>NC_054469.1:99114137-99416247 GCF_017639515.1 Carcharodon carcharias
CCTATGATTACTTGTCTTTTAGAGCTATAATGACCAAAGTTGGTCAAGGTATTGTTATGGACGGGAGAGAGCGAGAGACAGGCAAACTGAACTGATTTCCTCTTATGACCTGTCTGTAAGCAGAAGGTATTTTGAATTATTTTTTTAAAATAAGCACTAGCGTGTTTTCCCAACCCTTTGCGTTTTTGTGATCCAATTTACTAATAGCCCACAGCAAATTCGAGTTAGAATTAACTCAAAAGGTTAGTTTATTTTCACATTGAAAACGCAGGGGAGGAGTGTTGACAAGTTCCCACTCTACATATGCATGCACACAGTAAAGGGGGAAATAGAAAAAAGAAATTTTATGATAAAGAGCGACAGAAATGAATATTAGTTCATGTGATTTCCAGAGTCCCAAGCCTGAATCCAATGAGGAACTCTTTCACATAGGAGTTCGAGTAATGTGGTACATGAATTTCAGTGCCAGTGTGATGCCAGGTATGTAGGCCATACGTACCAGTGACTGGTGGGTAGTATCAAACAGCATGTCCCTTGAGCTGTTTGCAACAGGCAAAGTACTGACCATACTCAACCAACCTATGTTTGCAAAACTCAGAACACAGCATGCAACACTAGATGTGATTACATGACTGGACTACACTTACTAACCAAAACAAAAACAGAATTACCTGGAAAAACTCAGCAGGTCTGGCAGCATCGGCAGAGAAGAAAAGAGTTGACATTTCGAGTCCCCATGACCCTTCAGCAGAACTGAGTAATATTAGGAGAGGGGTGAAATATAAACTGGTTTAAGGTGGGGTGGGGGGTGGGGGGAGAGAAGTGGGGGGTGGGGATTGTAGGGACAAGCAAGTAGTGATAGGAGCAGATAATCAAAAGATGTCACAGACAAAAGAACAAAGAGGTGTTGAAGGTGGTGATATTATCTAAACAAATGTGCTAATTAAGAATGGATGGCAGGACACCCAAGATACAGCTCTAGTGGGAGTGGGGTGGAAAGACTAACAGGGCATAAAAGGTATAGATTTAAAAATAATGGAAATAGGTGGGAAAAGAAAAATCTATATAAATTATTGGAAAAAACAAAAGGAAGGGGGAAGAAACGGAAAGAGGGTAGGGTTGGAGGAGGGAGTTCAAGATCTAAAGTTGTTGAATTCAGTATTCAGTCCAGAAGGCTGTAAAGTGCCTACTCAGAAGATGAGGTGCTGTTCCTCCAGTTTGCGTTGGGCTTCACTGGAACAATGCAGCAAGCCAAGGACAGACATGTGGGCAAGAGAGCAGGGTGGAGTGTTAAAATGGCAAGCGACAGGGAGGTTTGGGTCTTTCTTGCGGACAGACCGCAGGTGTTCTGCAAAGTGGTCGCCCAGTTTACGTTTGGTCTCTCCAATGTAGAGGAGACCGCATTGGGAGCAACAAATTCAGTAGACTAAGTTAGAGGAAATGCAAGTGAAATGCTGCTTCACTTGAAAGAAGTGTTTGGGCCCTTGGATGGTGAGGAGAGAGCAAGTGAAGGGGCAGGTGTTACATCTTTTGCATGGGCATGGGGAGGTGCCATAGTTGAGGATTAGGGGGTGATGAAGGAGTGGACCAGGGTGTCCCGGAGGACACCCTTACTAACCAATCCTGATTGTGCTAAGAATTACATAACAACCAATTTGTGATTATCAGTTGGTCTCACAGTGTGGTTCACTTACGTGTGTGAGAAGCTACATACATTCACACAGAAAGAAAATGACCATGCATTGTGACTTTTTCTACTAAACGGGAGCTTTTGGGACAGCCGATAAAAAAGATATTTAAGGAAAGATGTTTAGTTGAGTTATGGTGGTTGTATGGGGGAGATATCCTGAGACCGACTCTTTGTTGTGAAAAGTTGTGAATTTGAAGCAGCCATCCAGTCAAGCCAGAAAAGTCTTTACTTTCAGAAAGTAGTCTGTTTCTGAACTTTCTTGGATTTCCACAGCAGAGTGGAATAAGTGAGAAGTCGTGTGGTATACTTTACTAAAGTAACAGCAATTTGCCTTTGGGTAATTTTACTGAATTTTTATGATTAAAAATCTGTAAGGCAGCTGTTGCCAAGTAATTTACTTGTATCTTATGACCAAGTAGATTTCTTTTTGGGGAATGTTTTGTAAGATTGTTTTAACTGTGTAGTTTTAATGTTGTATGCTTAAGTCTTTTTCCCTCTTTAGTTTTCTGCTTGTTTTCAAAACGCAAAAAAATAGTTTATGATCAGGAAGACAAGTTTCCCTCTGGGATTTTGCTTGCTTGGCGAATAACATCAGCTGTGGTCATAACTCCTCTTAAGTAGTATAAATTGTTGTTCCCTTTGAGATTTGGTATTCTTGGAATTCTGTACTGATGAGTGCAAGGCAAAAAACTTTTTTCAGCAATATTCAAATGTATATTCCCTATTTGGGGCTCTTTTCCCTATCGCTGTCCACTTTGAAGTGTGCAGCCCCCTCATCAGCGGTCCACTATAACACTGCACGGAGTCCCCTCTTCGGCACTAGTGGGCTCCTTCTTGGTAGCCAGGATGCTCTGTCTTCGTATGAAACCAAGAACATTTGCATTCTAAGGGTGGATAATCTGTACATTTGTCCAATCTCAAAAATATGCAGAAGTCAGTTTATTTCAAAGGTATTGAAATACCTTCTCTTTGTTGACTTTGTCTTGCCATCTTAAAGAATGACAGTGTTGACATGAGTTACTCAGACATATCTTGAAGATGCGAGCAATTGATATTGACTTCCAGACTGAGTGTAGTGTTTTTATTCATTCATGAGATTTGGGCATTGCTGGCAATTATCCATCTCAAATTACCCTTGACGAAGTGGTGGTGATCTGTATCTTGAATGGCTGCAGTCTGTGGGGCAAAGATACTCCCCTAGTGCTATTCAGCGGGGAGTTCCAGGACTCTGACCAAACAACCACAAGGACTGCAGTTGTTCAAGAAGGTGGCACAACACCACCTCCTGAAGAGCAATTAAGGATGGGCAATAAATACTGGCATTTCCAATGACATGCACATCCCATGACTGAATACATAAAAGAAGGATGAATGGCAATAATGCCTAAGTCAGGATGGTGTAGCGAGGAGTTTACTTACTATGCAGAAGGAGGTGATTTGGCCCATCATATTTGTGCTGGCTTTTTGTTGAAGCAATCTAATACTGATCCCACTGCCTCACTCCATTCCCATAGCTCTGTATCTTCCTGTATATATCTGTCTACTTCTTCAAAGATGCAATGGTCTCTGCACCAACCACTTCCTATAGCAAAGGAGTTCCTGCTCAAATATTGTTAAATAAAAGTTGTCTGACACCTGTTGATTTATTTTTTGCAATAACTCGAATACACATTTTAATGCCAAACTTAAATTTTAAAATGTATTAACAGAGCAGGCAACACTATAATGTAACTGTGATGATGAACTTCTTCCCACTCTGGTTCACCAATTACCACTACCCAGTTCCACTATAACACAGTACATCAACATGAGCAATAATCCAATGGGAAATCTAGGCAGAAGTCTGGTAAATGCATATACAGTTAAAATATTTGACTTTGTTTTTAAATTTTAAACCGTTACCCAGAAGAAGACATGATCCTTTTTCTGCTAGGCCACTAATTGATATCAGCAACTAAGAGCATCCTGCTGAGAATTTCCAGTATTTCCTGTTTCTATTCGGAATCTCCGCCAGATCCTCCTGCACATCCCGCCGGACATCCAGCAGTTTCCGCTTACAGGACGGCTCCAAAAGCTCATCATATGCCTTCTGTTCAGCATGATCCTGGTCTCCAGCAGTCCTCTGACTGCCGGTGCCGTGGGCACTCTGCCTCCACCTGCTCCTCATGCGAGTTTGCTGTGCCTTCACTGCTGTGCACTGACAGTGTAGCCAATGATCAAATGCCCACCAAGGTGCTGGTATCTGCGCTGGTGCCTGGTTCAAGGAGGGTGTGTGAAGCAGGTGCATCTGATGGACACTGGTCCTTCGGCATCAAGGGTGGCTCATCGGGATCCTGCAATTATAAAAACAAAAAAACTGCGGATGCTGGAAATCCAAAACAAAAACAGAATTACCTGGAAAAACTCAGCAGGTCTGGCAGCATCGGCGGAGAAGAAAAGAGTTGACATTTCGAGTCCTCATGACCCTTCAACAGAACTGAGTGAATATTAGAAGAGGGGTGAAGTATAAACTGGTTTAAGGTTGGGGGGTGGGGTGGGGGGAGAGAGGCAGGTGGGGGGTGGTGGTGTGGTTGTAGGGACAAGCAAGCAGTGATAGGACCAGATAATCAAAAGATGTCACAGATATAGGAACAAAGAAGTGTTGAAGGTGTTGATATTATCTAAACAAATGTGCTAATTAAGAATGGATGGCAGGGCACTCAAGGTACAAAGGTACAACTCTAGTGGGGGTGGGGTGGAAAGACTAGCAGGGCATACAAGATTTAAAAATAATGGAAATAGGTGAGAAAAGAAAAATCTGTATAAATTATTGGAAAAAACAAAAGGAAGGGGGAAGAAACGGAAAGGGGGTGGGGATGGAGGAGGGAGTTCAAGATCTAAAGTTGTTGAATTCAATATTCAGTCCGGAAGGCTGTGAAGTGCCTAGTTAGAAGATGAGGTGCTGTTCCTCCAGTTTGCGTTGGGCTTCACTGGAACAATGCAGCAAGCCAAGGACAGACATGTGGGCAAGAGAGCAGGGTGGAGTGTTAAAATGACAAACGACAGGGAGGTTTGGGTCATTCTTGCGGACAGACCGCAGGTGTTCTGCAAAGCGGTTGCCCAGTTTACGTTTTGTCTCTCCAATGTAGAGGAGACCGCATTGGGAGCAACGAATGCAGTAGACTAAGTTGGGGGAAATGCAAGTGAAATGCTGCTTCACTTGAAAGGAGTGTTTGGGCCCATGGACGGTGAGGAGAGAGGATTGGAGGGGCAGGTGTTACATCTTTTGCGTGGGCATGGGGAGGTGCCATAGGTAGGGGTTGAGGATTAGGGGGTGATGGAGGAGTGGACCAGGGTGTCCCGGAGGGAACGATCCCTACGGAATGCCGCCAGGGGGGCTGAAGGGACGATGTGTTTGGTGTTGGCATCATGCTGGAGTTGGCGGAAATGGCGGAGGATGATCCTTTGAATGCGGAGGCTGGTAGGGTGATAAGTGAGGACAAGGGGGACCCTATCATGTTTCTGGGAGGGAGGAGAAGGCGTGAGGGCGGATGTGCGGGAGATGGGCCGGACACGGTTGAGGGTCCTGTCAATGACCGAGGGGTGGAAAACCTCGGTTAAGGAAGAAGGAGGACATGTCAAAGGAACTGTTTTTGAAGGTAGCATCATCAGAACAGATGCGACGGAGGCGAAGGAACTGAGAGAATGGGATGGAGTCCTTACAGGAAGCGGGGTGTGAGGAGCTGTAGTCGAGGTAGCTGTGGGAGTCTGTAGGCTTGTAATGGATACTGGTGGACAGTCTATCACCAGAAATTGAGACAGTGATGTCAAGGAAGGGAAGGGAAGTGTCAGAGATGGACCATGTGAAAATGATGGAGGGGTGGAGATTGGAAGCAAAATTAATAAATTTTTCCAAGTCCCGATGAGAGCATGAAGCAGCACCGAAGTAATCATCGATGTACCGGAGAAAGAGTTGTGGGAGGGGGCCGGAGTAGGACTGGAACAAGGAATGTTCCACATACCCCATAAAGAGACAGGCATAGCCGAGGCCTATGCGGGTACCTATAGCCACACCTTTTATTTGGAGGAAGTGAGAGGAGTTAAATGAGAAATTTTTCAGTGTGAGAACAAGTTCAGCCAGACGGAGGAGAATAGTGGTGGATGGGGATTGTTCGGGCTTCTGTTCGAGGAAGAAGCTAAGGGCCCTCAGACCATCCTGGTGGGGGATGGAGGTGTAGAGGGATTGGACGTCCATGGTGAAGAGGAAGCGGTTGTGGCCAGGGAACTGAAAATTGTTGATGTGATGTAAGGTATCAGGGGAATCCCGGATGTAGGTGGGAAGGGACTGGACAAGGGGAGAGAGAAGGGAGTCAAGATAGCGAGAAATGAGTTCCGTGGGGCAGGAACAGGCTGACACAATTGGTTTACCGGGACAGTTCTGTTCATGGATTTTGGGTAGGAGGTAGAAGCGGGCCGTCCGAGGTTCTCTGCTGACACTTCCCTTCCCTTCCTTGACCTCTCTGTCTCAATTTCTGGTGGTAGACTGTCCACCAATATCCATTACAAGCCTACCGACTCCCACAGCTACCTCAACGACAGCTCCTCACACCCTGCTTCCTGTAAGGACTCCATCCCATTCTCTCAGTTCCTTCACCTCTGTCGGATCTGTTCTGATGATGCTACCTTCAAAAATAGTTCCTCTGACATGTCCTTCTTCCTTAACCAAGGTTTTCCACCCACGGTCGTTGACAGAGCCCTCAAACGTGTCCAGCCCATCTCCCGCACATCCGCCCTCATACCTTCTCCTCCCTCCCAGAAACATGATAGGGTCCCCCTTGTCCTCACTTATCACCCTACCAGCCTCCGCATTCAAAGGATCATCTTCCGCCATTTCTGCCAACTCCAGCATGATGCCACCACCAAACACATCTTCAATTCACCCCCCCGGCGGCATTCTGTAGGGATCGTTCCCTCCGAGACACCCTGGTCCACTCCTCCATCACCCCATTCTCCTCAAACCCTACCTATGGCACCTCCCCATGCCCACGCAAATGATGCAACACCTGCCCCTTCACTTCCTCTCTCCTCACTGTCCAAGGGCCCAAACACTTCTTTCAAGTGAAGCAGCATTTCACTTGCATTTCCCCCAACTTAGTCTACTGCATTCATTGCTCCCAATGCTGTCTCCTCTACATTGGAGAGACCAAACGTAAACTGGGCGACCGCTTTGCAGAACACCTGCGGTCTGTCCGCAAGAAAGACCCAAACCTCCCTGTCGTTTGCCATTTTAACACTCCACCCTGCTCTCTTGCCCACATGTCTGTCCTTGGCTTGCTGCCTTGTTCCAGTGAATCCCAACGCAAATTGGAGGAACAGCACCTCATCTTCCGACTCGGCACTTTACAGCCTTCCGGACTGAATATTGAATTCAACAACTTTAGATCTTGAACTCCCTCCTCCATCCCCACCCTCTTTCCGTTTCTTCCCCCTTCCTTTTGTTTCTTCCAATAATTTATATAGATTTTTCTTTCCCCACCTATTTCCATTATTTTTAAATCTTGTATGCCCTGCTAGTCTTTCCACCCCACCCCCACTAGAGCTGTACTTGAGTGCCCTGCCATCCATTAGCACATTCGTTTAGATAATATCACCACCGTCAACACTTCTTTGTTCTTTTGTCTGTGACATCTTTTGATTATCTGCTCCTATCATTGCTTGCTTGTCCCTACAACCACACCACTGCCCACGCACCCCCCCCCCACCCCCACCGCTACTTTAAACCAGCTTATATTTCACCCCTCTTCTAATATTCACTCAGTTCAGTTGAAGGGTCATGAGGACTCGAAACGTCAACTCTTTTCTCCGCTGATGCTGCCAGACCTGCTGAGTTTTTCCAGGTAACTTTGTTTTTGTTTAGGATCCTACAATTGTTTGCTGGATGGCAATTTTAGGGGAGAAAAATGACATGTCATTAGTTTTAGTCATTACACTGTCACTGTGCATGCTAGGCGTGCTGGTGAGACAATGGAGATCTGCATCATGGTGCCATCATCTTTCAATGATCAATGGGGATTCCAGGCTTGAGGTTTCCATTACAGATGAGACAACACAACAATGTTTACACACTCTGACACACACATCTGTGCACTGCACTCTTACCTTTGTCCGAGACCCCTGCCTCCCCGTAACCAGTGGAACAAGCTGGGTGCTGGCACTCCATGTCTAAGACATCCATCTCATTCTTCTTCAATATGAGCAGGTTTCTGGGTCTCTGCCTGTCCTTGACCTCTCGGTTTTATGGCTTCTCTTCTGAAAAGACATAGGAGCATTGATTAGCCCGCTCTCTACCTGCAGCACCTTTGCAGCCTGGCCAACCCCACCTGAGGAACACCTTGCAGGGCATAGCCAAGTTGTGGCCCTCAACCTGCAAAGCAATCAGGCCAAGCAGCTACAGCTCACTGCCTTAGCTGGCGCCAATGTAATTGACAGTTGGTACTCAGACTCTTACACCCCTGAGCACCACGGTGGGCACAGCCAACCGTTGATATTTTCCACGCAGATCCATGCCAACTCAGTACTTGCTCTTGCCGAGCGCAGCAGATCGTTGAACCTTTGGCGGCACTGCACCCATGTGTGCCACACAACATCATGGCAGCTGACCTGGGTGGCCAGCTGTGCCCAAGCTTTATTTGGTCAGGTGCGGTGGCCTCCTCTTGCCATCTCTCAGGTTGAGGATATCCCACCTCTACAAGGATTCCCAGTCACTCATCCGAGAATGGGGGGGGAGAGGGGCTAGTGCCCACAGTACCTGCCCTCCCACCTGGTATGCTCAGCAGGTGGAGATGTTATTGCTATCCAAAAAAAATGTTCTTCAAACAACTCCAAAGCTACATAGTGTCCCCTGGGAGCCCTCAGGGAACTGCCTCTGCTGCTTTAAAATCCCCAACCAGGTCGCTATTGGACCTGGTGCCCAGCAGGCTCCCATCCCCACTAGGCCCATTCCAACCATTGAGAAGATGCATTTCACACTGGGCAACCCTTAATTGGCCATCTAGCGTGAAATCACATTGAAAACGCGTTCCCGCCCGGGAGCGGAATATATGTCCGCTTCTGGGCCCGACGACTTGATGCACATGCCAAGCATGAAATTCAGGCCCCAGTGATTTTGTCCCTACTTCTCCAGATTAACCTTGTGTTCCCTTGAGTAAATATGATTAAGATGTGATCTGATTAAGGACTTAGGATGGCTAAAGGATTTGTTAGGGTGCGTTTTCTGCTGGTGGTGAAGTTCAGAACAAAGGGACATAACCTTAAAATTAGAGCTAAATAGCTCAGGGGTGATGTCAGGAAGCATTTCTTCGATCAAATAGTGATGGGAATCTGGAACTCTCTTTCCCAAAAAGCAGTTGCGGCTAGGTCCATTGAAAAGTTCAAAACTAAAATTGATGGGGTTTTATTAGGCAACAATGTTGACAGTTATGGAACCAAGGTGGGTAAACAATGTTCAGATGCTGAGCTAATTGAATGGTGGAACAGGCTTGAGTAAATGACTTACTCCTGTTCCTTTGTTGTAAGATTTTATAAAAATTTGCACTTTCATTGCATAGTTTTAACATGAACAATTTCATTGTGTTAGCTGCTAGCCTTTGTATCTTTAATCAAGAACCTCGCACACAGGCTTCTCCATGTCTAACTAAAAGATGTGATCCAATTGCTTAGAATTGAAAAATAATTATTTTGCATAAAGTTAGAAATTTCCTTTTTCTTTCATGATTATTTTAATACTTTTACATGACTGCGATTCTTAAGCAAATAGCAGATCCATGCATCTAAAAAAGTGACTTTTGCTTTATTTTAAACTAAATATGTATTGTTGGTACCATCTTTAATTATATAATTGTTCTGTGGGAATATTCATTAAGATTTTGTCCAAAAATCTTTCACAAATTTTAAAGTTTAAAGAACTGTAACTTCACACAGGTTAATAAGACCTGGGTGATTCAAAAATATTGAAGATTTTTTTATTCTTTCACAGGATGTGGGCACTGCTGGCTAATCCAGCATTGCCCTTCCCTAATTACCCTTGAGAAGATGGTGTTGAGCCAGCGCCTTGAACCGCTGCAGGCTTGTGGTGTAGGCACACCCCACACTGTGTACCTACATCTCAGCTATAAGAAGACTGAGTAAATCATAAACTGATAAAGAAAAATCTAGTTTTGTTACCCATTATATTATAGTAAATTGAGTGGATTCCCTGTGTGATAAATTACCATTTTCATTCCAGGTTTGAAGATGGCACCATTTCTTTCCTTGATATAATAGCAGTAAATCATGGATTTGATGCATTGGATAAGTTGACAGGTCAGTAATAAAGTATAATGTTAAACCTATTTAAATTTTAGAAAAAATTCCATGAAAATGTGCCATAATATTCTGAACCATTGCAAAGGTGAGTTTTTTTAATTGAGAAAAATTGTGACAGAGATTGCAAGGGTGTTGAAACCCTAACAGTACTGTGGTGTACCTAAACCATATGGACTGCAGCCTTTCAAGAAGGCGACTTGTGGCCACCTTGAGAGCAATTAGGATCGGCAATTCCTTATGTGGCGCAAGTTGCTTTCTTTTCATGACTAGGTCCCTGAAATCAGCATCTGTCGTGCTTAGCAAAACTGGGAAATGATCTTGCTCTCTGGCAAACCATCTAGTGGGCTGTCCTTACCACCATTATCTAATCTGCTCAATTATGCTGGATGCTTCACCAAACACAGACTTCACCAGTTTATAACCCATCTAGAGTGCCAGTTTTTGTGATGGTGTCTGGTAGGAAGTGTGCAATAGTGGGCATCGTCAACTTGATGTAAAAAAAATTTGAAGGCTTGTATTTATTTTTCAGTGACATTCAAAACAGTGGGTGGCTGGAAATAAGTGGCACATTAAGTCTGAGCCACAGGCTAACAGCATGGACAATGTTGAACACCTAGGAGTCTGTCAGTAAAATTACTGAGGGTACATCTTTGTGCAATAGTGTAAAATGGATGACAGTGACTCGGCAGCTTATTTTACATCATACCTAATTTTTATTTCCATTAAAGACGATTTTAAGTAAAACTTGAGATTTAAAATGGGCTTCCAACTCTCAAAATTGTGGTCTACTCTGTAATATCTCCGAATAGGTGAATAATCTAAAAAAAAATTGATGGGCAGGAGGAGGCGATGGCATAGTGGTATTGTCGCTGGATGAGTAATCCAGAGACCCAAGGTAATGCTCTGGTTACCTTGATTTGAATCACGTCATGGTAGATAGTGAAATTTGAATTCAATAAAAATCTGGAATTAGAGGTCTAATGATCACCACGAAACCATTGTCGATTGATGTAAAAACTCATCTTGTTCACTAATGACAGGCACAGCAGAGATGGCTGTTCATTGGTATACAGTCGAGAGGGAGTTGCTCTGGGAGTCCTCAACATTGACTCTGGACCCCATAAAGTCTCAAGGCATCATGGGCAAGGAAACCTCCTGCTGATTACCATGTACCACCCTCCCTCAGCTGATCAATCAATGCTCCTCCATGTTGAACACCACTTGGAGGAAGCACTGAGGATGGCAAGGGCACAGAATGTACTCTGGGTGGACTTCAGAGTCCATCATCAAGAGTGGCTCGATAGCACCACTACTGTCCGAGCTGGCCAAGTCCAGCTGCTAGACTGGGTCTGCGGCAGGTGGTGAGGAAACCAACAAAGAGGGAAAAACATACTCAACCTCATCCTTACCAGCCTGCCTGCTGCAGGTGCATCTGTCCATGACAGTTTTGGTAGGAGTGACAGTCGTTGCGGAGACAAAGTCCTACCTTCACATTGAGGAAACCCTCCATTGTGTTGTGTGGCATGCTAAATGGGAAAGATTTCGAACATTCCTAGCAACAGAATGTTGTTCATTGCTGAACAGAATCCTTGAGGCGCTGTGGTCCATCTGCAGCAGCAGAATTGTACTTGAACACAATCTGTAACCTTATGGCCCAACATATCCCCCACTCTACCATTATCATCAAGCCAGGGGATCAACCCTGGTTCAATGGAGAGTGCAGGGGGGCATGCCAGGAACAGCACCAGGCATACCTAAAACCGAGGTATCAACCTGGTGAAACTATAATAAAGGACTACTTGCATGCCAAACAGCATAAGGAGCAAATGATCGACAGGGCTAAGCAGTCCCACAACCAACAGATCAGAGCTAAGCTCTGCAGTCCTGCCATATCCAGTCGTGAATGGTGGTGGACAATTAAACAACTCACTGGAGGAGGAGGCTCCATAAATATCCCCATCTTCAATGATGAAGGTGCCCAGCACAACAGTGCAAACAATAAGGTTGAAGCATTTGCTACAACCTTCAGCCAGAAGTGCCGAGTGGATGATCCATCTCGGCCTCCTCTGGAGGTCCCCAGCATCACAGATGCCAGTGTTCAGCCAATTTGATTCACTCCACTTGATATCAAGAAACGGCAGAAGGCACTGGATAGTGCACAGGCTATGGGCCGCAACAATATTCCGGCAATAGAACTGAAGACTTGTGCTCCAGAACTTCCTGCACCCCTAGCCATGCTGTTCCAGTACAGCTACAACACTGGCACCTACCCTGCCATGTGGAAAATTGTTCAGGTTTGGCCTGTACACAAAAAGCAGGACAAATTCATCCTGGCCAATTACCTCTCCATCAGTCTACTCTTGAGCATCAGTAAGGTAATGGAAGGGGTCATCAACAGTGCTATTGAGCGGCAGTTGCTTAGCAATAAGCTGCTCACTGACACCCAGTTTGGGTTCCGCCAGGGCCACTCAGCTCCTGACCTCATTACAGCCTTGGTTCAAACGTGGACAGAAGAGCTGAACTCCCGAGATGAGATGAGAGTGACTGCCCTTGACATCAAGGCAGCAGAGTGTGGCATCAAGGAGCCCTAGCAAAACTGAAGTCATTGGGAATCAGGGGGGAAACTCTCTGCTGGCTGGTGTCATACCTAGCACAAAGGAAGATGGTTATGATTGTTGGAGGTCAGTCATCTCAGCTCCAGGTTATCACTGCAGGGGTTCCTCAGGGTAGTGTCCTCGGCCTAACCATCTTCAGCTGCTCCATCAGCAACAATCCTCCCAACATATGGTCAGAAGTGGGGATGTTCGCAGATGATTGCACAATGTTCAGGACCATTCGTGACTCCTCAGACACTGAAGCAGTCCATGTCCAAATGCAGCAAGACCTGGACAATATCCAGACTTGAGCTGATAAGCGGTAAGTAACATTCGCACCAAGCAAATGCCAGGTAATGACCATCTCCAACAAGAGAGAATTTAACTATCGCCCCTTGGTGTTCAGTGGCATCACTATCACTGAATCCCCCACTTTTAACATCCTTGGGGCTACCATTGACCAGAAACTGAATTGGACTAGCCATATAAACACTGTTGGTACAAGAGCAAGTCAGAGGCTAGGAATCCTGCGCTGAGTAACTCACCCTTCTGAACCCACAAAGCCTGTCCACCATCTACAAGTCACAAGTCAGGAGTATGATGGAATATTCCCCACTTGCCTGGATGGGTGCAGCTCCCACAACACTCAAGAAGCTTGACACCGTCCAGGACAAAGCAGCCCATTTGACTGGCACGACATCCACAAACATCCACTCCCTCCACCACCGTTGAACAGTAGCTGCAGTCTGTACTATCTACAAGATGCACTGCAGCAATTTACCAAGGCCCCTTCGACAGCACCTTCCAAACATACGACCACTACGATCTGGAAGAACGAGGGCAGCAGATAGATGGGAACACCACCCCCTGGAAATTCCCTTCCATGTCAATCACCATGCTGCCTTGAAAATATATTGCCATTCCTTCACTGCCGCTGGGTCAAAATCCTGGAACTCCCTTCATAACAGCACTATGGGTGTACCTACACCACATGGACTGCAGTGGTTCAAGAAGGCAATTCACCACCACCTTCTCAAGGGCAACTAGGGATAGGCAATAAATGCTGACCCTGCCAGTGAAACCCACTTCCCGTGAATGAATTGAAAAATAGAACCTCAGAGGGGACAATTTTCCCCATGTTGGGTGGGGCAAGCGGGAGTGGGTGCTGGCGGGCGTGGACCCGATCGCCATGCGTAATTGGGTCTGCACCGCCGTTTTACACAGGTGGGCCAATTAAGGCCCGCCCAGCATATTTCTTGACGCCTGAGGATGGTGGGAGTGGGCGGGCGGTGGTGGGAGTGCACTGACCAGCGGGTCCATTGGCGACCCAGCAGCCTGTTTAAATGAAGCGCTGGTAACCTTTGCAAGGCTGCTCACAATGGCCAGTAGAAGGGCTCACCAGAGGGCTTCTGGTGAGCAGGCAAGTCCGGATGGTAGGCCAGCGGAGCAGGTCAGGCTGGAGGGTGAGGGCAGCGGTGCAGTGTTCCCCTCAGTTCTCGGATGAGTGCCCAGCTGCCCTCCCAGAGGAGGTGGCAGCGCGGCGGGAGGTCCTGCTTCTGAGGGATGGGAGGCAGAGGCCTCCACACCTGACCAAACATGCTTGGGATGAGGTGGCCGAGACACTGAGCTCCCATGATGTGATGCGACGCACATGGGTCCAGTGCCGCATAAGATTCAACAACCCCCTGTCCTCGGGATGGGTGAGTACCATGTTGGCTGAGGTCACCTAATGCAACCATCAGCCTTTCCCCCCAAAGCGCCCCCCACCGCTAACAACTCTGAGTGCAGTTCTAGCATTTAATCCTTCACGGCATGTTTCCCTCGCTAGATGGGCCAGCAAATGTCCTCATTCTTCCTGTCAGCATCACCAGAGCAGGGCTGAGAGGAGGAGGCAGAAGGGCCACCTCTTACACATGAGGGCCCTGAACATATCGCCTCACCAACGTCGCACCATCTCTGCCAGGCAGGCACCAGCGCAGATACTAGCACCTCGGTTGGAATTAGATCTTTGGTTAATGTCCCGGGACACAGCGGTGAGGGCACTTCACACTCGCTTGAGATGCAGGTGGAGACAGAGTGTGCCCAAGGCACCAGCAATTGGAGGCCTGCTGGGGACCAGGCATATGCTCGGTCAGTGGCTGATGATGTGCCACTGGAGTAATCCGTGAGGCAGCAAATGCTGGAAGTGCAGCAGGGTACGCAGGAGAATCTGGCGGAGATACATGAGGCAATGCATGGCATGGTGCCGGTGCTGGAAGAGTCCACGCGGAACACCAGCAATGCATTGACCTCCATGGCCGAGCGCCTTGCTTCCTCCATGGAGAGAGTGGCAACTCTCGTGGAGAGATTCCATGAGAACAATCAGGGCCTCCTGGGGTTGTTTTCAGACATGCAAGCCCTCACAGCGGCTATGACCTCAGCTGGTCAGTGCCAGTGTGAGAGATGGTTTGGGCACCAAGTATCCCAGCTCGGTGCCCATCCATCTACGGTGAGCAGGGAGGTCCGAAGCGTCCTCACGTCGACGCAACAGCTGCCTGTCATCTCTGTGGGCTCCTCTCAGGCTGCTCTGGATGAGGGCAGCCTCTGCCAGTGACCATGGCATCCAATGAGGCTGGGGAGATGCCAACTGTGGAACTGGCCGCTCCCAGGCGGGGCCATCAAAGGCTCCATGGGCCAGAGGACGGCCGCTAAGGTCATCAAGGCCAACAGGACAGCACAGTGAGCAGGCTGTCTCAGATGCCAGTGCCAGCGAGGGGACAGCACCTAGACGTAGCACCTGCAAGCATAAATTTAAGGCAAAGGCACACCATGGGTTTTTTCCCTTACTTCTGCAGGTGGATGGTTACCCATGATGTTATGAGTGACTTGTTTCACATTGAGCTTTACTGACAAGGCACTTAGTTAATGTTCCTACCCAGGCAGATTTTGCTCTCAGGCATCAAGTATGGAGCCTGCAGCCCTGGCTTGTGTTTGGAGGTCCATCTGTGGTGGGCTAGCTGAAGGTTCATTGGATTAAAGCCTCCTGGGTGTCCCTGCCTCCTTGGAGGATGCCCGGGTCAGCGTTTACCCCATCAGCGTTCTCCTGTGCGAGCTCATCCTCGGACTCACTACTGGACTTATCGTGTGCAGCCGAAGCAACTGCGTCTACACCATCTTCCTCCACTGTGTTGCCCCTTTCCAGCATCAAATTGTGGAGAGTGCAGCATGCAACCACTATCAGCGACACACGATCTGGAGGGTATTGGAGTGCACCCCTTGAATGGTCCAGGCATCGGAAGCACATCTTTAGAAGACCGATGGTTCTCTCCACTACAGCCCTTGTGGAGGCATTGCTCCTATTGTACTGTTGCTTGGCCTCTGTTCTTGGATGGCGGAGGGACGTCATGAGCTGCCTTTTGAGGAGTTAGCCCTTGTCACCCAGAAGCCGTCCATCCAGCTGGGCTGAAGCATTGAAGAGCCTCGGCACCTGGGAGTGCCTGAGGACGTAAGCATCATGGGAGCTGCCTAGGTACCTTACACTGACTTGCAGAATCTGCATCTTGTGATCACACACTATCTGCACGTTCATGGAGTGGAAGCCCTTCCTGTTGACGAAGGCACCGGGCTCACCTGCTGGTGCCTTGATGGCCACATGTGTGCAGCTGATTGCATCCTCGATGCGGGGGAAGCCAGCAATCCCTGCAAAGCCTCTGGCTCACTCTCAGCGGCAGTGGATGAAAGTCAATGCACGCTTGAACAGAGTGTCTGTCACCTGCTTGACACAAGTGTGGACAGCTGATTGGGAGACCCCGCAAAGGTCACCCACCAATCCCTGGAAAGAGTCGGAGGCATAGAAGCTGAGGGCAGCCATGACCTTCGGTGCCACTGGCAAGGGGTGTCCACCCACACAGTTGGCGCAAATCTTAGGGCCTATCATCTGACAAATGGAGGTGACTGTCTCCTTTGAGAGATGGAGCCTCCTTCGGCATTGCACCTCAGACCTTTTGAGGTAACTTCTTTGCCGCCTGTATTCCCTGGCAGCAGGTTAGTGGCATCTTCTGCAGCTTCTTCCGCCTTGGACTTCCTGTTGGCCCTGCACCCCTTGTTGCTGCATGTCTCCTCCCAAAGGTGGCTCGCCTGGAGGCTGAATGTGGACTCCTGGCCTCCACCCCCTCTGGCCCTCCCTTCCTCCTCAGAGGAGGTGCCTCCAGTGGAAAGCACAACTCCCATTTCCAGGTTAAGGGAAGGCTTCCCTAAACCAGCAAGGCCCCAGGAATGATGCTTACTCAGTGTCTCGACCTGAAGGCTGTTACTCCTGTCCAAGCAGCTATGAAGAGTCTTGAATTATTCCTGCTCACACAGGCAAGTATCAGTAACTTTAAGCATTAAATGTCTGACAAATAACACTCGCGACTCCACTCACCCCTCTTATCTCACTCGTGGATGCGGTTTATAAAAATGTGGCCTTACATGTGCCCGTTGCACCCATTCGACGACCTGAAGATCACACGGGCTCCCAAAAATTGGTGTCAATTGCTGTCTCAATGGCCTTAAATGGCCGTTAATTAACGGCAGGTGCACATTGGAGTTCATTGCATGCCTGCGCACCAAAATATCGCGATGGCGTGCGTTGACATCGGGACGCTCGCCCGACGTCACCGCATGCCATTTTACGCATCAGTGTGCAGGGCCTGCTTCCGCAGGCCAACAAGAAAATTCTGGCCATGAGTACACTATCACCTGCAAGTCACACATCATCCTGACTTGGAACTACATCGCTGCTCCTCGACTGTGTCTGGATCAAAATCCTGGAACTCCCTTCCTACCAGCACTGTGTGTGTAACTACACTAGATGGATTGCAGTGGTTCAAGGAGGTGGCTCACCACCACCTTCCCGTGGGCAATTAGGGATTGTCAGCAAATGCCAACATTGCCAGTGAAGCTCATATCTTGTGAACAAATAGAAAAAGAGTTTGAGAGTGTCAGCAAATTATTCAACTCTAGGTCAAGCTTGATCCAGATCCCACCTGATGTCCACAGGCATAAACTTCCAGTTGGTGCCACTATCTAGTAATCAGGAGCAGGATACCTGGTTAAATTTGCCTCTTCAATTTGGGATGAAACTAATTCATGTATGACACCCATCCCTGCAGAGATTGACTAACTCGGCACTTAGCAAGGGTCAAAACCCTGGTTTGTATAGCTTCGCTATTTGCAGCCTCAACCAGCACACTCATTAAGGGAGCTGCTTAGCCCAGTTAAAATGTTCTACAGTCCTGCTGTGGAAATCCATTAGAAAACATATGTCAAACAATCAGTACAATTCCCTAATTTAACATTAAACTTAATTGCATTTAAGGACTGTTCTTGCCAGATTTAATGCATCTTACTGAATTTTAATACAGAATGAAATATCCCAAAGGATAGAATATTAATCATAAGGTGCTAAATTGTTACTGGTTGGCTCTGTACTGTATATTAATCAACCTGCTAATTTAAAAAAAAACATTTATTTTTGCTTCTCACTTAAGCCACAGTTAACACCACATGTTGGGAGGCCAAGTGATTTAATCATTAACATGATTTTAAACAGAAGGCTATCATCCATTTTTTAAAAAATACATGGAGCAGAATTTTACGGCAGCGGGATTTTACATTGACGCTGAAGTCAATAGAGTTTAGAATGTCTCGCTGCATTCTATGGCCCCGCCCCCACCGTGATGGGGCCGTAAAGTTCCTGCCATGATTACTTCTTTTTTGCGATGGTAACTGCATGAATCATTTGAAAGGAGAATCTCATAATAAATGAAAACTTAATTGCTTCTGCTGCAGAACATTTGAACTCTCAACTAGAAGACACCAACATGAACTTACTCCTCGAGGGTGATTTTTGATTTTGAAATCCAAGCTATTCAATAGAGGTTTGTGTGTGGAAACTAGATAAATCAGTTTAAAAAAAGGACCCTTTCCTGTAAATGTCACTGGTCAGGAAATGGATTTTAAATTATCTTCTGTGGAGATTTCCATAAGGAGACTATCCTCCCATTTCATTTGAGGGGGTTGATTTTAAATTGTCAGATACCCACTTCTCAACTGAAAATTGGATGGCTGGCAGGGGAGAATTTGGAGAGGTCATCCAAGAGCTGTCTGCGTTTTTCAGGTGGTCCTATAAATGGACAAATAACATGCTCACCTATTTCACACAGGAGACTGTTTAAATCTGCAAATTGGGGTGTTGTAGGACCCTGTTTATTATTTTGAAGTATGAATAGATGGGGCATGTGGTGTGCATGCTCCGTCCATATGTACCAAGCATTAAGTGCCTAAAAAATACACTGGAGTGTTATCCTCCAGAAAGCTGGTTGGCAAAGGAAAGAACTGGAGCCAATCTTTACACACTTTATATTTATTTATAGAGCTACACATTACTAGCATACAGTTTCTAACCCAACAACCACAGTTTCAGTCTATCAATTTTAGGCATTCAAGTGAATCACCAGAAAATGCCCACCTGCATACAATTAAATACAATTAATATACAGTTAACATGGTGGACATTTTACAAAGGGCCTCAGATCCTTTGTCTTTTCCTCTTTTGTGGGAATCTCCTTCACCTCAGGCCTGTCCTACTGCCCTGCTCGATATAAGAGCCAGCTGATTTGCCTTCCCACAGCTGATACAGTTGAAAGCCCATTTGCTGCCAGAAAAATTAGAGTTTTTACACTTTTTTGACCATTTTTTCTTCTTTTAAGAAATTTGTTCAAATTTGGAAATTAATTATTGTTCTTTATACTTTAAAACTTCAACTCAATAGAAGCAAACAATCTAGTGGTGCATGAAAATGCAAATTAGTTAAATGACTCCTAATATCAAATTAGGAATTGTTGACCTTGAGATCATTCTAATTAAGGCTATAAATTTTAAATTGTATAACCCCTTTAAACTGCCTCCCGTCTTCACCTAATCCTTTCAGTCAATGTGTCACTCTTCTCCCTCATCTTTTCAGTACAAACTTCTGCTCTTATCTCTTCCAGTCCAGCTCAAACTTGTACGTTTCTTCCAACTCCCTGTTCAAGTTAGCACTTGGTTTTTATAGAATCAAGCAGGGACCTTAAGTAATGCTTGTGCAGTTTTGGTACATAAGACCTTATAGTGAGGAACGGGTGTGTTTAACTACAAAAACCTACCCTGCTGTTTCTGCTAAACCAGACTTTAATACAGTAGGTAGCATCAAATAATGTGAGGATTTTGAATTGATTTTTCAGTGGATACAACTGTGTTTGTGTTTTCTCCATGTGAACAATTGAGTAAATTATACATCTTTTTGGAAAGATTTGGGAGGAACAGTTGCCACTCATTTTTAAAACAAAAGTTGCCATAAGAGAATAAGGTGTCACTAGATCATATCAGGGATTGTGGAAGCTGTATGGACAAAAATAAAGATACAGTGAGGGAAGCTTGGAATAAAACAAAATGTTAGAAGCACAGGTCCTTCAGCATCTAGAAGGAACAAAGAAAATATTGGAATAAAAGTGAAGTATTTTTGGCTACTGTTGGTTTGGTGGCTATCCTTTAAAATACAGTGACAATGCATTGTTTAAAAGCCAGCTGTAGTTAAATTCCACATATCAGTCTAGAATGGTGCAAACATTGTGAAGATCGTAAACTGGTTTTCAAACTAGGGTTGATGGGAGGCGCCAAATCACATATCCTATACAATTTGTTGAGTTACATGTAAGACAGATGCTTATTTTTGAATCCAATTGTTAGTTATTTGAATGAATTCGTGTTTGGAGAATATGTAGGAACCGACGTAATTGAATTGGGTTGATTGGAATTGAGCAGAAGGAATCTGCCTGGAACTTTTAGGAGGTAAGTCAGGCTTTTTCAAGTCATGCACAGGCGAGAAACATAAAAAGTGACTGCAGATAAAATTTCAGTTGAAAGCATTTATAATTACTCAAAAAGTTACTTTTCTTTCAAGGATTCTAAATAATATCTATAAATCACTTGTTCATCTTTTGTCAATAAATTTGCTTGTAGTTTAAACCCTAAATAAGATTTTATGTTATGACTCTACCATTTATCAAAGACCTCCACAGCACCGGAGACAATTCAGTGCATTGTTTTTGAACCAGCTCTTTGTTCTGATTTAAAACTTTGAATAAAGATTAGAAAAAAATTTCTCTGCCATGTCCCCTCATGTGACACCGTCACATGAGTTGGAACATGTCCATAACCTTTATTGTAAAATATTCTGCATTTTTAAAATCCCTCATGAAACCTCATCCTAACCGTGGATGAGGTTTCATGTTTTCTCATAAGCCTGTCTGGGCTCCCGGCCTGCCCGCCAACCTTAAGGTTGGACAGGCAGGTCCATTAATGAGTTCAATTAGTTTTTTAATGGCCGTTGACAGTACGGCGGGCGTGCATCTGACTCGGATGCGCACCGGCTGAACTGACAATGTAAATGACACAGAGTGACGTTGAGATGCAGGTCCAACGTCACCCCGCATCACTTTATGCGCCGGCGAGTGGGCCCCATCCCCACCCGCAGACCGGAAGATGCTGGTCAATAAGTAAGAACTCCAGAGGTGAGGTGAGAGTGACTGCCCTTGACATCAAGGCAGCATCTGACTGAATGTGGCATCAAGGAGCCCTAACAAAACTGGAATCAATAGGAATCAGGGAGAAATCTCTTTGCTGGTTAGAGTCATAATTAGCAGAAAGGATGATGGCTGTTGTTGTTGGAGGTCACTCATCTCAGTCCCTGGACATCACTGCAGGAGTTCTTCAGGGTAGTATCCTTGGCCCAACCATATTCAGCTGCTTCACCAATGAATTTCCTTCCATCACAAGATCAGAGGTGGGGATGTTGGCTGATGATTGCACAATGTTCAGCACCATTCGCGACTCTTCAGGTACTGAAGCAATCCATGTCCAAATACAGCAAGACCTGGACAGTATGCAGGTGTGGGCTGACAAGTGGCAAGTAACATTCACCACACAAGTGCCAGGCAATCACCATCTCCAACAAGAAAGAATCTAACCATTGGCCCTTGACATTCAATGGCATTACCATCACTGAATCCCCCACTATCAACACCGTGGGGGTTGCCATTGACCAGAAACTGAACCAGGCTAGCCATATAAATACTGTGACAAAAGAGCAGGTCAGAGACGAGGTACCCTGCGGCGAGTAATTCACCTCCTGACTCCTGCCTGTCCACCATCTACAAGGCACAAGTCAGGAGTGTGATGGAATACTCTCCATTTACCTGGATGGGTGCAGCTCCAACAACACTCAAGAAGCTCAACATCATCCAAGACAAAGCAACCCACTTGATTGGCATAGCTTACACAAACATTCACTCCCTCCACCATTGACACACAGTGGCAGCAATGTGTACCATCTACAAGATGCACTGCAGGAACTCACCAAACCTCCTTAGACAGCACCTTCCAAACCCCCACTGCCATCTAGAAAGACAGGGGCAGCAGATGCATGGGAGCACCACTACCTGAAGTTTCCCTCCAAGCCACACACCATCCTGACTTGGAAATATATCACCGTTCCTTCACAGTCGTTGGGTCAAAATCCTGGAACTCCCTCCCGAACAGCACTGTGGGTGTACCTACAACACATGGACTGCAGCGGTGCAAGAAGGCAGCTCACCACACCTTCTGAAGGTTAATTAGGGATGGACAATAAATGCTGGCCTAACCTTGGATGCCCACATCCCATGAATTTATTGAAAAAAAATAAGAGCTGGAGTAGGCCATTTGGCTCTTTGAGCCTGTTCCACCATTCATGGCTTCCCTTCTACCTCAATTTCACTTTCCACACTGTATCCATATCCCTGAATTCCCTTAAAAGCCAAAAATTTATCAACCTCTGTCTTTAATATACTCAATGAATGAACATTCACAGCTGCCTGGGGTAGAAAGTTTTAAATATTCACACCCCTTTGAGTGAAAGAAATTTTTCCTCATCTCAGCCCGAAATGGCCAACCCCTTATTCTGAGACTCAGACCCCATGTTCTAGATTCCCCAGTCAGGGGAAACACTTTCTCATCACTGTTGTGGTTTAAAGATGAGACCACTCGAATGTGAGAGTTCCATATGCTGGGCCTCCTTATGCTGGAGGTTAATCCTCACTGCCTTTCCGAGGACCTCTCTCAATAATACAGGGTCTGTGTAGCATATTTATAGATCTGGGTTATAGCAAAACACAATGTCTTACACATACATTACTTAAACAATTCTGCAGATATCCCTGTTATCTCAACAGTTGTGACATTTCTGCCTTGGCAGGGATGCGTTCATGCCTGTGATTTAATGACTCCCTATCTATTTTTGTTATCTCATTAATGCCTTGTTTATCCAAGCTGTGAAGATCATAAGGTTGAGTTCCCAAACCATACCCATATCCATTACGAGTACCATACCCATTATGCCTATATGTTGGCTATATTTCCCATCAGGCTTTGGAAGAGCTCTTACAATAAAACTTAAAGCTATTAATGCTAATTACTACACTTGTGCACTTTTAAAGCTGTTAATGCACAGTTTTAATATAGAGTTATTTCATTCCCCACGTCAGCACCTACCCTGTCAAACTTCTTAAAAAATTTTAATATTTCAGTTAGATCACCTCTCATTCTTCTAAACTCTCAGCTTAGTCTCCTCAATCTCTCCTCATTGGACAATCCCCTCATCTCAGGAACCAGCCTAGTGAACTTTCATTGCACTCCCTCTGGGGTAAGTTTGTCCTTCCATAGGCAAGGAGACCAAAACTGCACACAGTACTCTGTGCCCTCATCAACAGTATTCCATCTAAGGTGCATCGATGCTTGCAACAATTATCAATGTTCCACACATTGAAATAAACAGGCCTCTCACAATAGCAATCAAGAATCAGGGGGGGGCAGGTGGGGGATAGGGCTGCACATCAAATCCTAATGTTAAAAGCGCAAGCGTCTGTAGAGAGAGATTGGGGAAAAGTGCAGCTGTAATTGGAGGCGCAGCAAGAGCCAGAGTGAAGGAACCTATGATAGGAGGAGCAACAAATTTGAATGAGGTGGTGGGAAGAGTATTGTTGTGCTGAGAAGCAGGCAAGAAGTGCACAAGGCGGGGAGCCGAACGAGGCCTTGGAGCCCTGGGAGAGACTGAGCTTCAAATGGTGAGAGTAGATTTATCTGCAATGGGTTGTAGCAGGGGAGAGGCTCAGGAAAACTCATGGTTGGCTGTGAGGGGAGTGGAGAGGCTGAACCAGATTAAAATTGAGAAGCCCGCAGAACATTTGGTTGATAGCTCATGGTCAGGTAACAACGTACAGTCTGAAGTTAAGTTGATCAATGGATTTGGCTTCATGAGCACTCACGACGGGCAGGCTCATGACGTGCAAAAGTAAGATATTACGAATGCTGGAAAACTAAAATAAAAACAGTAAATGCTGGAAATACTCTGCAGGTGTGGCAGCTGTAGAGAGAAAAACAGAATTAACATTTCAGGTTGATGACCTTTTATCAGTATGTAGGGTGGCCAATGAACACCTACCTTTAGTATTGACTAAGTGTTAGGACACAGCAGTTTGTAAAGGCTGAGTTATTTAAAATCCCAGAGGGAAACTTTAAACAACTGTCATAACCTATATTTTCAACTGGAATGTTTTGAGTTGCAGCTCTCAATTCAGGAATAAGGCCACCAGTTCCCGAAAGGTTTTTATATCAAACTAAATGAGATATTCATTACTTTACAACAAATTAAACACATATACATGACTACAAATTACTAGTATCATAACTTTTAACGAATTCCCAAATTAATCTCCACTCAGGCAACAATAACCAATAGACTTATACAGACACCAGGCAAAGCATTTCTCACCTTACAAATTCAAAATGAGGTTCCTTTCAATTTGGTTCCTTTGCAGACACAGTAGGCTTACAGGCTTAGATCTTACATTCCTCTGACCTGTGCACACAATCTCCTCTGTACATACCTAGCCTCCCCTTTGAATGCAAATTCTCATTGTATCATCAGGCCATTTGAACACCACCTCTTCTAACAATAAAACCTCTTTCATAGTACCAATTTTATTAGCAATACAAACATATTGCTTGGTGGCTCCTAGCTATGTGCAAGATTTCACCCCCCCAGTTTTTGAATGGTTCATTCAACAAAATGCAAATGTACCGTCTACCTTACTGCTTACATCTCAAAACTACTATACATCAAAGCACCCAGCCTAGCTGGCTTTAATCCAATTGACACACACACACCCACAGACACAAGCTAAACTTCTATTTAAAAAAAAATTCCAACAACATTATATACATTAATAGCTCTTCATGACACTAAGCCACATATAAATGCCTGAATACTTCAGGTTATTTGAAGCTGTTTAGGTCAATGGGTGATGAATGAGAGACCAGATTATGTACTTTTACTGTTCAAATGAATGAATTGTTTATGATCTGAGCCCAGACTTTCAAGCTGTGTGCATTCTCCCTGCTCCTTTCGCATTTTATCTACTGTCCTAAAATTGCAAGCAATTGTGTGGGGATAGGCAGTTCAGGTGTGAAATATGTGAGGAACAGTAGAATGCAATGGGTATGAGGAGCAACATACCTTCTACATTTTTTATAGTGTGCGGGCCCTTTAAATTCTTTTGCATGGTTGCACTCACACGGTACCTTGAAACAGTGGCTTATTCGTGGCCTGCACGGAAACTATCAGTTTGCTGTGTGGCTGTGCAGCTTAAAGGGAACATTGGTGAGGAGGGGTAGAATAGGATGTATAAGGAGAGAACGAACATAATCAATGACTGGAAAGTTAGAATAGGGCGTGTGAGGGCAGAGGTTAAATGGGATGCTAAAGAGAGGCAGATGGGGCCATTGAGAGGGAGAGGTGCAATGGAACCTTCAAGGAGAATGAGACCAGTGGGAAGAGAGAAATGTTTCCTCGAGGGTGCCTGTGTGCATCCATACAACAATCTGGAACGTACCGCACTTTGAAATAAATAGGCTGCTCATAACTTCATGAAAGTTCAGTGACTATTAAAATGTAAGCAGCTCATGGCCAAAAAATTAGTGCTCAAAAGAGTTTGCTGCTATTCCAGTATAAAGAAACTTCAGAGGTAACATTGTTTACCAATGTTTACCAATAACTGTAGTGACTTCTTCACTCTGATATTCCAAAGACTTCCCAATTGCTTGCTATATAGGCATGTTAGCTTTCTGTGATTCATGTAAAGGCACCCAGATTCCTCTGAATGCAAACATTTCCCAATCTCTCACCATTCAAAAAATATTGTTTTTTTATTTTTCTTATCAAAGTGAATAATACTTCACCATATTGTATTCTATCTGCAATGTTCTTGCCCATGCACCTTGTCCATATCCCATTAGCGTCTTTGTAGCCTCCTCACCACTTATTTTGTTATTGTTGGTATTCAGTCCCCTCATCCAAGTCATTGGGCTGAATCTTCCGAGGAGTGGCAATCATCGCCGGATTGCTCCTCCGCTCCTATGGAGCCAAAGCTCTGTATTTCTTGCTCGGACTTCCAAATCAGGCCTCTTCTGAAATGCAGAGTGAATCTATTCTGGGAGGCCTCTGTTGAAGTGCAGGATTGTCGGGGGAGCAAAGTCACACCCCCTTTTTTAACAGTACCTGCCGCCATGTTCTGGTAAGTCTTCATTCACTAATATAGTGAAAAGCTTTGGTGTGCCAATGAATGGATGTGAGTGAGGTGAGTGGGTAACTAGGGAGATTGGGAGGGTGGTAAGGGGCAAGGGTGGTAGGTGGCAGGGTGAGTAAGGTGGTGAGGTTGGTTTGGGAAGGAGAGGGTCAGGGGAAGTCGGAGGGGGGAGTTGGGGAGGGGAGTCGTAGGGGGGAGACGGAGGGTTGATAAGAGCAGGTGGGAATTAGAGGGTTAGGGAAGCGTTAAAGGGTAAGGGGAGCGTTGGAGGGTCAGAGGGTTGGTGGGGAGTCAGAGGGTCGGGGAGGGGACCAGAGGTTACAAGGAAAGTCAGAGTGTCGGGGAAGCATCAGTCGGGGTAGAGTCGGAGGATCTGTGGGAGTCAGAGCTTCATGGGGGAGTAAGAGGGTCGGAGGATTGTGGCGGTGAGGGTGGAGGGTTGGGGAAGTCAGAGGGTTGGGGGAGGTCAGAGGATTGGCAGGGGTGTCCGAGGGTCTGGGGGGTTGGACAGCCGGGAAAGCAGTTGGAGAGGTGTTCAGTTGGGATTTGGGGAGGGTCGGTTTTATGGTTACCCTGGAGTTAGATTTTTTTTTTCAGTCTAACATTTTAACTCCCAGTTAACTATCCAGGTAAGCAGTTCGGAACCTTCTGAAGCCTCCGATATTAATTCAGATTCAGAGGGCAGAATCGTCCGTGCTCATTGGTGTCAGGCGTGCTCACCAGCATGAGTGGACAATATGGCGAGAAGGCCAAAAATCGGTTTCACAATGTCGTGAAACCAGTTTGTGATCTTGCACTCAGCCCATCGATGGCGGGCTGCGTTAAACGCCATCAAGTGTCGGGAACCTCATTGTAATACATCTGCACATCATTAGAAGGCTAGCCCGCCGGATTTATTCCCTCACGCTGGATCGTCCGCCCACATTGGCGCGATTCGATGTGTTTCACAACTGTACATAAGAGACGTGCACCTGGTGAGCTGCATTTTGCTCAGGACTTTGAGGTTCATTTGCCTATCTTGCTTAGGGCAGCACTTACAGTCATCAGTGCCAGGCTTTGCAGACAGGATCACAACACTTTTAGGGGAGCTCACGGGCAGATCTCTACCTACCAGACTAGCCATAAGGTGGGGGTGGATTTGTACGGCTGCAGGGCTAGGGCTTGCTTGGCAAAGGGGGAGAAGTGGCCTCAGGCAAGGGAAGGGTTGTACTAGGAAGGGGAGTATCCCAGTGTTTATACGGGGGCACAAGTTGATCTGTGCAAATGGCCTCAAGATGGTAAGTGCTGAGGAGGCAGCCTTCAGAGCAGGTGAGGCCAGATGGAGATGTGAGTGTGAAAGAGTGAGTGGTGATGTCCCTTGAGCTGACAATGAGTGGAATGCCAATGAATGTGTGATGGGCTTGATTGTGTGAGTTTAGAGTGATGGAATGGTTGCCTTACCCTGGCGGAACGGATGAGATCATTCATCTTCTGTCTGCATTGGATGGCTAGCCTCTTCTGTGCAGCATTGGCACTGATCACCTACCAATCCGGAGTAGTAATGTTGCTGCCCCTCCTGCAACCTGAGCAGGGGTAGAGGACATCACGACAGGCCTCCACAGTGTCCAAAAGGCATTGGAGGGATACGTCACTAAACCTGGGATCTGCAGGCTTCTTGCCCTTTGGGACCTTGTCTTATTTGCAGCAGACCTGGGCTGGAAGCACTGAGAGGCGTGTGTGTGGCTGTACTTTAAATGTGAGGCTCAGTGTGATGAAGGGGGTGGTAATGGCTTGGCGGGTGAATTGGAGCCCACCTGCCATGGAAACGGTGTGTTTCCTGGGAATGCATATTTAATGCAGCGGGATTGGGATGACACGGCGTGAGAAGTGGCTGGCGGGTAAAACATTGTAAACAATTCTGCCCAGAGGCTTTTTCAGAGGGCCCTGAGGAGCAGAGGAATTGCCCATCAGAAGTTTAAAATTCCAATTTGAAAGTTGGAAGTTTCCAACTTCCAATTCTTGGAATTGGAATTCCAATTTCAATTCTTGTGGAGTCCTTGTATTGACTTCCGAGGGATCCTATAGTGCTTTTTCTGGGGTATGACCAGTCAAGGTCTATGCGATTAATATAAATCGTTAATAGCTGAAGCCCAAGCACTGCTACATATGGTACCCTGCTTGTTATAGCCTGCCAACCTGAAAATGTCCTGTTTAATTTTATTGTTTTTTCCCGTCTATTAACTAATTCTCAACTCATGTTGGTATGTTACCCCTGATCCCACGAATCCTAATTTTATGTAATAACATCTTTTATGGTAACTTATCGAATGCTTTTTGAAAATCCGAATGCACTATATCCCCTGGTTCTGCCTTATCCATCCTACTACATACATCTTCAAAAATCTCTAACAGATTTCTCAAACATGAATTCCCTTTCATAGATCTTCTTAATCATATTAAAGGGCAGGGTTTTTGGCTCAGTGGGTGGGCGCGCGCCCAAGCTGACCAAGCATGAAATGACACATTGGCCGAGCATGCTGGCGTCAACACGCAGTTGCGTGATAGTTCGGTCGGTGGGCACACGCCAGAGCTGGCAGTGTGCCCACCAACAATTAAAAGGCATTTTAAGGCCATTAAGTTATCAGTTGTGCTGAATTTTTCACTGTCCTTTCAACCTAACGGTTGGCAGTCAGTGGCCTTTGCATTTTTTTGGAAACCTCCTCCATGGGCAGGATGAGGTTTCTAAAATCAAATACAAATGAAATAAAAACTTTAATTTTTAATTAAAAACACGCCCCTGCACATGTGACAGAGTCACATGAGGGGGTTATGTTTCATTAATTTTTTGTGCTGTTTAATAAATTTTTCAATATTTTCTTCATCTCCCTGAGGCACGCGAATTGTGTGCTAGGCCGCCTCGACTTCCTCACCCTGCCCGCTCGCATATCACGCTGGGCAGGCCTTAATTGGAGGGCAACAGTCAGCTTCCTGACCACCCTCGCCGATCCACATGCCAAGGGCAAAATTCTGCCCATGGTTTCCTAAATGCCCTGTTGCAACATCTCTAATAATAGATTCTGGCATTTTGCCTACTACTGATGTTGGGCTAAGTGACCTATAGATCCCTGTTTTCTCTCTTTTTCCATTTTAAATAGAGCAACTTAGAGTAGAGTTTGCTACTTTCCAATTCTTGAGAACTGTTTTAAAATCTAGAAGTTATCAAGCATAACTGTTACTTTTTGGAAGTTTCAGTTTGGATAAATCCAGATTCTGGCTGTGCAGCTTGTAGATAACAAAATAAATTGAGGGGGAGATGGTGATGTAGGGCTAATGTCACTTTTTTTATCCTTCTGTTCTTTCATGGGACATGGCGTCACTGGCAAGGCCAGCATTTGTTGCTTATCTCTAATTACTCTTGAACTGAGTGGCTTGCTAGGTCATTTCAGAGAGCAGTTAAGAGTCAACCACATTGCTGTGGGTCTGGAGTCACATGTAGGTGAGACCAGGTAAGGACAACAGATTTCCTTCCCTAAAGGACATTAGTGAACTAGATGGATTTTTACAACAATCGATGATAGTTGTCATGGGATTTGAACCCATGTCCCCCCGGGGCTTTAGCCTGGGGCTCTGGATTACTAGTCCAGTGACATTAGCCCTACATCACCATCTCCCCCTCAATTTATTTAGTTATCTACAAGCTGCTCCTTCAACAACCCATCAAGCAGGAGGCTGGGCCCGTCAATTCATTGCATAGCACCTCCCTCAAGCTGGAAATTAATGTACAGGTCCACAATATGACATATCAAAGCATCCTCTTTATAAGGAGATAAAGAGTAGACTATTGCAACAGCACAGATCCTGGAAAACAGCAGGTCAGTCAACATCTATAGGAAGAGCATGTCTTTCTGTGCGCTTTCCTGATCTGTATCTCCTAAAGAGTACTTTTAGAACTCCAAAATCTGCTTTTCTGAAGTCCATGTGACATTACATTGTTGTTTTGTATTATGACCGGATGCTGGGCAAGGTCCCCCAATTTGTTAACTTCCCGAATGGGACCCCAATATTGTTTTGCTCCCAGGTGAGGAAGAATGAGCTGGCTCCCCTTATGTTTTCAACCCCCTTTGTTGGTCGCAACAATGTTAATTTAAAAGGGATCCTTTCCCCCGTGAATATCTTTTCCCAGTCCAAATGTATTTTTTTTAGAAGGAGCCAATCTAACCAGGCTTTCTTGAGTCAAAAAAGAGTAAGTTTATTAGTTACTAAAAACCCGAGAAAAATAATAAAAACGCAACACACACACACACAGATCAGAAATGAGAAGTTGAGTCCAAATAAATGTTAAAAGAGATACACGAACCAACCTTTGGCTTGTCCATGAGGCATAGATTAAGAAACGTTGCGGCCGTTAAGTTGGGTGATTCTTGTAGAGCTGACTTTGGCAGTTTTGCAGTGGGTTTGGAAACACTTGATTCTGCAGGACAGCTGAAGAAGCTGTTCTGTTTCCTTTTTGATTGTGGCTTCTGCTGAGCCTTGCCTCCAGCAACAGAAAGAGAGAGAGACTTTGCCTGCAACTGCAGGGGTGACTGGTTGGTCTTATTGCTGTCACATACACAGCACACTAGCACATACTGCACTGCTTTGCAGCTAGCTTCTTAACCCATTTTTCCCTGTGTATTTCTGTAAGGGAAAAAGAAAACATGCCTTGCACCCAGAGTCTGTTTTCTTTGAGCCTCTGACTATTTTACTCATTATGAGATATGAATCAACAGGAGATGGACGTTAGGTGACTACTGAGACGTGGTAATCAGTCTTTTGTCGCTGCAACCACTGAAATTAAAGTTCAGTCTTTTGCATCTTTCCTATCTCCATTTTAAGTGTCTCTACTTGAAGAAGGCCATGACATCTTTTCAGATGTGACATTCTATATTCTCTCAGGTCAAGCCTGTCAGTATAATCCACATAGGAATTTTTCCAGAAAGTGGTCACTTTACCTTATCAGCCATCTTTTGCTCAGTGCCCTTGCTTGTATTTCTTTAAAAATACATACACCTCCCTTAAAAAGTTCAATATGCCCGTATGTAATCTGTGGCTTGTAAGCGGCTTTTCATGACAATTGCTAACCTTTAAGTTCAACACAGTGTTTGTTCTTGCAACCTGCCTCACACTGACATACTGACTGCTTCAGTGAATTTGTTTGTGTTTTCACCCCTCCTTTCAGGTTGATTTAGCTCTGGGTATTCAACTGCAAGGATGTTGAAATTTACTGTGATTAGTAAATTATGATGTTTTGCAGCATTCTTTAGATACCCAAACTGTTCCCAGTTTGTCACATTGTGATATGGTAGTTGTCAATTAAAAATTTACCTTATTTCTTTGAGGTCTTTAAAATGTTAGAAGCATTCAGTAGGATAAATAGAGAATTTTTTTCCAGCCTTTGTTTTGTAAGTATGCTAGGCTGGATTTAAATATTTTAAGAATTGTAATGTAAATGTTGTGGAGCTTATATTAATATCCAAAGTGGATCTACTATTTGCTCAATTGCCATTGCAGTGTGACATAAAACTGAAGTGATTTTACACTATGGGCTTAGATTAGAGCTGCACTTCATGCAAGCGAAGAATATTTTGATTCAGTTTACTTGAAAGATGGTAGAAAAGATGTTCTTTGAAATATTGGAATTTGTAATTTATCAACATAACAAATGGAGGCATGAAATTCCACAATTTTAACATCATTGCAAAAAAGGAGGATGAATCAGTTGTAGCAGTAAATCTTGACAAGGACACAGTTGTATTTTGAGACAGCTGTTAATACATCATATTGTGTAAAATTTTGAGTTCATTGTTTCTGCTTAAATGTACATCATCCCTTCCTTTCTGCTTAGCCGGATGCTTCACTGTACTGTGGTATCTGGAAGTCCAGTGATCCAAACACGTTTAGATTTGCTTCAATGAAATGATTTACCTAGCTACATCTCCAGCATAATTGTGTACAAATATAATAATGAGCTGAGAACTTTACAAATGCTGGAAATATGCCACCATGTTTCCTGATGCCAACTTTTCTGAACACCTAACTTTTGTAGTGCTCTAAAACATAATTAATTGGATTAATTTTCACTCGCTTACCTAGTCTTACAGGTTTAGCTCCACTCTGCCTCAGCTTTGAACAAGTCAAACTTGTTTTTTTTTAAATGTTCTCTTGGCAAAACCTTAGGCCATGATACTTAGGAGCAGGAAGCATAGGGATACATGCAAGTTTTTGGGTGGGTTTGGGGATACTGGAAACATTAGAAATGTGGAGTTGTTGCCAAATTGAACAGCAGGACCGCATTTGGCAATCAGAAAAGGAATGCGTGTACTTGACGAGGTGGTGAATGTTGGAGTATGGGAAGGGGAAAGAGGAAGGAAAATATTGGGGTATGGGGGAGATGTGATGTCGGAACACTACTTACTGCAAGGCGAGAGGGCGGCAAAGATTGAGGCATGGTGAGGGTGATGTCGGAGCATCACAGCAAGATAGGAGGGAGACAAAGATCAGGTCATGATTTGGGGATTGATCATGGCAGCAAGAAGAGGTTGCAATCAGCAAAAGTTATGCTTAAGAGATCAGAAGATGTATGGAATGACTGTCTGATGACCATATAAAACCTTGAGAAACAAATTGAGTGTCATGGAAATGGTCTCTCTCTCTCTCTTTCTCTCTCTCTCTCTCTCACTCACTCACTCATATATTCTGTCTGTCTCTCTCTCATCATAAGCTTGCCAGAGAACAGACAGAGGAAAGACAGGTCAAGTTAGATTAGGTTATACAAGGGCCGTTATTTAATCACAGACATAACACAAGCACTTGGTATTAAACGTTCCTGAGTCTGATAAGATGGAATGTCATGCCTACTTATCTAAACAACTGAGTGAAATTACCAAAATGTTCTTATAAGAGATAAGCAGATTGACCTCATGGACAAGGGGCTGGAATAGGAGAAGTCTATTTTGGATACTTGTCCCCAGTAATAGGGCAATTAAATGGGAAGGCGTAACAGAATGAATGATTGACATGAGATATCCACCAGTGAAGGGAAGCAAATGAACAAAGGACGGAGGCTGTTTAGGGCTGGCACCCTAACCAAGAGATCATTAAGGCAGGCAGCAGAGAGGAAGCTATTCCATACTTCCAACCTGGGACAAGTAAACCTTCTCACCTGTCACGATCATATGTCTATTACGTCTATTCTAAATATGTGCTGTATTTAAACATTTGCTTCTCAATAAACCCCTTTAAACCACTAGTGACTCCTCAACTCCCCTTTTTGGGTAATGTGTGATCTTTGATCAAATCCTACAAGGAGCACTCCTGCTCCTCCTGGCTTAGAAGCAATGCCATGAAAACTGTGTAACTACTTGATCCAGCTGCTCTTACCTCCTTTAAGCTGCTGGGTTTTCCAAACTCTGTGACCCAGTTAACAGTGTTAAATTTAAATTGGCCTCTCAACTGCTGGAACCTGGTTTTAATATTATAAGAGGTGAACCTGCCTCTCCATGGTTGGATACAGATAACCATACAACACACCACCATAAAAATGACAGCATGGTTATACGTGACAGATTGGGGACATGTAATGTGATTTTAAATTCTTAACCCATCAAATTCTGAACCCCCTCCACCCATGACCCTGTCACATTTTTCATGGGGAAAATTAAAATTTCCCCCTACAATAAAAGCAAAATGCTGCAGCTGCAGGAAATCTGAAATAAAAACAAAGTGTTGGAAAAACCCAGCAAGTCTGATTGTGAAGAAAAGTCATATTGGACTGGAAGCATCAACTCTTTCTCTCTCCACAGATGCTGTTAGACCTGCTGAGTTTTTCCAGCACTTTCTGTTTTTATATTATCTAGATTTTCCCCCTTGTCAGTGTCAGCCTGCCATAAAATCGATGGATAGAAGGCTGTCAGGTAAGTTAAGCCGTGAAGCTAATGATGAAGTTTGATGGGTTTTTGACATATTCTTTGTAGCATGCACAGGCCATTGTGCCTGACAATTATTTGCCATGCCTCGAGGAACAGTCTCTCGTCTGCAAGTACATGATGATGCCTTCCTTTCACAATCTCCCTGTCAAACATAATCTAATATGTTGACCCTCAGGTGCCAGACTCTGATGGGACATATAAATAATTCATATATTTGCTGTCAGAAGTTTTGAAAGTTATTTTTCCAAAATTGTACATTATCAGAATTATGCAAATTTCACTTGATCTTTCTTCTTCATCTTAGGTGTGATTTTGTTAAATTGTTTATAAATCAGAGAAACACAAAATGCTGATTTATGAATCCTAAACAACACAATAGTATAGTATTATAGCAGAAAAAAGAAACATGCTGTTGAAGCTTTTCATCTTGCATTCATCAAGACAGATGCAAGAATGTCAAATTTCAGAGGATACAACATTTTATACTACATGAAAAAAGGGGTCCTGATTGATTGTTAAGTTGGCTCTGATTGGTTGAGATGTTGCCATGACGAATGCACCACGAAGCTATTGTCCTCCATGCTTTTTATTCAAAAAAGGTACAATTTCTGGACATATTCCTTTTGCCTGCAGAGGACAGTCCCTGTATGTATATCACTTCTAGCAAACATAAGTGAGCTACATTGCTAAGAATTACACCAACAACTAATTTAAAATTATCGGTCGGACTGGCAGTGTGCAATGTCTTGACCAATCAGAGCTGAATTGCCAATCAGTCAGCACCCCTTTTCTCATTGGGAATAAATTGTTCCCTTTGAAATTTGGTATTCTTGCATCTGACCTGATGAGTGCAAGATGAAAAGCTTTGACTTACTTTCAGCAATACTCAAATTCTGTACTACCAAGTGGCTGTAATAGTAGAAGTTAAAATCTCATTACAAGAGGCCAGGAAAGCAAGTCACATTGCTTTGCTTGCCTTTGTATATTTTGTGACTCAGTCTTCTTATTATTTATTTACTTGCACAATGTCTCAGGCAGAAAATGTTTGCTGTATGGGAAACATAGTAGTTTGAATGTTAATAAATTGATAAGTGAATCGGTGAGTGAGTGAGTGAATGGGTGGGTAGGTAGGTAGGTAGATGAAGGTAGGTGGGTAGTGTGTAAGGTTAAGTGTGTGACGTGGATAAGTGGGTGAGGAGAGTAAGTGGATGAGGTGGGTAGTTGGTAAGGGGTAGGTGGATAAAGCGGTAAAGTAGATGAAGTGCATAAATGGGTGAGGTGAGTAATTGCGTGACGTGGGTTAGGTGGGTAAGTATGTGAGGTGGGTAAGTGCATGATGTGGCTTTGTGCTTTTAGAGAGTAGGTAAGTGCTTAGAGAATATGGAGGTAGGTGGGTGAATGGGTAGTCAGATCTGGGTTTTGCTTGAGAGGTAGTCATATTTGTTGAGGAGGTATAGTCAGGTCCTTATGGTAGTCGGGTGGTCGGGATGGTAGCTGGATCGAGGGGGCAGTCGAGTCAAGTCTGGTTGGTGGGGGCAATCAATTTGGGGGTACTCAGGTGTAGTTGGTTGATCAGGGGTTAGCCGGGGGTCAGGGAGGGTGATTGGCAGTTCAGTCATCTGACCTGGAGCTATTGCATCTTCTGATGAGGCAGAAACAAAATAAAATCTTGGAAATTTAGTTAGTTCTGGTTTCTCCAAAAGCTTATCTGGCAGCTGCCAAGTAGTATGCAACAAGATTGCACTTTCAATAATAATTCTTCTCTCCTAATCCTGCCCCTCACTTCCAGTAACTGGGAAGGTGAAATATGAAGGAAGTGGAAACAGTGAAGTGGTGATGTAATAAGGAGCAGTGCCAACATGATTGAAAACTACATAATAGACATCTACTGCCAATAAAGCCATTAGACATTATGCAGACATTCAGTGAAGTATAATAATGAACACCTGAAACTCTTTTGACAGCCTTGCTTTCCAACACTTTGGTAAGACATGCAGTATTCACAATCCACTTAAGCGGTTAAATAAATACCACAGTGATATAGCTTATTTCAAATTACATCATCATATCACATTGAATTGAAGATATATAAATAAACATGCAGAATGGATGTGTAATTGACTAATGAATTCCAATATAGGTAATTGTGAGGTGTTGTATTTTGGTGGGAAGAATAAGAAGGCCCTATACTCCTTGGAAAATGCTTTAAAGTCTGGAGCCCAAATGTTTACATTTAAATATTTTAATTTAAAATTTGAAGTCAAGAGCTATATGTGTTTTGTAGAGGTGTTCCATACCTATTGTATCATTGCTGAATCCCCACTATCAACATCTTGGGAGTTATCATTGACCAGAAACTGAACTGGATCAGCCATTAAAATACTGTGGCTGTAAGAGCAGGTCAGAGGCTAGGAATCCTCTGATAGATAACTCACCTCCTGACTCCCCAAAGCTTGTCCGCCATCTACAAGGCACAAGTCAGGAGTGTGATGGAATACTCTCCACTTGCCTGGATGAGTACAGCTTCAATAATACGCAAGAAGCTTGACACCATCCAGGACAAAGCAGCACACTTGATTGGCACCCCATTCACAAACATTCACTCCCTCCACCAATGACACACAGTAGCAGCAGTATGTATCATCTACAAGATGCACTGCAGAAACTCACTAAGGCTCCTTAGACAGAACCTTCCAAACCCACAGATAAAAGCAAAAAACTGTGGATGCTGGAAAGGCAGAATCGGCGGAGGAGAGCACAGTTGACGTTTTGAGTCCTCATGACCCTTCAACAGAACTAAGTAAAAATAGGAAAGGGGTGAAATATAAGCTGGTTTAAGTGGGGGGTTGGGGGGTGGGGGGGGGGGGAGGGGGGTTGGTGGTGGTGGTGGTGGTTGTTGGGACCAGCAGCCGGAAATATATTGCCATTTATTCACTGACGCCAGGTCAAAATCCTGGAGCTTCCTCCCTAACAGCACTGTGGGTGTATCTACAGCACTTGGACTGCAGTGGTTCAAGAAAGCAGATCACCACCACCTTCTCAAGGGCAATTAGGGATGGACAATAGATGCTAGCCTAGTCAGTGATGCCTTCATTCCATGAATGAATAAAAAAAACGATTAAGACAGCACTCTGGGCCTCTTAGCCAGAACTGGGATTGTTTAAAGAAGGGCTTGCGATCTCACAGTACTGGGAAGAGGGCTGGCTCGCTGATAACAATTGTATTAGGCCAGATCAATCCTTTGGCCATCAGTTAATTTACATCCACTTTAACCAGTACAGTAATTAAATAAAACACTAATAATATCAATATCAATGTTCATCCACTCCACAGCTCCAGTCAATTTCACATTTCCTTTTTTGATGGCTAAGCAGCGGAGAATATCACTGGAATACATGCAATACAATCTCAGGCTGTCCACTGTCAAATCACCCCAAAGGCCTTTATCTCACCAGCAGTTGAAGCGATGGTGGTTCAGATGGCAATTTCTCGTGGCTTTTGATTGACTGGAAGTGACAGCTTGGGAATTAATTAGTTTTCAATTATATAACTTGCTGGTCTTTAATTTAAAATTAACAGGAAACCATCAGATTTGTTTCATTTAAACAATTCTTGAATTCCAGTTTGATGGTTGGAGAAATGGAACTTTGTTATTGTGACTTTTAGATTTATCAGCAGTGATCCATGTCATCATGTGGAAGTCTAGGCACCAGCAACAAATGTTTCAATACAGCTGCAGAAAATACTTAAATTATTGGAAATACACACCTCAGTACTCTATTGGATGAATTGTCTCTGGTCTCACTTACCTGTCTTGGCAGCTGAACATCAGTTTGTCACTCATTTCACAAAACCTGCATCAGCAATATCAGATCTCTGACTTTAAATCTAGGTTTTCCCCATGGGCAGAATTTTCCCGTTGGCGTGCAGGGGCGGGGCCCGCCGCTGAAGCGAAAATGACGCGCAGTGATGTCAGGCGAGCATCCCGACGTCACCACGCGCCATCGCGATATTTTGGTGGGTGGGATAAGAGGGCTCCGTGGGGGCATGAGTGTGCACTGTCAAATATTTAATTTGCAAAATTACTGATACTTGCATGTGTGAGCTGCAATACTTCAAAATGTGTATCAGCTGCTTGGACTGCAGTGAAAAATCGTTTTTGAGCCTGCAGGTTTCAGGAAACCTTCCCTTAGCCTGGGAATGGGAGTTGAACTGTCCACTGGAGGCACCTTCTCTGAGGAGGAAGGGGGGGCTAGAATTGGGAGGAGACCAGGAGTCCACATTCAGCCTCCAGGGGAGCCACCTTTGGGAGGAGAGGCGCAGGCACAAGGGGTACAGGGCCAAGAGGTAGTCCAAGGTGGAAGATGCTGCAGAAGACACCACTATCCTGCTGCCAGCATACAGGCAGCGAAGCAGCTACCTCAATATGTCTGAGGTGCAATGCTGAAGGACGCTCTATCTCTCAAGGAAGAGAGTCAATTATATCTGTCAGATGATAGGGTCTGAGATCTCCCCTAACTGTGTGGGTGGACATCCCATGCCAGTGGCTCTAAAGATCACAGTTGCCCTCAACTTCTATGTCTCTGGCTCCTTCCAGGGGTCGGTGGGTGATCTTTGCAGTGTCTCCCAATCAGCTGATACACTTGTATCAAGCAGGTTGCAGACACTTTGTTCAGGTGTGCATTGAACTTCACCCACTACCATTGGGATCAAGCAAACCAGACATAGCGAGCCAGAGGCTTTGCAGCGATTGCTGGCTTCCCCCACTCCAGGGTGCAATTGATTGCACATATGTGGCCATCAAGGCTCCAGCAAGTGAGCTCAGTGCCTTCGTCAACAGGAAGGGCTTCCACTCCATGAACATGCAGATAATGTGTGATCACAGGAGGCAGATTCTTCAAGTCTATGCAAAGTTCCCAGGCAGCTCCCATGGCGCCTACATCCTCCCAGGTGCCGGGGCTCTTCAGTGCTTCAGCCTGGCTGGATGGATGGCTGTTGAGTGACAAGGGCTATCCCCTCAGAAGGTGGCTCATGACGCGTCTCCACCACCCAAGAACAGAAGCTGAGCAGCGGTACAATAGGAGCCATGCCTCCACAAGGGCTGAAGTGGAGAAAGCCATTGGTCTTCTCAAGATACGCTTCCGATGACTGGACCATTCAGGGGTGCACTCCAGTACCCCTCAGATCGTGTGTCACTGATAGTGGTTGCAAGCTGCGCTCTCCACAATCTTGTGCTGGAAAGGGTGGACGCTGTGGACGATGAAGATGTAGACGCAGTGGCTGTGGCTGCATGCGATGATTCCAGCAGTGAGTCTGAGGATGAGCATGCACAGGGAAATGCTGAGGGCGTAGATGCTGACCCGGGCATACGCCAGGGAGGCGGGGACATCTGGGAGGCTTTAATTGAACGAACCTTCAGCTAGCACACCATGTATGGAACTGCAGGAAAAGCCTGAGCTGCAGGCTCCATATTCGATACCTGAGTGCAAAATCTGCCTGGATAGGAACATTAACTAAGGGCCTTGTTAATAAGCTGAATGTCCCACAAATCACTCATAACATTATTATCCAGCTGCAGAAGAAAAGAGGCACCCTCAGCCATGGTGACATGTCTGAATTTAATGGTACAGCAAAAGGAACTTAAGAGAACAAAATTATAGAAGTGTTCAACATCACACCAACTCATAAAGACCTCACTGCGGGCCAACACAAAAGCACCATTGATAGAAACATAGTGTGCGTAAGGTACCTTATGTTTACGCTTTCGGGTGGTACGTCTTGGTGCTGTCCCCTCGCTGGGAGTGGCATCTGAGACAGCCTGCTCACTCTGCTGTCCTGTTGGCCTCGATGGCCTTGACGGCCGTCCTCTGCCCCATGGAGCCCGTGCTGGCCCCGCCTGGGAGGGAGCTGCCAGTTCCACAGCTGGCATCTCCCCAGTCGTCCTCATTGGATGCAGTGGTCACTGGCAGAGGGGCGGAGGAGCTGCCACCCTCATCCGGAGCGCCCTGAGAGGAGCCCGCAGAGACGACAGGCAGCTGCTGCATCGCCGTCAGGTCACTTCGGACCTCCCTGATCACCATGGATGGACAGGCACCAAGCTGGGAAATTTTGTGTCCAGACCATCTCCCAGACTGGCACTGACCAGCTGAGGTCAATGCCAATGTGAGGGCTTGCTGGTCTGAGCGCATTTCCAGCAAGCTCTGATTGGTCTCCTGGAGGAGTCTCTCCATGAGACTCGCCACTCTCCCGATGGAGGAAGCATGGCACTCGGCCATGAGGCTCATGACATCAGCGATAGTCCATGTAGACTCCTCCACCACGGACATTAAGCCGAGCATAGCCTCATGCCCCGGGACACTAGCCGAAGATCTGATTCCCACCGAGGTGCTAGTATCTCCGCTGGTGCCTGCCTGGCAGAGATGGTGTGACGCTGGTGAGTCCAAGACTTCAGGGCCCTCAGATGTGAGAGGGGGCCCTTGCTGCTCCTCCTTCCGGCCCTGCTCCGCTGATGCTGAAAGGAAGTACAAGGTCATTTGATTAGTTAACGTGGAGACAATGACAATGTGTTCCCCCAGATCATTATGCGCTCATCCTTCCATTAACAATGGTCAAGCCATGTTGCAAACTTCAATCAGTGAACATTCAGCAGTGTCATGGCTGTTGGGAGAACAATGGTGACCTCAGTGCTGGGCAAACATATTGCCCATGGCACCCCAGCCTCACCGACACTGGTGGACCTGGGAGCATGGCACCTCGCCAGATCTAGGGCCTCCTGCTCGAACTGGCTAAGCATTGCCACCTGGGCTGAGCCTCCAACAGTCCTCAAACGCTCAGTGGCATTATGTGCATTCTTCTCCTAAAAAGGAGGGAAGAGCATCGATTAGTGCTACTTGTACCTGGATTCCCTCCACAGCCAGCCGACGCCAACCAGAATGGGACATTGCAAGGCTCCAGTGCCTCCTCACCCTGGTGCTGTCGAACACTCACACAAAGATGCCAGGTGCATGTCACCCCCAACCCATTGCCCCCTTGGCCAAATGCTGCCTACATCACATTTGGCACAATATGGTCTAACCTTCCATTGCAAGGAAGCACAAGCACATGGAATGCAGAGGGCAGCAGATCGATTGGTGCCACGCCACCTTGAAGCTCCCCTCCCAGCATGTCATCAACCTGACTTTACATATCCTGGAGTTCCAGCCTAGGTGCAGCTCCTCCAGGTTGCCCCCATAACAGTAATGTGGGACTCAGAGTACCACATGCTGCGGGGGCAGAACCCATCTGATCACCACCCTCTCAGGGCGACCTAGGCATGGGCAATATCTGCTGTCCCACCCAGCGAAGGACACATGCCATCAATGATTCAATGCAGCAACTACACTTGGAGGGGGTGGGGGTCTGCCAGTGGGGAAAGCGTGAAATCCTACCAGCTGGGTGAAGTGACCAATACCAACATGGTACTCACCCTTCCCAAGCTCAAGAAGTCGTTGAAGTGCTTGCGGCACTGGATCCAGGTGCATTGCACCACATTGTGGGAGCTTACCACCTCTGCCACCTCCTCCCAGGCACGTTTGGTCATGAGGAGGGGCCATTTCCTCCTGTCCTGGGGTATGAGGACCCCCTGTCATGTTGCCACCTCCTTGAGGAGGGCAGCAAAGCAATTGTCCAAAAAACGAGGGGCACAATGCCTCCCTGCCTGGCCTGCTCACCAGCAGCGCTGTGGGGAGCCCTTCCAGTAGCCATATTTGACAGCCTTAGAAAGGCTGCAGCAGCTTTTTTAAACAGGCTGCCGGGTTGCCATTGGACCCGGCAGTCATTGCAGTCACGCCACCGTCCACCCACTCCCACTGTCTTTGGGAGCCGCAATTCACGCTGGGCTGGCCTTAATTGGCCCGCCCACGTAAAATGGTGGCGCGGACCCGATCGCGAACGATAATCGGGTCTATGTCCACCTGCTTCCGCTCCATTCGCCTGCCAGGCAGAAAATTTTGCACCATGTGTTATTTCCTCTCTACTGCCCAAGGATTTCAAAACAAGACTACTATCTTGATCAAATGTGTGACCATGCCTGAGTAGCTTAGTTCTCCCCCTTATATCTTTCTACAGATTCCCTTTACCTAGCATCCCACAAAAGGCCACCGAGGCACTTGACGCTGCCTCCACAAGAGTAGTAGTTCCATTTGCCCTGTTCTGCTCTCTGCCTGCCCTGCCCAGTCTTTTCTGCCTACTGCAGGCTTATCTTGTCAACCTCCTTGCTGTCCCCATCATTGCTTCAAGCTCTGACTCTTTTGGACTCTGCCATTGGACCACCCTTTTCTTCATCTTCCCCCATGAATGGACATTCACTTGTGAACAAGGCAGCTGCCAACCATGAACTTATTGTGGATGAATCACATCGTTGTCGTGCCCTTGACGGAGACATGGCTGAATGAATGGTTGTGTAACCCTTGTCGTTAAATCCCACCTTGGTCTGTCTCCCTGTGTCTCAGACAACTTCTCCTCATCTGAGCGCCTCATTTTGTTCTGCATCTCAGTGGTCTCATTTCCAATCCATGTTCTGTACCGACCATCCAATTATCAGACCGAGTTTCTTAATAAGCTATCTTCTCTCTTCCTTCCCTCAGCCTCTGTATCAAGCTAATTCTGATCCTCGGTCATTTCAATCATCTCAATTTTCCTTTCTCTGTCATCTCTGAGTTTACCCCTCATTCTCCCTAAACCTCTCCCTACATATAAATTCTGCCGCCCCTATTCATGACCATCCCCTTCATATTGCCATCGCACAAGGCCTTGCTGTCCCCATCGTTACAACCACTTATAAGCAATCTTTGATCATTTCCTTGGATAGCTATCCACCAGTATTTCCTTTCCACCTCCTAACTGCATTACTTTCTGTGTCTGCCCCTGGAAAAACTCCCTCAAGTCACTGCCACTGTACTTATGAATTTCCCACTATCTAGCCTTTAGCAACAATTCATCATGACATTTCTGCAGCTACCAATTTGCTAAATCACACCTTCTCAATCACTTTTTTGAAACCCTGGTCCTAATTAAAACAATTGCTCTCTGTCAGCTTCATCATTCCCCCTTGTATACCCCTCATCTCAGCCCTCCTAAGTCCAAGGAACTCAGATTTTAACATTTTTGATGGGCAACTAATTTAACCATCCATCACCATATCTGGTTGGACCATATTGTTAGGAAGTTATAGTAATTCTCATAATATTATTGGAGTTTATTGTAAAATAGATTAAAAGTGGGATATGTGTGTGTGTGTGTGTGTGTGTTAGTGTGTGTGGCTGTGTCACTTAATTGGATTAAAGGCAGCTAGTCTGGAGGCTTTGATGTAAACATGGGGGAAGTTTAGAATGTAAGGTAAAAGGACATTTTCATTTTTAAATACGCCAGACTAGATTGTTTTCAAAGGAGAAGTGAAATGTGTCAACTAGTCAGGTGAAGTAAGAAACATTGTGGCCTGAATCTTCTGGTCGGCATGTGCTGGCGGGCCTAGCTCGCCAAGGCATAAAATGATGTGCGGTGATGTCGGGCTTGCGTCCGGACGTCACCGCGCGTTATTCTGATCCTCAGTTCGGCTGCGCGCCCACAGAACTGTGAAAGGCCTATTAAGGCCATTATTAAACTAATTGAGGCACTTGTCTGGGCTGCCCATCCAACTTTAAGTTTGGCAGGCAAGTGAAGAGCCCAGGCGGCCTTCGCATTTTTTATGGAGCCTCATCCATGGGCTGGATGAGGTTTCATGAAGGGTTTATAAGTTTAATAAAAAAATTTTATTAACCTTCATTGACATGTCCCAGCTCATGTGACACTGTCACGAGGGGACATGTTTGAAAATTTTTAAAAACTCTTTTATTCAAATTTTCATTATCAAAGTAATCTCCCTGAGGCACAGAGCTGCCTCAGGGAGATTTGTGCGTTCTTTCACGCGCATGTGTGAAAGAGCGCAGGCCCCAATTCTCCCTCCCCCCCCCCCCCCCCCCCCCCCCCCCCCCCCCCCCTGCACAGGTACTGCTAAGCGCTTACGGTTACGCGTCATGCTGGGCGGGCCAATGCAAAACGGCAGCGTGCAGCCAATCGTGGGTGGCAATTGACCATGCGCCTGCCCACACCAGTTCCCAAACCGCCCACCTGATGGGGAGAAAATTCTCCCCTGTGTTTATTTTTCCCAAAGGTTACTGGTAAAACTTAGTGCTATATGAGATTTTTGTTATCAGAAAGATAAAGTCCAAAGACATAGTGAAACAATGGGAATTTGCATTCAAAGGGGAAAATATGTGTAAAGGAGCAAAGGCTGTGTGTAAGGACAGGCATTTTAAGATCTTACAAGTGTGAAAAGCCTTCAGCGCCTATGCCTCAAGCTTCTGTTTTCAAAGACCTAAAGTTAAGAAAACTCACTTTGAATTCAACTTGTTCAGCATATCATGTTTCTTTGCCTGGGTGTTTTAAAATCTACATGTCTTATTGTTGCCCTAACGAAAGTCTAATTGGGAATTAGATTGATTAGAGGATTTAAAAGTTATCATAGCAGTAATTTGTAGGCTTATATATGTATTTAAAATCATTTCTCCTATTAGTAAATGTTTAAGCTAGTTTTGTAAAAACCTATAAGGCTTGGTGGTCTTATTACTACTGAGTTCAAGACACGCATCTTGAAATTTATACAAATTGCAAATCAAGTTGTGGCAGCGGTTTCAATTTTCCCTTTGGGACTTGAACAACTCAACATTTACCATCGGCTGTGCCATAACAATAGCAGTTATTTTTCTTTATCTCCAATACTGCTGACCATTGAAAGATCATCCAGAAATGCAAAAATAACCCCCAGCAACTTTTCTCACCACAAACTGTCTTCATAAACCACTCTGCCTCCTCCACCTTCAACAGCAGTAAGTGAGAAGAGGTCATGGACATTTTGGTCACAAGGATCGATGGCATTTATTTAGCTGCCTTTGCTGTTTCCCCTAGTCCAGCAGGCCAAACCACCGGATTCCCTAGCCCTGAACTCACATCTTTCTTTACATTCTATCCATCTACTGCCTTGTTCTCCTTGAGCTCATCTTGTCCATGAGACCCAACTCTTCTTCCCTTGATCCTATCCGATGAAACTGTTGACTATCCGCCTTCCCTTCCTAGGTCTATGTTAGCTGATACTATTAACGGTTCCCTCTCCCTGCTCCACCACGCCTTCGAATCTGCCGTCATCGCCACTCTCCCCCAAAACACAAACCTTTGACCCCTCTGTCCTTACAAACTACCATCCCATCTCCAACCTCCCCTTGTCGCCTCCCAAATCCATGCCAATCTTTTCCATAATTCTATGTCTGAATCCCTCCAGTTTGGGTTTCCAGCACACCCAGTGCTGAAACAGCCATATCAAAGTTGCAAATAATATTCTTCATGACTATAAGTGTGGTAAACCATCCCTCTTCATCCTCTTGACCTGTCTCTACCCTTTGACACAGTTGACCCTCTATCCTCCAATACCTCCCTTCTGTTGCCCAGCTGGGTGAACTTTCCTTGCTTCATTCCATTCTTAACTATTGAATTGTAGCCAGTGAATCACTTGCAACAATTTCTCTTCCTACTTCCACACCATTACATCTGGAGTCCCCCTAAGATCTATCCTTGTCCCCCTCCTATTTCTCATCTGCATGTTGCCCCTCAATGATATCATCTGAAAGCATAATGTAAAATTACACTGTCAACACTCAGCTCTACCTCACCACCATCTCTCTGGATCGGTGTGCCCTCTGATTTGTCACAGTCCTTGCCACAGTCCTCACACTCAGGATTGAATGAGCAGAAATTTCTTTCAACTAAATTTTGGGAAGACTGGTCATTGTCTTTGGTCCCTGCCACAAACTACAATCCTTAACTTCTGTATCCATTCCTGGCAGCGGTCTAATTCTGAGCCAGACTGTTTGCAACCTTGGCATTGTGTTTGACCCTGAGCTGAGCTGCTGACTGCATATCCACTCCATCACTAAGAATGCTACTTCCTCCTCCATAACCTTGTCTAATTCTGACCCTGCCTCAGCTCATCTTCCGCTGAAACCCTCATCCTTTACTTTGTTACTTCTAGACTTAACTATTCTACTGTTCTCCTGGCCAGCCGCCCATCTTCCATGCTAAAGAAGCTTGAGCTCAGCCAAAACTCCTCAACCCATATCTTAACTTGCTCCAAGTCTCATTTTCCTCTCACTCCTCTTTTAATATTTCCCCTAAAACCTACATTTTTAACCAAGCTTTTGGTAAGCTCCACTGATGTCTCCTTCTGTGGCTTGGTCAAAGATGATTTTACTGGTAACTCTCTTGTCATTTGCACTGGGACCTTTTACTACTTTAAAGGTGCTAAATAAATGCAAGGTTTTGGTATAGTGTAGAGGAGGAAAGGGTTGCAAATAGGCAAATTGCCAAAAGCAGCGATGCAGATTAATAAGGCCATAAAGAGCAAATAAAGCACTGGGATTCATTTCTAGAGGGATGGAATTGAAAAGCAAGAAAACGTGTTGAACTTTGTCGTGAAGCTATTAATGTATATGATATTTTGGAAAATATTTTTATTTTAAAATAGAGGTTTAGTCTGCCGGTGTGTCTTAATTGGATTAAAGCCAGCTAGTCTAGGTGCTTTGATGGGTACTAGTTTTGATATATAAGGGAGATAGCATGTATTTGCATTTTTTGAATAGAGCATTCAAGAAGTAGGGTGAAAACTGACGCCTTTCTAGCAGCTACCAAGCAATATGTTTATATTACTAATAAAATTGATACTATGAAAGTGTTGTTAAAAGGTGAATTCTAAAGAGGCTGGTGAGACAATGAGAATTTGAATTCAATCAGTGGCGGTAGGTATAACTTCAGCAGTTTTGAATTCATAAAGTGAAAATGCTCTGCCTGGTATCTGGTTAAGTCTGTGGGTTTCTGTTGCCTTAATGGAGATTAGTTTGGGAATTTGTTATAAATTATGATAGTAGTAATTTGTAGCCAAGTGTAAATCTACTTTAACCTGTATAAATTAATAAAATTTTCCTTTAGTTTAATGTAAAGCCTCGAGAACCGGTGGCCTGATTTCTGAATTTAGAGTCATATCTCAAATATAACACATGAAATGATAAACTATGACAATTATTTAAAGTTTTCCTCTGGGATTTTTAAATAACTCCGCTTTACCAACTGCATTTGTCTTAACAACTGGGGGCACGTCCAGGATAAATTATATTTCTGCTTCCTCGATTGGTTAGGAATTTGTGAATCTTAAGCTTATGAGTCCAAGAGGCACTTTGAATTGAGGAGTTGATGAGGTGTTTTAGAAGTGCTGAGACTGCAAGATGGCTTTGGCAAATGCTAAGACTTGTCTGGAAGTAGATGAGATAACTCTGATTAGGTTGGAGAGAATAACCAAAAGTAAGTTAACAGAGTTGGCGGATAAGTTACAATTGGGAGGCTAGGAAATCAGATATAGTTGAAAGTATAGCACAACATCTACAGTTGGAAGTGAAACCTGACACTAGTGAATCACAGCTGAAGGTAGTGAGACTTCAGTTACAAATGAAGGTGCTAGAATTTGAACAAGCAAAGGAACTAAAAGTGCTTGAATTTGAAGCAAAGGACAGAGCAATCGCTTTTAAAAGGGAATTAGAAATTGTGAAGATAGAGAAGGAGGAAAGAGAAAAAGATAGAGGGAGAGAATTCCAACTGCAAATGTTGGCAGTTAGAAAAGAGATGTCAGTAAGTGAGGAAGGATTCGTCTCCAAAGTAGAACCCAGTGGGGATATGTTTAAATTTGTACAAGCTTTTCCAAAGTTTGAGGGAAAAGATATTGAAGCATTCTTTATTTCATTTGAGAAGCTAGATAAACAGATGAAATGGCCACAGGAGAACTGGACGTTATTATTACAGTCTAAGTTGTTAGGTAAGGCACTGGAGTTAAATGTTTCGCTTTCAGAAGAAATGTCGGTGAATTATGATGTGGTGAAAAAAGCTATCTTGAGTGCATATGAGTTGATTTCTGAAGCATACAGGCAGAAATTTAGGAATATGGGAAAATAGCCTGGGAAAACTTGTATTGAGTTTGAAAAAGTAACACAAAGTAATTTTGACCGCTGGATATGGGCGTTGAAAAAAGAGACAGTCTATGCAGCTCCTGGGAAGTCATTCTTTTGGTAGAATTTAAAGATTCAATTCCTTCGGCAGTGCGAACTCATGTCCAGGAACAAGGGTTGATTCTGTAAGACAAGCAGCAGAGAAATAGCAGATGATTATGAGTTAGTTCATAGAGCTAAACCTTATTCCATCACCCTTTCAAATTGGAAGAGGATAAAAAGTGGGAAGGTGAAAGGAAGTTAGGTAGTCAGAGAAGAGAAAGAGTAGCTGGAAGTTCTCAGTAAGTTTTTTCTCACAACAAAAAGGAAAGTGCTGAAGGTAGAAGTGACATTTAAAAACTTTGGTGTTTTCATTGTAATAAAGTGGGGCATGCGAAGTCAGTGTGTTCGAGATTGCAGGAAAAATCTGTAGGAATTATTGGGGTACAGAAAAGCTCTAGAAGTAAAAGTACTGCGGATTCTGAGGTTCAGGCACTAGAGAAACCAGTGGTTTGTATACAGGTGAAACAGGAAGAATCAGTGAAAGGCGAAGAAGTGGGATTGTGTTCACAGTTTACTCAAGAGAGTTCTGAGGAGCAGGTTGCAAAAATGTTTAAAGACTTTGTATGTGAAGGGAAAGTCTTTCCATGTGTTATAGCGTGGAGTAGGTAAAGATGTTAAAATTTTAAGGGACACAGGGATTGGTCAATCCTTAATGTTGTGGGATAGTGGTATTTGTTGTTCAGAGGGAGTGTTACAGGAGAATAATAATAAGTGGGGTTCATGGAGGTGCTAAATCTATTTAGTTGTTGAAGGTAAATTTAAGGAGCAGATGGAAGACAGGTGAAGTTATAGTTGGATTGATGGAAAAATTGCCCATTGCAGGGGTTCAATTTATTCTGGGTAATGATGTAGCTGGATCGCAAATGTGGTGATGCCTATAATAGTTAAGTAGCCTGTAGAAGTGTTTTCAACAGAAGTGCTACAGAAGGAACATCCTGGATTGTTTCCTGATTGTGTTGTAACAAGATCAAAGGCCCCTTGGGAAGATCAAAATGAACAAGATAAGCAAGCAGTTCAAAAGCATGAAGAAGGTGTCGAAATCCAATTATCTGGCACTGTATTTGATAACATTGTTCAGGAGGAGGGAATGCAGGACAGTTCAGTTGAAGTGTTTAACTCAAAGAGGTTAATGGAGTTTCAGAAAAATGATTTGCAATTAAAACTGTTATATCAGAAAGCTTATTCAGAAACCAAAGCAAAATGTGTTCTAGTATGTTATTATCTTCAAGGGAATATATTAATGAGAAAGTGGCAGTCAGATCGTGTCTCAGCAAATGAAAGCTGGAGGGAGTTGAATCAGATTGTTATCCCATTAGGGTATAGAAATGAGATTCTGAGAATTGTTCATGAAATTCCAATGGGGGGACATTTAGGAATTAGGAAAACACAGGAAAAGATATGGAGTTTTTTTTTGTCCAGGATTGCATAGGGATGTAGTCAATTTCTGTAGAACTTGTCAATATGTCAAGTAACAGGAAAACCACAGGCATTGATGAAGCCGACGCTTCTAATGCCAATAGCAGCATTTGAAGAACCTTTTACCAGAATCATGATTCATTGTGTAGGACCATCCCCCCCCCCAGACTAAAAGTGGAAATCAGTATTTATTAACATTAACAAATGTGTCTACAGGTTTCCTGAAATGATACCTTTAACAAATAATACAACTAAGAAGATTGTGGAGGAGATAATTAAATTTTTTACAAGACATGGATTACCTAAAGAAATACAATCAGATCAGAGGTCACACCTGTTTAAGGAAATGATGAACAGTTTGGGGATAAATTGGTTAAAGTTAGCAGCTTATCATCCGGAGTCACAAGGAGCTTTGGAAAGGTGGCATCAAACTTTAAAACTATGATAAGAGCATACTGTCTTGATTATGCACAGGATTGGGATACAGGAATTCCATTTTTCTTATTTGTTATTAGAGATGCTCCTAAGGCATCAACTGGTTTTCGTCCTTTCAAACTAGTTTATGGTCATGAGGTAAGGGGACCACTGAATTTGATTTAAGTGAAATTGGTGGGTCAAAATTCAAAAACTACTCTCCTGGATTACGTATCAAATTTCAGGGAAAGATTGAACAGAGCATGTGAGCTGGCTAGGAAACATTTAAAGATTTTACAGCAAGTGATGAAAGTGAAAGCAGAGAAGAAGGCTAAAATTCGCAGTTTTGTTCCTGGAGAGAAAGCACTAGTTTTGTTACCAGTGCTAGGGGATTCCTTAAATGTAAGATTTGGTGGGCTTCACAGGATTGAAAAGAAATTGAGTGAAGTAAATTATTTAATAAACACTCCAGATAGAAGAAAGAAGCAGAGGGTGTGTCATGTAAATATGCTTAAAAAGTGCTTTGACAGGGAAGAGGAACAAAAAGAGGTGTTAGTGATGGTGAATGATGAGAGAGAAGTTGAAGTGCAGGACTCTGAAATTGATTTTCCTCAAATCAAATTGGATTATGAAGGGTTGTTTGAAGATTTAAATGAAATATTTAGTTACCTTCCAAGCAAGTGTCAAAGCAAATTGATAAAGCTATTGCAGTCACACAAACTTATTTTTTGGAAATAAGTTAGGAAGGACACATTTAGCTTTACATGATGTATGTATAGAAATATCATCTTCTATAAGGCAATGCCCTTATAGATTAAATCCAGTGACATTATCACATGAACAAAAAGAAGTTGATTTCATGCTTCAAAATGATATCATTGAGTCTAGTTGCAGTAACTGGAGTTCACCTGTTGTACTGTTACCGAAACCGGATGGAACACAAAGGCCAGAAGTTTGACGTCGGCGTGCGTGGGTGGACCCGGCACGCCGACACATAAAATGTTGAGCGGTGACCTCGGAAGTGCTTCCCAATGTCCGTGCACATCATTTAGATATTACATTTGGTGGGCGCATGCCCACTAGCTGTCAATGGCCTATTAAGGCCATTAGAAAACCAGTTAAAGTATTTATCAATGCTGCCCATCCAATCTTAAGGTTGGCGGGCAGGTGAAGAGCCCAAGCCGCCTTCGCATTTTTCAGGAAACCTCATTCATAGGCAGGATGAGGTTTCCTGAAGGTTTTATTAAATAAATAAATAAATAATTTTGCACAATTCACAAACCTGTCCCAGCTCATGTGACACTGTCACATGAGGGGACATGCCTACAAAATTTTTAACTATTATTTATGAACTTTTAATATGTGCTTAATCTCCCTGAGGCACGAAGCTGCCTCAGGGAGATTTCTGTGCTCTTTTGCATGCATGCGTGAAAGAATGCAGGCCCACACTCTCCCTCCTGCCCCCACCCGCACAGATTGGACAGGCCTTAATTGGCCCACCCACATAAAATTGGCGGTGCACAGCCGATCGGCTCCGCACCCACCCACACCCGCTCCCAACCACCCCACCCGACATTCTGAAAATTCCCCCTAAAGGCTGTGTATGGACTATCGAAAACTGAATATGGTGACAAAAGCGGATTCATATCACATACCACGGCTGGAGGATTGCACTGAGAATGTGGGACAATCAAAATTTATCACAAAGATTAACTTTCTAAAAGGATATTGGCAAGTACCATTGTTGGAGAGGGCAAAGGAGATATCAGCTTTTGTAATGCCAAGTGGACTATATCAGTTTAAAGTCATGCCATTTGGTATGAAGAATGCACCTGCGACATTTCTAAGACTGACAAAGTAATTGCAGGACTAAGCAATTGAGCTATTTATATTGATAATCGAATTGTTTTCAATCAGACGTGGGAGGAGCATTTACAGCATCTTGAAGAATTATTAACTCATCTACAAGAAGCTAATTTGGTGATGAACTTGGTTAAAAGTGAATTTGCGAAAGTGCAAGTTACGTAACTAGGGCATACCGTTGGACATGTTAAAGTGTCTCCAAGAGATGCGCAAGTTAAGGTTATCATGGATTTCCCAGTGCCTGCAACAAAATGAGAAGTTTTGAGATTTCTGGTCATGAGTGGGTTTTACCAGAAATTCGTACCAAATTTAGCCAAGTGGTTGCTCCACTGACTGAACAATTACGAAAGAACAAGAAGTTTCAATGGATACTGCAGTGTCAGAAGTCATTCGATAGTTTGAAAGCTATTAATTAGGACACCAGTGTTGGTAGTACCCAATTATGCCAAGCAATTCAATTTAGCCATTGACACAAGCAATATATGCATTGGGGTCGTACTGTTATAAGAAGGTGACACTGGAATTGAAAAACCGATAGGGTATTTTTCACAGAAACTGAATGTACAACAGAGAAAATAATCAACGATCAAAAAAGAGACTTTGAATTTGGTGTTAGCAATGCAGCGACATGTGAGAAACACCTGACCTACCTACTAAATCCCATTTACCAGCACTTGGCCCATAGCCTTGAATGTTATGATATGTCAAGTGCTCATCCAGGTACTTTATAAAGGATGTGAGGCAACCCTCCCAGGCAGCGCATTCCAGACCGTCACCACCCTCTGGGTAAAAAGGTTTTCCTCACATCCTCCCTAAACCTCCTGCCCCTCACCTTGAACTTATGTCCCCTCATGACTGACCCTTCAACTAAGGGGAACAGCTGCTCCCTATCCACCCTGTCCATGCCCCTCATAATCTTGTACACCTCAATCAGGTCAACCCCTCAGTCTTTTCTGCTCCAACAAAAACAACCCAAGTCTTTCCAACCTTTCTTCATAACTTAAATGTTTCATCCCCGGCAACATCCTGGTGAATCTCCTCTGCACGCCCTCCAGTGCAATCACATCCTTCCTATAATGTGGCGACCAGAACTGCACACAGTACTCCAGCTGTAGCCTCACCAAGGTTCTATACAACTCCAACATGATGTCCCTACTTTTGTAATCTATGCCTCGATTGATAAAGGCAAGTGTCCCATATGCCTTTTTCACCACCCCAATAACATGCCCCTCCGCCTTCAGAGATCTATGGACACACACGCCAAGGTCCCTTTGTTCCTCAGAACTTCCTAGTGTCATGTCCTATTATTGAATACTTCCTTGTCAAATTACTCCTTCCAAAGTGTATCACTTTAAACTTTTCAGAGTTAAATTCCATCTGCCACTTATCTACCCATTTGACCTATATCTTCCTGTAGCCCAAGACACTCAACCTCACTGTTAAGCACCCAGCCAATCTTTGTGTCATCTGCAAACTTACTAATCATATCCCCCACATAGTCATCTATGAGTGGCAGTTTAGTAGAAAAATGGACACTCCCACACAGTTTTAGTGCCAAACACCATTATATCTAGGGCATTAGCGAGTGCGTTCTGTACATGCATTGGAAGTATGAAGAATACTAGTCTAGTGCTAATTTAATGCCAATCTGCATTTTCAACCATGCTGCTTTAGTTGATGCCCTCCCTTAAATACGCATAACTGAACATGTGTTCAGCAGCAAGATGTTTAGATACATAGAGAGTGGCTACTGAACATTACTTGGCTGATCAGACATACCCATCAAATCCCACCAAATATTTCCAAAGGTCCTGGCACACGGAGGTAATTACCAAGACGTAATTCTGAGGAAAGTTGCTCCTTGTGCCACTCCATGGCACTATTTACATAAGTCCACTTTGTAGCATTTCTGCAAGGAGGTGCAACCAAATTCAGGCAGCAGCACTATCGGTGCAGGTGATAGCTCCAGACTGCAGGGCGTCTGCAAGAGTCTTTGCAGTAGACCACAGAGCTCTGGAACCCCCTGTCTGCTGATCTAGATCCTGAGATTTTCCATGGCTATTGCTAGTTTGGTGTGCCAGGACCTTTGGAAATATTTGGTGGGAATTGATGCGTATGGCTGATCAGCCAATGCTGACATCTTTTGATGATCAGCTTCTATCACTGCTTGTTTGTCTGTACAACCACACCACACCAACCCCCTCCACTTCTCTCTCTCTCCCCCCACCCAAACCGCACCCCCCCACACACACACACACACACACACCTTAAACCAGCTTATATTTCACCCCTTTCTTGGACTCACTCAAGTTCTGTCGAAGGGTCATGAGGACTCGAAACGTCAACTCTTTTCTTCTCCGCCGATGCTGCCAGACCTGCTGAGTTTTTCCAGGTAATTCTGATTTTCACCTAGTTTATCACACCATTATACACATATTTTCATGGCTTAATGGTCATTATCTCCAGTGACTGGGAATTTCAATCCAGTCAAAATTGCAAAATGTATTGTATTAGGCTTTAGCTAGAATGAACTTTGATGATGCCCATCAGATTGTTCATTAGTACACCTTGCTAGTATTTTGTATAATGTTTTTGATTTTGGAAGTTGAAAACTATCTTGGGAATCTCATAAAATTAAATAAGCTGAATTTACACTCCCTCCCCCCCACCATGTTTTCAATGGGGTATGGGGGGGCATGTAGAATGTGAGGGGTGACAAGCCCACCACCTTCTTGCTCACCCCTGAGCTGTCCCCCATAACATGGTAGATGAGTGGGCACTGAAATTGGCAGTCCACAATTTTGAAATAAATAGTTAAGGAACAATTGATTTGTTAAGAAGCCCATTGACCTGGATAATTATGGTTGGCACGGGCAGGCTGTTTTTTAAACACATTGCTTAAAAGGCAGGGTATGTGCTTTTGGGGGATGTCCTGTGAAGATCTGGTGCCCATCCCCCCAACTCATATGATGATACCGCCCCCTCCCCTTTGTTCCTCCCCACCTGCCCTCCAAAACCCACCCTCCCATTCCTATTTTGCGCCCCCTCCTTAGGTTTCCAAATCCATTCCCCCTAAAAGCCCAGGACTTAACTCACTCCAGATACCATCGTTCTTCCTTATGGGACTGTTTGCAGTACTATTAGTACCCACTACTGAGTTATGACATTGCTGGGATTGCTACAGCTGCCAGCCAATCAGACTGGCCAGTAGCTCTCGAGAACAGGATTTCCTCCCACTGAGGGCCGGATACCCGACTCCACCTGTTCAGCCCACCAGCAGTGTGTTATGACTGCGGGGTGGACTTTTAGGTGCGTTGGCTGCTGGTCTACTCTTGCAACAGGGGGTTAGGCGGGGGTGGGAGTGATGTGAGCATAATGGCACCCCGTGAAATCCAGCTCTTGGTGTTTTCCGCTAATTCCCTGCTTAAAATAGCCCATTCTGTGTCAGATGGTGAAGAGGGGTTCTGTGGGATAATTGCTTATCTCATATTATTATCAAAGACTGAGTTAGGAGTTCAGAAAAGATTCTTGAACAGCTCAAATGTTGTGTAGATCAAGTATTGTACAATTTGTTATTTGGATGTGTGTGTGTGTCGTACATCTGTAATTTTTTTGTAAATAATTTTGGCTATTAGTTTTAAACTATATTTAATGGCCTGGCAGAGTAATTATCTCTTGTAGGCAGCTGATGTAGTTTCTGGCTTATAGTGACATGCTCAAAAGATTAGTACTTTGACATGTTGCATCCACTCCATATCATGTGTAGATTTGCAAGTTTCAGTTTATGGGTGGTGTAAAATACATTTTTGCTGGGAAAATAAGTTAAAAATGTTGAATCCAGATTATAAGAGTATTTATCATTTTCAATAGTAGAATATAGCTGATATTGTGAAATGTCCGCAAGATCAGTGTTCTGAAAAGAGTTGATCTGCTAGCTGTTGGTTACTTTGTATGCAGCTCCATTAATTTAGGTAGCTGGATCAAGTCCTTGTGCAGACTGAAAGAATACAGATGAGTGAGGTGCTGCCAGGTAGCAGATGAGCAGCTTTTACAAGCATTGATGTTATCAGGCAGTTCATAAATTAATACAATTGCAGGAGACATTCATGAAATACTTAATTCACTCTGTACATGCCTGTGCCTTTCATGCAAAACAAAACTTTGCATGATATTTCCTGGTAAAACAATCAAGTGCCCGTGAAAAAGGGCTGCCCGGGAGCAATAATGGAAAAGGGCCAAGTTTCATTGGGCAGCATTTTACCCCCATCGGGGGGGTTGTGCAGTAGTGGGCGGGAGCGGGCAGGGCCGCCGCCATGTTACGTGGGTAGGCCAATTAAGACCCACCCACGTGACATCCTATCGGAAACGCTGTGCGCCCTCTGTGTGGGCGGCGGGATTCCCTGAGCCAGGAGTGTGCATGAGTGCGAAAGAGCACATAGGTCTCTCTGAGGCAAAGTGCTGCCTCAGGGAGATCAGTGTTACTTTTAAAAAGATAATAAGGGATGAGAAAAATGTTATTGACATGTCCCCTCAATTACTTTTATTAAAAATGTAACACAAATTTTAAATCCCTCATGAAACCTTATCCTGCCCGTGGATGAGCTTTCATGTTTTTTCTGAAGGCCGCCTGGGCTCTTCGCCTGCCTGCCAACCTTAAGGTTGGACGGGGTAGGTCCATTAATAATTTTAATTACTTTTTTAATGACCTTAATAGGCCGTTGACAGGTTCGCGGGTGCGCAGCTAACTCGGCTGCGCCCCCGCCGAACTGAAAATCTAAATGACGCGGGGTGACATCAGGGCACACACCCGACATCACCCTGCATCATTTTACACGTCAGTGAGTGGGCTCCACCCCCACTCGCCGACCGGAAAACGTTGCCCATTATGATTCATAACGAGATAGTGGGACTATTTTCACTAGTGATGGCTGAAGAGTGTTTTGCTTGGAAGTTTTGATAGAGTAATAAAGGAAATATTGGGCTGAAATCTCCAATCAATGAGTGGCGGTGGGGCCTGCTCGCCAACGCGTAAAATGACACACTGTGACATCAAGTGGTTGTCCCAACATCCCCGCGTGTCATTTAGATTTTCAGTTCGGTTGTGAACTTGGCTGCATGCCCGCCGAACTGTCAAAGGCCTATTAAGGCCTGATTAAAAACTAATTTAAACAATTAAATGAGCTGCCCATCCAGCCTTAAGGCGCTCACTCCTGACCACCCCCGCATCACCCCACCACGATGGGGATCAAAATTCAGCCCATTATTTCCTCTGGGGAGTGAGTGAGAAGGATCATTGATTTAAAGTTGTTACTAAAAGAACGAGCAGAGATTTCTTTATGCATTGGTTGTGGGAGTATGGAATACTTTGTTATAGCGAATAGCTGAGGTAGAGCTCATTGCATCTTTTAAAGAAAGTTGGGTAAATATTTGAACCAGAGAAAGATAGATAAGGAAAGCACAAGGAATTGGGTTAGTTTTGGATTGCTCTAGCAAAGAGCCAGCACAGACACAATGGGTTGAATGGCATCCTGTACCATAAAAATCTATGGTTGTGGAGTTTAACAAGTTTATAGTGGAATTAGTAATAACCATATCAAATTAATAAAATAATCTCACAATTCAATGATGTTCTAAATCAAGTGAAATGACAGTGGTTTATGAGCACATTATGAATTCTGAGATTAAATTACAGGGTTCTAATCATTATCTTTCATTTTTTACAACCGTGTACACTCTGGCTTTAGTGAAACAAAAGTATGCGAACAACTTTTGATTGAAGACTGTTAATCACTCAGGTGAAATACTACAATCAAGCTACAGGAGAGTATAATTGGAATTAGTTTATAATTAGAAGAAAACATTTGGAACTTTGTAAAAGTTTTATGGGTGGAACTTTACGGCCCCATCGCAGCTCGGGTAGGGCCGTAAAATGCAGCAAGCCATTCAAAAACCCATTGACTTCAGTTGAGATTGGAAAATCTTGCCGGTGGGAGGGACTGGAAAACTCCGCCCTATACCTTGTAACATAATTTAGTAAATTTGAAACAGTTGATCAACCAATGCCTTCGACTCACCTGACATGGAATTCGGCTGTTAATGACCCATGCATTGAAGACCATGATTGTGATTAAACTAATACTTGGCAATACTTTCTGTACTCCAATATCCACTGTTGCTTAGAACAACTGTCAGTAATAATTTGCTTTAAGAACAATGGAAATGAACTGAGCTATTCTATTTACATTTCAATCATAGAATATCAGTTCAGTTAATCAGTAACTGAGAACAGGTCAGTGAAACGTTTAAAATGAAGTTTACTTCAAGAGTTTTGAAATTAAATTCTCCTTGGTCTTCACTGTTTTCAAGATTTTCTGTACTACCTTGCAAGAGTCAGAACTTCTACCCACACTTTAGTAAGCAAATGTCATCAGAGTGGCAAAGCAGAGAGCAGAAATTCCCTATGACTGAAGTTTCCACTTACCTTGCTCATTCGGCAGGGTACTGGAAACTAATATTGTCAGTGAGGTGAACCAATATCATCAGAAAGATAAAAGTGGATGTCACTGAGCAGATCCAAGCCAAGCAAGCAGTCTGGACCCCAAGAGAATGTCATTATGTTGACATATCTTGATTCATGTTCTTACACAGGTTATTGGTTAATGGCTAGGATATGGGGAGAGGGATGGTTAAAAAGATGCTGAGTCAGATTTAAGGAGTCTAAAAGCCATATAGTAATCATTCCCTGAACACATCAACTTTTAAAATGCCCTTGGATGCCTCCAACTTAATAATGGAAAATCACCAGTCAATTCTAATTGCCAATCTGGATATATGCCAGAATACAATAAGTCTGTGCTGTTATTTTTCTTATAGCTTGCTCAGGGGATACTTATTTACTTGGTGTTGAAGGCATCTGTCTGTCTCAGGAGATGATGGTTGCACTCGGGTTGTATGTCACTTCTGGATTGAACATTGCTGTGGCTGTAGAGGCTGATGCCTGAGTGGCAGTCCCTTCACAGCTGCCACAAATAACCAGCGTTGGCTCAAGGTCGACTGATTTTTTTTTCCTTCTGCCATGCTCTCCTTTCTGCCATCTGATTATTTCTTTTGTCCTCTGCTTTTTCCACTCCCGAACTGCTTGTCTCCAGGCATTCCGGTCAGCAGCAAGGACTTCCCAGGCATCGACTCCTACCCCTGTCAACTTGAGGTTTTGGTTGCAGACGTCCTCATATTCCAGACATGGGTGACCAGTTAGTCTCATATAAGAAGCTTGCCATACAGCATGTCTTTGGAGATCAGCAGTCTTCTATTTTGGTTCTCATGACCTAGCCAGATACTTATTTCCTTGGTGTAAAACAGAGGAAAATGGTCTGGAGATTCTTGATCCCAGGCTGCTGCTTCCTTCTCAAGAATCCAGAGATTTCCAGGGGCACCTTCCTGGGGTGGGTGCGGGGTTGAAACAAAATCCTTGCTCCTGGAGCAGGTGTATGCATGGTGACAATGCTAATAAGATGCACATTTGCCTCCTATCTTATTGTTGTGGGTTTCAGGTCTGCAGGTTCCCTTACTAATAGAATGCCTCACTCCTTGTTCCCATTCTACTCAGATTGGAGGATCTAAGTATGACAATCAGAAGGCCCTAATGCTGCTATTTCCACAGCTTCAAGCCTCAGGTTGGCAGTACTACTTTCCTTTCTGCCCCACTTGTAGTCACAGGCATCTGCCAACAGACAGACCTCTGAGGAGAATGACCTGAATCAGGAAATATTGGCAGCTCGGTCAGCTCAGCAGAGCAGAATCCAGGGATGGACAAGGAGGAAAACTAGCTGGCACATTTCTTAGTTCTTATTCTTTCCTAACTGAGGTTAAGACAGTTGGTAATTTCTATATAAATATCCAGCAATCACACTAGTGCACGATTCACCTGTGATCCTGTCCAAAATCCAGCAGGATCACTGCGAAGAATGATGGAAAATTTAGGGTAGCAGAGCCTACTGCAAAGCAATGACGAAAACTGCCGGTAATTAATCAACTATTGGTAAAATACAGCCTGCATAAAATTTCAGGAGACTGGGTTAGTGTCCCAACAGTGTTCATAGAGCAGGAGAAGGAGTCCTGATCTGCCACAGTGCTACTGCTAGCAGATCAGTTCCAACTTTGAAAAAAAGTAAATTGAAAAGTATTTTTTTGTTTTTCAGCCAAACATTGTATCATGATGGCACAAGTCATGTCAAAATGGGACACTTTTGTGAGAGCATATCTGTAGGTCACTTGTGTGAAAAGCTATCATGCCAAAAGCAGCATAGAGCTGTTAATGCAGACAAGCTTCCCAGTTTTTCAGATATGTAACCAGAAAAAAAATGTACACTGAATCAAAGGAAGAGACATGAGGAGAGGTAGGACCATAGTAACATGAGCACCATCAATCAATCAGATCATCGCTGATTTGTACCTCAACTGTTACACAGTTGAGGTTATTTAAATAGGAGGGCAAGAATTTTAAATTGGAAGAGTGGGAGTCAAAATAGGTCAGAAAGTACAGGGGTGATGGATTAGTGAAACAATGGAGATAGCATACAGACAACAGAGTTTTTAGATGAATTGAAGTTCAGGGTGGATGGCGATGGCAGAATGGCCATTTAGAGTTGCCAAATCTGAAAGTAGCAAAAGCTTGAATGAGAGTTTCAGCAGCCAGTGGGCTGTGGCTCAGCTGTAGGTGGGTGATATTACAGAGGTAGGTATTGGTAGTCTTTGTGATAGAGAGTATATGGATTCAGAAGCTTGGCTTAGGTGGAATGGAAAGAAAAAGATATTTTGTTCAGCGGGCACGCGCCGGAGTTGGCTGTGCGCCCGCCAAAATGTAAATGGCCTATTAAGGCCATTAAGAAAGCAATTATTGTCATTAGTAATGCTGCCCGTCCAACCACAGTCACATGAGGGGACATGTTTAAAAAAATTTTAAATCATTTATTCAATTATTTTAATATCCATTCAATCTCCCTGAGGCACGGAGCTCAGACTTAATTGGCCCGCCTGTGTAAAATGGCTGCGCAGAGCCAATCGTGGGTGGAGATTAGCTCTGCGACTGCCCCCGCCTGCTGCTGCCCAGCTTGCCCACCATAGCAAAAATCCTACCTTATCTGTCTGTCCGTCTATCCGTCTGTATGCCTGTCTCTGTCTTGTCTGTCTGTCTGTCTACCTGTCTGTTTGTCTCTATCTGTCTATCCATCTGCCTGTCTGCCTCTAAAGTGAATTTCTGGTGTGCAGATCATTATTAGATATGTGAGGTGGCAAATGTTTTTATTGAATAGCACTGTGCACCTACTGAACAACTTTGAAAAATACTTGACCTGAAATAGATGTAATGACATTGTAGTTATTTCACTAGATGACTTTCATCAATTGAAATTATAATTTAAGTATGAATTAGCAATTTTATGATAGATTGTAATTGTGGTCTCAGCTGTGTTATGACACTGTTGACTGTAACAGCCTAACAATTGTTTCTTCATCTTATTCTCAGGTGGAATGCAAAATATTATGCTTCATACCTTTAGTTTGGCCCGTTACACCTATATAATACTTTCTGGAATGCGCCATGTTAATGGAATGCCAGTTGCCCGGATTTATAGCGATAATGAATTTGAAACTCCAGATTCTCAGGGACCTATTATTAATATGAATGTGCTGGATGAGAAAGGTGGCATTGTTGGTTATGCCAAGGTATGTTATAATCTTGTCATTATCTCATAGTTTCTGCTGTAAGTCATTTGTAGAATTGGTTGTAATTGTACATGCCTTCTATGACTGTGACATATGACTTGAGGTCATGACGTGAATAAGCAGAAAACCGAAGAAGAGCTATAGAAAATTGTGCTGGTATTTGATGAATGGTTATATTCCAGCAATCAAGATGAGAAAACTCATAAGGGAAGTATAACACAATAAAGGTACCTTTGATGATACATTCTACAGAAAATAATATATTCCCATATCCCTTTGTGTATTTTGTTATATTGCACAGGAAAATCGCAGTGATAAGTTAACATGATTAAAGAGATTTTGCCTACACGGCAGAGTACCTTGCGAGTCACTGTAACCATGTTGCAAGTATAATTAAAATGCAAAAGATATATGGCAACCAATGTAGTACCAACAGCTACACATAGTGCCTTAGTGTGTCTGAGCAGAGATTTTGGAATCTGGAAACTGATTATATAATTATCCAATTGACATTGCTATCCCAATAGGAAAAAGATGTCTGAAAACAAACACTAATTGAAATTGTTAAAACAAAATTATAATTCCGAAGAAGAGTCATATTGGACTCAAAACATTAACTCTGTTTGTCACTCCATAGATGCTGCCAGAACAGCTGAGAATTTCCAGCACTTTCTGTTTTAATTTAAATTGTTAACCATTTTGTTAACTATTTTTGTTTTGTTAACTTTTGTTACATCATATTTTAATTTCCTTTTACTTATCAAGTGAACAATCAAGGAACAAGCCTCTAGGTGACAAATAACAGTGCAGACTAACTCGTGGGTCTGGAAACTAGATTTTCCATCCTGAAATCATTTATATATAACAGCACTGCTCAGCAAAATGTTTCATGGTGGGCAATATTCTGTGTGCTACTAATATAGAGACCTGGATTTATAATCCAGGAACAAGCAATGTAAAGTACCAATATACTGAAGCACCAGTATACCACCTACAGATTTAAGCACACCAAAGACATGCTCAAGCAATATTTTTGTTATTTTTCTTTTATTTATTCATGGGATGTGGGCGTCACGGGCTAGGCCAACATTCATTGCCCATCCCTGATTGCCATTGTGAAGGTCATGGTGAGCTGCCTTCTTGAACCGCTGCAGTCCATGTGATGTAGGCACATCCACAATGCTGTTAGGAAGGGAGTTCCGGGACTTTGACCCAGTGACAGTGAAGGAACGGCAATATTTCAAGTCAGGATAGCTTTGAGGGGTCCTTCAGGTGATGGTGTTCCAATGCGTCTATTGCCCTTGTCCTACTATGTAGAAGAAGTCACGAGTTGGGAATGTGCTGTTGATGGGAAATTCCTGAGTTGCTGCAGTGCATCTTGTAGATGGTACACATTACTGCCACTGTGTGTCGATGGTGGAAGGAGCGAATGTTTAAGGTGGTGGATGGGGCGCCAGTCAAGTGGACTGCTTTGTCCTGGATGGTGTCATGCTTCTTGAGTGTGTTGGAGCTGCACTCATCCAGGCAAGTGGACAGTATTCCTTCACAGTCCTGACTTGTGCCTTGTAGATGGTGGACAGACTTTGGGGAGTCAGGAGGTATATTACTCGCTACAGAATTCCCAGCCTCTGACCTGCTCTAATAGCCACAGTATTTATATGGCTGGTCCAGTTCAGGTTTTGATCAATGGTAATCCCCAGGATGTTGATAGCGGGGCATTCAGTGATGGTAATGCCATTGAATGTCAGAGGGAAATGGTTCGATTCTCTCTCGTTGGAGATGGCCATTGCCTGGCATTTGTGTGACATGAATGTTACTCGCCACTTATCAGCCCAAGATGTTTAGACTGCATTTAGCTCTTTAACCTTAACTCATCTTCCTGGAATATTTTCAAAATGTCTTGACTACAGCACCCTCACTAATAATTCATGGAACTTTTTAAAGGTGCTTATATTTTGTAAGAATACTGGGGTTGATTCGCTGGCAATGATATTTATCAAGGACAACAGACAAATCCTTAATGCCTCACTTTAACTCTTCATAAAAGAAGTCTTTACTTCCAAGTCTATGCCTTGGAGTTAATGATGCCTAAATTTGACTTGCTGAACCATCTTACATTAACCAATTCAGATTAATTTAGTATTTACACTACACCACCTTCCATTAGAATTCACACAAGCTGCTGAGTGAATGAGGTAACCCTTTTTTGGCAAACTGTTAAAGAAGGAGCCAATCCATAATTGTGGGTTAATGTTTCTTTAGTAACCTAATGACCATAATTGGCAGCAATTAAATTTAGACATGATTGAGCATGAAAATTCTTTAGTAGATAGAGTTAACTAATTTGTGAGATTATTTTATGATTAAATTCTTTATATAGTCAACAAGGTGACAGTATTAGGCAGCCTAGTGGAGCTAGTTTCCTTCCCTTCTTCTGGAACCAGGGTGATAGCCTCCTGTTGCATCAGACTGATGAACCTCTATCCTTAGAGGTGATAACGCCTTCCCACATGACTTCTCTGTTCCTAGGTAAATCTACCTTACACACTGGTTGCTGTATTTTGACTAGCTGACTTAAATTTCATTTCCCTCAATCTTTAAAAAAGGTGTATATCTAGCTGTAGTATTGTGCTCATTTTTTTTTTAGGAAAGATAACAAAAGTCTTGGAGAGGGTGCAAAGAAATGTATTTAAATATTACCAGGTATGAGGGGGCTCAGTTATTTGGAGAGACTAGAAAATCTGGGATTTTCAAAATTTTGAGTAGATGAGTAGATAAGTAGAAACTGTTTCCACTTGCAGGTGAATTGAAATACAGAGGACCCAAATTTAAGATAATTGGCAAAAGAACCAGAGGGGAATTGAGGAAACATTTTTTAATACAGTGAGTTATGTTATGACCTGGAAAAGTTGGTTGAAGCAGTTTTAATAGTAATTTTCAAAAGATTTTTATCTTATTTTTATTTCACTTATTTCATTCCTAAATCAACAAAAATAGACCTCTTCTTGCTTATTTTAACATACAGTGTCTTGGTTCTTTTATTGCTTGCTGGCTGGCCATTTTTTCTGACATAAATCAGGCAACTGGTGTTATAAAATTGGCTGGAGTTCTATCCAACCTGAACTCCAGTTCCCATGATGTATTTTCTGAGATGTAAGGGCAACAACAGTGAAAGGGCTACTTGAAATAGAGGTGCCTCATTCAAATATTGACCCGGATTTTGCGATAATAATAAAGATAAAATTATCAATGCTCACCATTTCTACTCCTCTGTAACTGACAACAACTTGTGGGGCAGAATTTTTCGCTCATTGGGTGGGCGCGTGCCCTAACCAAACAAGCGTAAAATGACGCACGATGATGTCGGGCAAGTGTCCTGACGTCATTGCTCACTCGTGCGATATTTTGGTCTGACTCATTGGTGTCTTCAAGGCCCCCTGAGGGTTCAGACTGTGTGGACCATTCCAGGTGTCAGACAATCTTCCATTACCATGGTAATGGGGATTGTGGCCTCTGCTAGAGGAGGAAGAGAGGGGTAGAAGGGAGAGGAAGCCAGGTGTCCCAATGTAGCTTCCAGGGTAGAGGCGCAGGCACAAGGGGTGCAGGGCCAGCAAGAAGTCCAAGGTGGAAGGGACTGCCGACGATGCCACTTTCCTGCTGCCAGGATTTACAGGCGGCGATGCAGCTTCTTAAGTATGTCCAAAGTGCAATACCGATGGTGGCTGCATCTCTCCAGGGAGACCATGACCTCCATTTTTCAGATGATCAGGCCTGAGATCAGCTTGGACTGTGTGGGTGGACACCCCATGCCTGTGGCTCTGAAGGTCACAGTGGCCCTTAACTTCTATGCCTCTAGCTCTTTCCAGGGGTCAGTGGGGGATCTATGTGGGGTCAGTGGGGGATCTATGTGGAGTCCCCAGTCAGCTGTCCATAGTTGTGTCAAGCTGGCGACAGAAGCTCTGTTCATGCAGGTCTTAACTTTCACTTATTTCTATACGAATGAGGTTAGCCAGGCGAAGGGAGCCAGAGGCTTTGCAGTTTTTGCTGGCTTCCCGCGCATCCAGGCTGCCATCAACTGCAGACATATGCCATAAAAGTGCCAGCGGGTCAGCCTGGTGCCTTCATCAACAGGAAGGGATTCCACTCCATGAACGTGCAGATAGTGTGTGACCATAGGATGCAGATTCTGCAAGTCTGTGCAAGGTACCCTGGCAGCTTCTATGACGCTTACATCCTGAGACACTCCCAGGTGCCGAGGTTCATCAGTGCTCCAGCCCGACTGGATGGATGGCTACTGGGTGATAAGGGCTATCCATTGAAAAGGTGGCTCATGAGCCTCCCTGCCACCTGAGAACAGAGGCGGAGCAGTGGTACAACTGGAGCCACGCCTCCACAAGGGCGGTGGTAGAGAGAACTATATGTCTTTTCAAGATGCGCTTCTGATGGCTGGACCATTCAGGGGGTGCACTGCAATACACCCCAGAGCGGGTGCCACTGATGGTGGTTGCATGCTGCGCTCTCCACAATCTGGCACTGGTAAGGGGGGACCCACTGGAGGAAGAGGATGTTGACGCAGCTGCTCAGGCCACAGGTGATGAGTCCAGTAGTGAGTGTGAATAGGAGCACGATGAGGAGAATGCTGAGGGTGTGGAGGCAGACCTCAGTAACCTCCAGGGAGCCAGGGATGCCAGGGATGCCTTGATCCTAGGCTGCCAAATAAGAGCTATAATCTCATGCCAGCCCTGCGACCACCACCCTGGATCGCAGAAATGACCCTTTCCTTTGCTCTCATGATACACTCAGTGCCTGTGCAATAAAGTTTCTAGCCACCATGTCCAACATTACATACTGGCCTACCCTGCACCTACAAAACAAATGAAGGATACTCAGGCCAATAATGCAAAAGCAAATGTAATTTAATATTGGAACTCACAGATTATTGAACGAAACAGTATCTGTTGTTGTTCACACCATTAAAAAATAGTAAAACAAAATGGGGGAGCAAAAGATCACCGGTGACCAGTCCCTCTTGTGCTTAAGATGCTTTAAACCTATGTTTACAGGTGCTATGCTTAGGTGCTCCCCCCTTGCTGGCACTGGCATTGGAGACAGCCTGCTGACTCTGCTGTTTTGTTGGCCATGAGGCCATGATGACCTTGGAGGTCGTCCTCTGGCTGGTGGAGCCTGTGATGGCTCTGCCTGGGAGGGAGCAGCCAGTGCCACAGCTGGCATCTCCCCAGTCACCACAGCCTCATCAGATGCCATGGGTACTGGCAGAGAGATGGAAGAGCTGCTGCTGACATCCAGAGCACCCTGAGAGGAGCCCGCAGAGAAGACGAGCAGCTTGTGTGCCAACGTGAGGTTGCTGTGGACCTCCCTGCTCGCCATTGATGGATGGGCACCTAGCTGGAAATCTGGGTGCCTCATCCATCTCGCACACGGACACTGACCACCTGAGGCCAGTGTCTGTGTGAGGGCTTGCAGGTCCGAGCGCAACCCTCAAACCTAATGCTGTTTCTGGAGCAGCCTCTCCATGAGAGTCACCACTTTCTCCATGGCGGAGACATTGCACTCAACCATGTGGGTCAACACAGTGCTCACGCTCCGCATGGACTCCTCCACAACGGAGACCATGGCACGCATACTCTCTTGGATCTCTGCCAGATCCTCCTGCAAGCCCTGCTGGACATCCATCACCTGCTGCCTAATGGACAACTCCAAAGGCCCACCATCAGCCTTTGACTGAGCATCACCCTAATCTCCAGCAGTCTTCCGACTGCTGGCACCGTGGGCACTTTCTGACTCCACCTGTATCTCAAGCGAGTGTGAAGTGCCCTCACCATTGTGCACCGAGATACTAGCCACTGAACTAATGCCCACCGAGTTGCTGGTATCTGCACTGGCTTCTGGTTCAGAGAGTGGGTGTGAAGCAGGTGCTTATGGAGCATGGTGGTCCTCCGGCGTCAGGGATTAGCTCCTGGAGGTCCTGTGCTTGGCTGTTTGGTGGCATATCTAAGGGAGAAAAAGGACATGTCATTAGTTTAAGTCATGACACTGTCACTGTGCATGCCAGGCACCTTGGTGAGATAATGGAGATCTGCATCATGGTGCCATTGTCTTTTGGTGATCAATGAGGAATCCAGTCTGGAGGCTCCCATCAATTATGAGACTGCACAAAATTGTTCGTAGCATCCAAAACTCTCAGTCCCCTGCACTCTTACCTTCATCTGACACCCCAGCCTCACTGCGTCCGGTTATCGAGCTGCATGGAGCCTCTTGAGTTCCAAGGCCTCCTGCTTGTACCTGGAGAGGATGAGGAGTGTACAGGTCCTGCGCCAGTCTGCGACCTCTCCATATTGTTATGGGATGTCTTCTCCTGAATGGACAGAGGAGCACTGATTAGTCCACCCTCCAACTGCAGCACCGTTGCAGCCTGGCCAACCCCACCTGAGGAGCACCTTGCAGGGCAGACCCGAGTCATGGCCTCGAGGCGCAAGGCACTCAGTCAAAGCAGCCAGGGCTCACCACCTTGGCCAGCTCCGGCATCATTGACGGTTGGCACTCAGACTTTAACACTCCTGAGTTCCATGAGGGGCTGGCCAGCCCAACACAATTCAATACACTGACTCAAGCTAACACAGTGCTCACCTTTCCTGAGCGCAGCAGGCCATTGAGGCACTTCTGGCACTGCACCCAGATGCGCCGCACCCGGTCTGCTAACAACATGCCCTCTTTGTGTGATGCGGTGACCTCCTCCTCCCATCCCTGGGGACAAGGGTGCCCCTGCGATCCGCTGCAGGTAGAGTGGACTAATCAGTGCTCCTCTGTCCGTTCAGGAGAAGACATCCCATAACAATATGGAGAGGTCGCGGACTGGCGCAGGACCCGCACATTCCTCATCCTCTCCAGGTACGAGCAGGCGCCTTGGAGCTCAAGAGGGTCCATGCACCTCGATAATCAGATGCAGTGAGGCTGGAGTCAGATGAAGGTAAGAGTGCAGGGCACCACTTCCAGGAGAGTGTCGAGGGACTCATCAGAAAAATGGGGTGGCGAGTGCCCAGCCGACATCACCTTTTGTCTGGACTCTAGATCTTCATTTGCAGCCATGTTGTTGCTGCAACTCCAATGCGGGCAAGCTCCCTGGAGCTGATTAGGCCATTTTTGAACTGGCTGCCAGGTCACCATTAGACCCAGCAGCCGACAGGCCCCCCACTCCCAACCGCCCCTTCTTGGACCTTCTGCAGCCAGTGTTCACACTGGGCTGGCCTTAATTGGCCTGCCAGCATGAAATCACAGTTGTGGCCCGACCACGGGAGGCAGTCGGTTCCCCGACCACTCCCATTCACCCCTGCCGAGCCTGCCTAACGAGGGCAAAATTCTGCCTGTGATTTCTGCATACGTGCAATTAAACATGGAAGTACAGAGGGTGCGCTGTTAAAGTACCCCCAGACTGCAATTACGTAGAAATCACTGAACTATCAAAAACTTGCTCTTTTATGCTTAGTCTTGGTGTACAAACTCTTAAAAAAGTTACATCTTGTTGAATGAGGTCTAACTGTTTTTAATAATGTACTAATTTCATAATTATTACTGAACAGCCTCACTGGCCCTGATTTAAAAAAAAAATGAAATATGTTTTTGTCAAAAAGCCTGTTTGATATTCCAATCCCATGTGTATATCCCAATCATTTATTTAACAATCTTAAATTTTAATTGAAAGTAAATTATTTAGGGCATTTTACTTTCTGGTTTGCTGTCTTTAGGAATACTTCAACATGATTGGCTGTTACCATGCTTGATAGCATTACTATTTTTGGATGCTTGGAGATTCCATTGAGTTCAGATGCAAATTGATGTCAGGAAAGGACATATCCAAGCCACAGGGATTGCTAGATCTTTGTGGGCAGCTTTCTTTGGAGTCGGCAGTGAGAGCCATTGCTTCGCTGCTGACCTTGCGATCTGTGAAATTAATTTGGGAGCGTATTCACCCTATAATTTATTCCTCACCATTCTAGTCATTGAAAGAACACAGTACTCTAAAGTGAAGTATATTTCAAGCCATTTCATAAACATTTTTCTTTCTTATGTTGATTTCCTGGGGAGGGGGAGGTGCTTATGTTCACTTGAATCTTTGTGCTAATATATTATTTATATTTAACTCCCACATCAAGAATCAAAAAAGAGATACCAGGTAATACTATGTATGTGAGGTGCTCAGTATCTGCCCATTAGTACCTGCAAACTGGTAATTCCAGACAGAGGGCAGATAATTTGTGCCAGTAGAGAATTCAATTTGGAAAAGACCCTGGAATTGCAGACTGAACAGCATCTATGTTACAGGGGAATGCTTGACTGATCATGATTTTGTATGTCACCTCAGAAGTACCCAGTTATAGTATGTCTTATTTTCAGTGGCACTGCATGGAAAAGTATGTAAGGGTAACAAACAGCAGTGTACCCTATTTGTCTGCACCCATGAAGATGGCATCAAAAATGTCTGCAGGCCCAGCTACATTACCTGACAATAATGTGGGAAACTGTCTTCATTGAATCCAGGCTATCAGAGATCTAGATGCTGAACTATGGCATATGCTACAGGGACATTTACAGATACCATGCAGTATACATGGAGTGATAGTAATCCTTAACGATGGCTTGAATGTTAGCTCCAACAATGTGCAGACATTTTGCAATGCTGACCTACATGGACAATGCTGTGAGGTGACACAGAGCCCCGTTTCAGCAGCTGTCAAATATGGTCAGATGATGGGCTGTTTGATTACTTTTCTGAAGACACATGCCTGCCTTTTTTGGGTCTTTATTCTCTTCATTTTTTTTTTCTGTCCCTTCGCTCCCTCCCCCTTTAACATTGGCAAAGCCTGTACGAGGCTCTCCAATCATCACAAAATTTTGGTTGTCTCTTCTGCCACTGCCACCTACACCCCAACTCCACTGCCCTACCATCTGTCTAAATTTCATTTACATGGATTTTTCTAATGAGTAGCTCCCACAGTGGTTCTAATTTGCACATAATGTTACAATAATTGAAAATCGGATGTCCCACTTCCATTTGAATTTGTTTTCATGTTGCTAATAGCAGTCTGAATCTAAAAAATGCCAAAAATGAAAAATGCAGGCCAATGCACACAACACTGAAACAAATTCACTTGCAACCTAGGTGATAATGTGATTTTATGAAAACACCATCACTCTTTACTGCTACAGGTAGAAAAACTGGCAAATTTGTACAACATCCATCTTCGCACTGGCTGCTTTTGTAACACAGGAGGCTGTCAGCAACACCTAGGAATCAGTAATGAAGATGTCAAAAAGAACCTAAAGGTTAGTACTGACTATATAAGAATACTGTATTTTCTCTCCCTATTGTTCATTCAGAAAGAGATTTCTAATTGCGATACTGTTTATAAGTTTTTGCTATTCTTCATGTCAGCAGAAGACACTCATAATTAACCCTCTGGCAGGAAGTCTTCAATGCTGCCAAACCAGCCTACTTGTTCTTCAGGCAAGACTGAGTTCATGTTTCATATCATAGATCTGGTTGATTTTGACTTCAGCAAAGCCTTTAATGAAAACTAAACTGAAAGGTATTTACAACCTGGGCTACAAATAGTAAATTTTTAAGTAATTCTAATTTAGCTCATTCAGATCTGTGCATATTAAGTTAATGCTTTTCTGCCCTTTTGCTTATGGACACCAGCGCACAAGAGACATTTTGAGTTTCATTTTTCTTGGTAAACAAAAATACCTGAATATCAGCAATTTCTTCAATAATTTGCCAGTACATGCAAAATACTGTTCCTGTTTTTTTTCTGGGTGGTTCCAATGGGTAGCCACTCATGCTTCGCAATGATCCTCGTATTTTTCATATTCATTTTACTTACATCTAGCGAATGTTATTTTTCTCTTGTCTAACTCTCAACAAACTAACACAGAAGACAAAAACAAGACAAAAAATATATATAAGATTATATCCTAAACACAAACAATGCTGATCATCCACTTCTATTAATCAATATTATGTGCTAGAGTATATACCAGGATTAGGCCTGTCAGCAACCATTACTTCCTACCTATTTAAATCATTCTTCTAACCAACCTCAGTTTGTTGTTGAATGTGATCCAGGATGTGATTCTGGTTTGAAGCATTTTTTATTGCCCATCTGACTCAAAAACTAGGGGACATATAAGACTGCAACTGATGAACTTGACCTGAATTTTAATCCTTCTCCTTTCTGTACTGCCTGCAAACTATAAGAGTATTTTTCAGCTTAATGGATTCCAGGGAAACTATATGCTAGGTATCTGCATGCAAGTGTTATCATGTCATTGCAAATAGTGTTATATTTCTGGATCATATAGTCACAAGGCCTTGTAAAGCATCTTTGTTTTTCTCTTGGTACTCCATCAGAGAGGGATTATGCAGGATTATTTGCCAAACATTCATGGAGTCAGTGTTGCTCTCTCTGGTTGCCCCATTTGTACATAGAAATCCAGTGACATTTAGGCCTCTCCGCTTTATACAAGTTTTTGTGATGTGGAGGTTGAGATTTTCCAGAGCCAGAGTGCACTTGTGCAAAACAGGCAGAAGCTTCGTTTAGTTATGTAAGGAGGCAGGGAAGAGCAATATACTATCTTTCAGACCAGAGGTATATTGAGCGTTGAGTATCCAGTAATGCCCTTCAAATATAATGAGAAGAAGGCCTTTGATAAACCTGTGGGCATAAGGGGCCTTGAAAGCCCCTGACAGATTTCAAAAGTAAATAGTTTGGGCCTATTAAATTTGGCAAGTACGAAGCATTAAGTATGTGTGAGCAAAAGGTTTCTTGTTGCATATACACGGACTTTAAAAAAAATTGTTCATGAGATGTGGGTGTCGCTGGCTAGGCCAGCATTTATTGCACACCCCTAATTGCCTTTGAGAAGGTGGTAGTGAGCCAACTTTTTGACCCACTGCAGTCCATCTGGTATAGGTACACTCAAGTGCTGTTATGAAGTGAGTTCCAGGATTTTGATCCAGTGACAGTGAAAGAATGGCAATATAGTTCCAAGTCAGTTGTGACTTGTAGGTGGTAGTGTTCCCATGCATATGATGCTCTAATTTTTGTAGATGGCAAAGGGCGCTGGTTTGGAAGATGCTGTTGATGGATCTTTGGCAAGTTGCTACAGTTTTTCTTGTAGACGGTACACACTGCTGCTATTGTGCACTGATTATGGAGGGAATGAATGTTTAAGGTGGTTCATGAGGTGCCAATCAAGTGGGCTACTTTGTTCTGGATGGTGTAGATTTTTTGAATGTTGTTGAAGCAGTACTCATTCAAGCAAATGGAGAGCCTTCCATGATACTCTTGAGTTATGTTTTGCAGTTGATGGACAGGCTCTGAGACTCAGGAGGTGAGTTACTCAGTGTAGAATTCCAGCCTCTGACCTGCTTTTGTAGCCATACTATTTATATGGCTGGTACAGTTAAGAACACAAGAACAAAAGGAATAGGAGCAGGGAAAGATGTACAGCCTGTTGGGCCTGCTCCGTTAGTCAATATGATAATGGCTGATCTTGGGCTTCAGCTCCACTTTCCCATATTGCTTGATTCCCTGAGAGACCGAAAATCTGTCTATCCCAGCCTCAAACATATTCAACAATGGAGCAACCATAACCCTCTGGGGTAAAGAATTCCAAAGGTTTACAAAAACAAAAATTGCTGGAAAAACTCAGCAGGTCTGACAGCATCTGTGGAGAGAAAGACAGAATTAACGTTTCGAGTCCGCTCTGAAGAAGAGTCATACAGACTTGAAAGGTTAACTCTATCTTTCTCTCCACAGATGCTGTCAGACCTGCAGAGCTTTTCCAGCAATTTTTGTTTTTGTTTCAGATTTCCAGTATCCGTAGTATTTTGCTTTTATCCAAAGGTTTACAACCTTTTGAATGAAATAACCTCTCCTGTTCGACCACATTTGATGTTATTCATTGAGTAAGCCAAATCCCAGAGGGAAACTTGCCTTCCTGATCATAAACTTTTTTTGTAATTTGAAAACGAGGGGAAAGCTGCTGCTCCCACAATCATAGAATCCCATGAACACTTTTAGGATTTTAAAATTAAAAGATTTATGAACAAAAATAAATAAAATTTAAGCACACAAGAGTAAAATTACATAGTTAAAACAGTCTTACAAAACATCCCCCCCCCCAAAAAAAAACCCACATGGTCAGAACACACAAGTAAACTACTTGGCAACAGCTCCCTTATATATTTTTAACCAAAAAAAGCCGATAGTTTTACTCAAGGCAAAGACAGCTGCTACTTTAGTAAATTATATCACACAACTTCTGAATCTCTTCCACTCTGCTGTGAAAATCCAAGAAAGTTCAGAAACAGACCGCTTTCTGAAAACAAATACTTTTCTGGCTTGATACTTGATGGCTGCTTCAAATTCACAACTTTTCTCAGCACAGAGCTGCTCCCAGGCCATTTCCCCCACACAGCCACCTACAACTCATCTCAACATCTTTCCCTAAATATCCTTTTCCCTTTTCATCATAGATTCCATTGTCCTCAACTTTTCCAAAATATAAAAATCTTCCATGTCTTCCTATTGCCTACACTTTCAGGTCAAATAAAATTTAATAACCTTGTCTTGTTTACTTATGAAACCTTTGTAAGTTGTAAAACTCCCTTGACACTTCTAAACTACCCTTTGAAATTTAACAGCTGAAAAGTCAAATCCCTACCTATCACTTAATGCAAATTTTAAAACCCAACCTATTTACTCGCACATTCAACTTCACCATAGCCTCTCATTACAAATGCATGTTTCTAGCATTTTATCTTCCATCTCTCATTTCCCATAGACAAGCTGTCCCTATGAACCTTCCCCCAGCTTAATTACCCATGGATGCACACACACACAGCCTTCTTTAAAGAATACCACCATATTCCCAAAAGTATTAAAAAAGATAATGTCCATCTTCACACTCCTCACCTCAGTTCTAAATGATCCTTACCCTGAGACTGTGGCCCATTTTTTCCTGGCTGGGAATTCTAAAACAATCTCTGAGTTTACCCTGTGTTATGAACAGGATGGGACTTAATTTAAACAGCCCTGACTCCCCCTCTTACCACCCATCCATAATCAGAAAGGTGTTCTGAGTTTGATTTCTCCTTTTATAAGCGGTGCATATTTCCCAACCCTTCAGTTTTAGTGTGATCCAATTTCTATTAATAACCCCTCAGGAAACCCATGATAGGGTAAACTCGGAGGGTTAGATTATTTGAACGCACTCGAACGCAACAGGAGGGTCGCAATGTAGCCTCCTTTTCACTCATATAATAAAAGAGGGGGAATAGAGAAAAAAAAGATTTACAGGGCAATGACTGTACAATAAAGAATTATTGTTTCACATAAGTCAAAAGTCGGAATCAAAATCCCAGGTGTATTCCTTCACATAGGTCGGCAGGTTGAAAACTAATACTGGATAATTAACTTTTCTAGTATTGATGACTTCCATGATGAGATAGGCAAGCAGCGATGAATTAGTCTTGCAGGCGAAGATATAAATGTTCAGAAGATGGGGGCCAGGTATTCAAACCTGGACTGAGCCCTTGTTCTGAGCTGCTGCTTGCTAGATGGAAGGTGGCAGCTCCACAAGGTAATATTACATGCTCCTCCAGCTAAGAGGTCATGTCACAAGCCTCTCATCTCTCCACTTTGGATTTGACAAAGGGTGTATATTCCTTTGGGTTCCTGAGTTTATTAGTGTTCCAACCATTAAGAATTTGAAAGGAAAGGTGCAGGATCTTTTGTCCTATCAGACCGGTAGATTCCAGTGGCCAGGCCTGGCTTATGAAATGTAGGTGACCTTGGATGGTTCCCTTTGTGTTTGGTCTCTGCAGCCCACAGGGTCATCAGCATTTCTTCAGAGATAATGAGGTGTCAGCTTCTCTGACACTGCCAGAAAGTTCCTTTTGTTTAGCGTTACAGGCAGACATAGCCTCAGCGTTTTTAAAGTCTTTGACCAGTTTTTAATAAGTTTTAGAAATTGGCCAGGACGATATCTATACATTTTATTAAAATATAGAGTGTGGAGTCTTAGGTCCCTTACACCTGTCAAGCCCCTTCAGAATCCTGTACGTTTCAATGAGATCACCTCTCATTCTTAACTCCAGAGAATATAAGCCCAGTTTACTTTTTGTAGTTTGGTTTGTATTTCTGTATCTATGTTAAGAAAGGTCAAATGGAGTTTTAATTTCACTTTAAAAGACTGCTTGCATTTCTAATGAGAAGTTTATGACCCCTATAAAGTAAAAGTAAACACACAAGAGTAGAAAGAATAGTGCTGTCGCCTAGCAACGGGGCAGGGGGAGGGGGGCACGGCAGGTTCCTCCCACAGACATATACACAAAACTAAAGAAACATCAGTTTCAAGTTCAGTTGAAGCCAGGACCCCAGAGAGACTGGACACTGGGAGAGGGAACTGCAGATTTCCCAAAAGAACAAAAAGGTCCTAAGCGAAGAAAATCTCCAAAAATCCAGGAGCGTGGAGAGGAGAAAGTCCAAAGGAAACCTTGTAGTCAAAGAAAGGACGGGAACCTGAAAAAAGGTCCTGTTAAGTGAAGTTAAGAGTGAGGGGCAGAGAGAAAGGCTACAAGCTTCAGATTTAAAGTGAGAACAGCTCGCAAGAAGCAAAATGGTTCAAAGGGACAACTGAAGGTCTGTAATTCTTTGCAATGGGCATGTGAAGCAGTGCTGTACTGTTATGGCTGAGTTGGTGAGAGAGAGTTCATGGAAGACAGCTTGAATGCATGTGATGACCCAGGGAAGAGGAACGTCAAAAGGAGAGTTTGAAACCCTGGAGTTTTCAGGCTTGTGGAAGGTGTCTGAGAGAAAATGTCAGTTTGGGAGTCCAAGGAGAGGTCTTCGAGAGTAGAGCTTGGAAACCCTCATGTGGAGGATGGAATTCAGTGGGACTGGTTGGCTCATGGTGTAATATGCATCTAGGGGGAGTTGAGAGATCCACAGCATCTGGTTGAGGTGGCATCTGTCACTTGAGGTCAAAGTGTGGTGGTCTCACCATAGGGTGGCATAAGTTTACATGGACTGAGTACTTACTGTGTACATTAAATTATAATAGCTTTTGTGACTTGTGTTATCCTTACAAATCTGTATATATCTGTAAAGGTATAGTTGTGGGTAAAGGAGTATTGTAATATAGTTCATCTTTTCTTGTAGAATAAATGTTTTATTCTTTTATAAAAAAGGTCATCAGCTGACTCCTGTGACTCTGCCCAGTAGCTACTCTCCATGTATTTAAACAAACAAATAAAAGTTAAGATATATCAGGCTGTGTTCCACCCTGGGATCAGGCTTGTCCAGGGGTAATCTCAGCTGGGGATCATAACACTGTCCTTCCTTAAATTTGGAAACCAATACTGCACAAAGTATTCCAGATGTGGTCTCACCAAAATCTGTACAATTGTAGCAAGACTTTATTTCTGTACTCCAATCCTCTTGTGACAAAGGCCAACATGCCATTTGCCTTCCTAATTAAGTTTCTTGTAATAGTGAACACCCTCCCCCCACCCCACCCAAAAGATGTTTATGATGATTCAGCAATGATAGTGCCATTGATAGTTAGATCTTCTTCTATTGGAAATGGTTATTGCCTAGCACGAATGTCACTTGCTACTTACCAGCCAAGGGCTTGCTGTATGTGGGCATGGACTGTTTCAGTATCTCATGAGTTGCAAATGCTGCTGAACAATGTGCAATCATCAGCAAACATCTGACCTTATGATGGCGGGAAGCTCATTATGAAGCAGCTGTAGATGGTTGGGTCTAGGACACTACCCTGAGGCACTTATATAGTGATGTCCTGGGATTGAGATCATTGACCTACAACAATCACATTTTTCCTAATATTATTGTGGGATACTTTAATGTGTGTGTGGTGTGTGTGTGTGTGTGTGTGAGAGATGCTACTTTAGTTAAACTAGAGATGGTTAGACTGCAAGGTTTAAATTATCAAAGAAGTGAGGTGTAAAACAGGCATTTGAAATGGAAATGAATAAGCTACTGCTGAGGCCTCAGCAGCTACAGTGTGAATGAAATTTGCATTTTTAGATAAGTGGAGAAGTGTTTGATTTTCAAAAGGACATGTAAAATATTTACATCTGGCAAGATAAATAAAGCAAGATTATTATGCTGATTTTTGCCAAAGGTGCTGGCCATAATGAGAACATATTTTATATTCTGGGAAAAATAACTTCTAAAGACAAGTGGAAACAATGGGATTTACAAATCAAAAGGGATAAAATATATCTAAAGAAGGATGGAAGGCCTTGTGAGATCTTGAAAGGTGACTGTGAAACAGACTTAGGGGAAAAAGCCTCTAGCCACCCTGCAGAAGTTTGCTGTTCCAGTAACCAAAGTTGTGTTAAAAGCCTTTGGAATTCCATTATCCCGTGGGCGCTTGTGGTAATATTGCTAGATACTTTAGAAATTTGGGATCTGTTTGGACTGTTGTCTTAATGGGGCGTGTAGTTGGAAGTCTGGTTAAGTAGAAATTTTGGAAACTGTTATAACTGTAATCTTATGTGTATTTAAGTTTGTTTTTCTTTTGTTAATAAAATGTTTTGATTTAATCTTTAAAATCTCTAAAGGCGATAGTAGACTCATTACTTCTGACTTCACTGCACAAACCTTCTCGTAATAAATATGAATTGCAAAATCGTTGTGATAGCATGGCTAAGTTTCCCTTATAGATTTGGTCAGCCTGGCAAATACTACCTGCCATATCATAAAATGACTGCAACCGTGAAATGAATCAACCCCGATTCCCACTGACTTGAATTTTGCCAGGGCAGCTTGATGTCACAGTCGGTCAAATAATGCCTTTATGTTAAGGGCGGTCACTATCACCTCATCTCTTCAGTTCAGCTCTTTTGTGCTTGTTTGGACCAAGGCTGCAATAAAGTCAGGAGCCAAGTGGTCCTACGAAACCCAAATTGAGCATCTATGGGTAGGTTATTGCTGTGTAGGTGCTGCTTGATAGCACGGTTGACAACACCTTCCACCACTTTGTTGATGATCAAGAGTAGACACATAGAGCGGTAGTAGGCTGAATTGGATTTGTTCTGCATTTTATGGACAGGATATATCTGGGCATTTTTTCACATTGTCGGGTAGATGTCAGAGTTGTAGCTGTGCTGAAACAGCTTCACTGGAGGTGCTGCTAGTTCTGGAGCACAAATTTTCAGTACCCCAAGCCCACAGTAGGTCAGGGCTGACAGCTTTTGCTATATCCAGTGCATTGGTTGTTTCTTGATATCTGGATGACACACATTTCTCACATTCTTGTCTTAACTTACTTGCTTTTTACATCTGCGTATAGAAGGAGCCTGCACATAATAGGAGGCTTCAGCACATGCAGGCTAGAGGTGGGAGTTTCACCAAATCTGCAACCAGGGACTCCTTTTGAGGAAAGCCCATCAAGATTTTAGGCATAGAGATGTTAGAAGGCGGGGAGTGGGCAGTCAAATTTATGCCAATACTGTGCCAATTCTGCCATATAATTGGTTAAAGATAGATCAGGCTGAATTGAGTCAACATCAGATGCTTTTCTCATTCTTTTGCTCTGCATCCGCTTACAACCCAGCTAAATTTGTTAACTTGATGTAGAAGAAGCGTTGTGTCTGCCAGTTCCTCATTCAGTAGTACAAAGAAACACTTATACCCCATCAACTCCTTTGCTTCCTAAATTGCTGTAAGTTTTGTTACTTGACTGTAACAATACATAAGTGAAGTTTAATATAAAGGAAGGAATAGATTACTTTGAAATGGGGACTGAATTAAATCTGTGCACCCTGGTCCAATTATCCTTTGCCCTCTAACCCTTTTTCACCTGAAATCTACATTTGATCTTCACTCCCCAGTTATAATGCCACAGGAAATTGATTGGTTACTGAAAAATAAGGACGGACATTTAAATGGAAATTGAATTGCATTGCTTGTACTGATGCATGTGTAAGTACTCCCTCAGCACTCACTGGAGCGCGAGCCTCCATTATGTGCTGCAGACCTTCGAGTGGGACTTGAACCCAGATCTTTAAACCCAACTAAGGCTCAGTTGACCTGTAATGCATCAGAAATTAACTATTAAAAAAACAAAATGCGTGATGCTATCCCCATTATCGGTTAAACCAACTCACAAGGTAGCAGTCTCTGGAAAGAACAGTGGCTGATGAAAATTGTTGTGCAGAATACTAAATGTTCATATAATTTTTCCAACAGGCGGGTCATGTTTGTGGAGATTCTTTGGATCTGATTGATGGCCACCCCACTGGATCAGTCCGAATATCCTTTGGCTACATGTCCACGTTTGATGATGCACAGACATTTTTAAAGTTTATTATAGATTGTTTTGTAAAGCAGCCAGTTTGCTTTGACAAAGACATCCTGTCTAAGCTAACAAGATATGGAACAATGAAAGACAGTGATAAATCGTGGGCAGACAATCTCACAGATGGAAAAACAAAGACAATGTCTTTAGAAATTGCTGCAACATGCAACTCTGCCAGGATTGAGGTTCCTCTATATCAGAATTTTTCAGGTCATCAGTCAGAGTTGAACAAAAACCCTGAAACTTCCAAATTAATCTACTATGACAGTGACTCAATAACACTCGCTAACATCTACTTATACCCAATCAAGTCTTGTGCTGCTGTTGAGGTGTGTATGGAGTTTTTTTTTTGTTACAAAAGCTACAGTATTGTGAAGTTCTTTGATTATTGTGCAATGCCATTGTTTTGTCAGTACTTATACTACAGATTTAATGTGGTTGACAAAAACAGTTACATTACTGATGAGGACCATTTGTAGTTTATCACCCTAGAAGTTACAATGCCTTCCTGACCACTCTTTCTTACTTGTCCTATTTTGTCTTTCCTTGGTGACACTCCTTTAACTATCCATATTTGTCACCAAAACATAATACATTTTATGAGCAGCCAGAAGTCTTTTACCCCCTGCTAGCATGTGACATTCTGGTTTTCTCCTCAGCTATCCGTGGAGCTCCCAGCATGTCTTGCACTGTGCACTAGAACGGCCTCAAAAGTATGTAAATGAACTCAACTCCATTAAGGAGCATGGTTAGCACGGACAGGAATCATTCTTGCTAAGTTATAGCCATTTTGCAAGAACTGAATTATCGGCTTCAGTAATTGCGGTGTTGGTATAAAGCAAATGCACCTATAAGATGATCAAAGCATGAATTGTCCCATCAATTCTCTGCTAACTGTAAAAACAAGAGTATACAAAGTTTTATTGCAGGATCTGAAAAACTGAAGTGTATGAGATAACTTCTTGGAATTGGAAGGAAAAGTGATAAAAGTCACAGTCAAAGCAAAAATGGCAAAGAGGATGGAAACGGAGTCACTGGGACTACACTTGCCTACACTTGCAGCCTGTGGCTCCTTTCTCTACCAGATAACACAATGCCACCTACCACCATGCCTCCCCCACTCCCACACCCCAATTGAAGACATAAAGAGAAAGTAGAAAAAAAAAGAAAAACAAGTTGGTTAGAGAGAAAAACAGAAGGAAAGAAAAAGACAGAAGCACAGAGAAACAAAAACATAAGACAAGGGACAGAGAAGAGAGAGAAAGACCGTATTGACTTACAGTGTGCAGTGCTGCTGGAGATTGACTGGTATATGTTATTAAATATTTGCATTGTTTGTCATTTTTTAATAAATTTACTGTAGAAAGAGTTATGATGTGAAGCTCCACTAATTTAGGCATTGTGGCCTGAATCTCAAGAAGATTCTCCAGACCTCTCAGTGCTGTGCACTTCTTCCGTGATCCTGTAATCCTGGCTTTCAAAGAAATGCACAGCCCTACATCTGCCAGGGAACTTAATTGGAGCAGAGTAGAAGAGTAGAGTCGGGGGAAGAGAGAACACAACCTCTTTTATGGCACCGTCCGATAGGGGGAGCTTCAGGTACCCGCCCACCATAATTAATTGGACAGGGATCCCGGCCAAGGCCTCTTGATCGGCTGCCTCTGGGAATATCATGCAGATGGGCTGGGCACACAGACACTGAGGTCGGAACCTGCATTTGTCCTCAATAGAAGATTTTTTTCAAAATTAAGATTCCACCCAGTAATAGCAAGTGTTTTGATCCTGTTAGGAATCATTAACATTTAAAGAGAAATTTGAACAACCAGTGATTAACTGAAATAAATTATACCACAAGATTTCACATTTTTATACAAAATTTATAATTTTTTTACACTACATTTTTTCTTTCCCTCCTATTTTTAAATTTATTTCGATCTATTGTTTCATCTCCACCTTTTAGCCCTTTTCGATCCCTTCCCCCACCCTACCCGCACTAGGGCCATCTGCCACTAGCTTGCTTCCCTTAATGTCCTCATTAGCCCATCCTTTAGATAATATCACCCCTTTGACCTTTTGTCTATGACATCTTTGGCAGTCTTTTCTTGGCCTCCACTTATCACTGGCCCCCTATCGAGCTCTCCTGTCCCACCCACTTCTACCAGCTTATATTTCATCTAATTTCTATATGTCTTAGTTCTGATAAAAGGTTATACAGACTCAAAACGTCAACTGTGTCCGTCTTCGCAGATGCTGTCAGACCTGCTGGATTTTTCCAGGTATTTTTGTTTTTGTTCTAGATTTCCAGCATCCGCAGTATTTTGCTTTAACTGTAATTAACTGTAATCCTTTAACTGTAATTGACTCCAGACTTGTGTAAATTGCACTCATTTGAGACGCACATCAGTGTCCTAATCAGATATTTCCATTTGTCTTACATTTAACACTTTGATTCCTAAAATTAAAAGTTATATTACAAAACATATAAATTATGAAACATAACCTTGCAACACAAGCTACACAACACATTTCAGTACAAGCTGGGACAATGCAGATGGCTTTTTGAATTCTTTGGAATAGAGATTTTGCTTTGGGTGCAATCAGGAAACTTGATGCAAATTGCTCTGTTTTTTCAAAGTGAGGTATGGTGCAATTTTCCACCCAAATTGATTTACATAACCGCAAACATAAGATCTTCCACAAATCAGTGCAATTGGCCGGTGTAATAGAATGTAAATGTATGTTTTCTCTTTGCATTAAGAAATGTTTATTGATCTGTCTAAGGATGGTAACCTGGTGTAGTTTTATTAATTTTATGTGGGGTGGGCAAGACCTAGGGTGGTCCACCTGCACTCATCCCAATCGAGGGGAAGAGTTCAGAAGCTGGAGGAAGCCTGGCTGATCACCTTGCTCAGTCCTCAGGCAGGAAGGGATGGTGTGCACCTTCCTCAAGGGCCCTCTTTTCACATCAAAGGGCGGTGTCCTCCAGGTACTCCCTCCTTCCCGGCTTTTCCGTCAAGACCCCACTGCCCTCTCCCTAGTCCCCTGAGCCTCAGCTCCCCTTCCCACTGTGAGATCACCACCGCACTTACCTGGTCCTCGACTCAGGGACTTAGAATCTGGGGGGACTGCTTGTAGCCCCAGTTCTGGCCACTGCTGCTCCTGGCACCGCTGGAATTACAAAGCTGCTGGTCAATCTGATTGGCTGGCAGCTCTCTGAGGTGGGTCTTCTGCCCTAGTGAGGGGCAGAAGTCCCATCTCCAGCCAATTATTGCCCCTCAGTGAATAAAATGCCGGCGGGGCTGCTAAGATCGGTGGTGACGCGTTTCCTGCCGCCTCTTCAGATGGTAAGGTGGGAAACCCCGCCATCCGAAAAATGCTGCCCCTAGCTAGTTTCATTCATGCAAGCTAGTTTCTTATTAAATTAAAAATGTTTTAACATGTAGAAACTTTTAAAATGTGCATTCTAGCACCTGTATGCCTGTTAAAACTGAGCTCAATTTGAAGACCCCCTTAAGCAGGCGCAATTGGCAGAAACTCATCATCCTCATGGCCAATTTTGTGGCCAGGGCTGACTGGGTGAACTGATTTTTATACCAGCATTAAAGATCACAAACTTGATTTATGCTTGACTTAACTTAGGTTTAAAGTTCCTGAGCTTTTGACTGGTTCAATCAATTTCACCTGGATTTGGCTGATAATGTAAACACAAACTGGTGGAAACTGTCCCATTCTGCATAGTGTCTGCATTAAAAGGACAGTGACATGATTAAAAAAAGACAGAAAGGTATAATTTTTATTGCAACATTTCCTAGTCACCTCTATTATTTTCCAAACTTTCTTCTATTATCCACATGCAGCTCTTTGAGCTTGGTCATTGCATCTAATCTGTAGATAAATGGCTCCTCAAAATCTGGCTTGTTTATCACTTTTGGAAACTTAAATGCTCTTCAAAGCCAGTTTATTCTCCATGACTGAGTAATGTTACCTGTTTATTAGCCTGAAAAGAAATTATACCAGAAGTTCTTAGACTCCGAACATTTCCAATTCGTGCAAGGTAGTGGATTTGTTGAGATGATAACAGAGCAGCAGAGCAGAGTGAGTGCGAGTCTCAGGGAGCAAGGTTAAAAATCAAAGTATTGTCAGCATGAACACAAGTAGAACAGTAAGCAAATTAATAATAAGAATTTAGAGCTGGTCTTGAGGCATTAATTGAAAAGTAATAAAAACAAAAAACTGCAGATGCTGGAAATTCAAAACAAAAACAGAAATACCTGAAAAAACTCATCAGGTCTGGCAGCATTGGTGGAGAAGAACAAGGTTGATGTTTCGAGTCCTCATGATCCTTCAACAGAACTAAGTAGAAATAGGAAAGGGGTGAAATATAAGCTGGTTTAAGGGTTGGGGGGGGAGAAGGGGCGGGGGTTGTTGGGACAAGCAAGCAGTGATAGGAGCAGATAACCAAAAGATGTCACAGACAAAAGAACAAAGAAGTGTTGAAGGTGGTGATATTATCTAAAAGAATCTGCTAATTAAGATTGGAAAGCCGGACGAGCAAGGTAGCTCTAGTGGGGGTGGGGTGAAATAAACCATGAGTGGAACACATTTAAAAATAATGGAAATAGATGGGAAAAGAAAAATCTATATAAATTATTGGAAAAAACAAAAGGGAGGGGGAGAAATGGAAAGGGGGTGGGAATGGAGGAGGGAGATCAAGATCTAAAGTTGTTGAACTCAATATTCAGTCCTCCGGAAGGCTGTAAAGTGCCTAGTCAGAAGATGAGGTGCTGTTCCTCCAGTTTGCGTTGGGCTTCACTGGAACAATGCAGCAAGCCAAGGACAGACATGTGGGCAAGAGAGCAGGGTGGAGTGTTAAAATGGCAAGCGACAGGGAGGTCTGGGTCATTCTTGCAGACAGACCGAAGGTGTTCTGCAAAGCGATTGCCCAGTCTGCGTTTGGTCTCTCCAATGTAGCGGAAACCGCATTGGGAGCAACGAATGCAGTAGACTAAGTTGGGGGAAATGCAAGTGAAATGCTGCTTCACTTGAAAGGAGTGTTTGGGCCCTTGGATGGTGAGGAGAGAGGAAGTGAAGGGGTGGGTGTTGCATATTTTGCGTTTGCATGGGGAGGTGCCGTAGTTGGGCGTTGAGGAGTAGAGGGTGATGGAGGAGTGGACCAGGGTGTCCCAGAGGGAATGATCCCTACGGAATGCCGCCAGGGCAGGTAAAGGGAAGATGTGTTTGGTGGTGGCATCATGCTGGAGTTGGTGGAAATGGCGGAGGATGATCCTTTGAGTGCGGAGGCTGGTGGGGTGATAAGTGAGGACAAGGGGGACCCTATCATGTTTCTGGGAGGGAGGAGAAGGGATCACGCCTATTTCTACTTAGTTCTGTTGAAGGGTCATGAGGAGTCGAAACGTCAACCTTGTTCTCCGCTGATGCTGCCAGACCTGCTGAGTTTTTCCAGGTATTTCTGTTTTTATATTAATTGAAAAGTAATTGTTTAACAAGGCAGTATCTAAATTCTAAAAGAGGGAATAGAGTTTTTTTTAGATTTGTGGATGGGCAGCTGAGAGCTGTTGTTTGCAATTCCTGAGGACACTTAATGATTTTGGTACACCTGAGTGGCTTGCTCAACCATTTCAGAGGGCACTTAAGGATCAACCATATTGCTGTGGGTCTGGAGCCACATGTAGGCCAAATCAGATAAGGATGGCAGATTTCCTTCCCTAAACAACATTTGTGAATCAGATGAGTTTTTAGGACAATCAATGAAAATTTTTTGGCATCATTACTGACACCAGTTTTCAATTCCAGATTTTTTTTATTAATCAATTGAATTAATTCACTGAATTTAAATTCCACCAGCTGGTGTGGTGGGATTTGACTCTGTGTCCCCAGGGCATTAGTACGGGCATCTGGATTACTAGTCCAATGATGTTATCACTAAACCACTGTCTCCCCTTGAGTCTTGGGGAAACCATGTGTATAAGAAGTACCTCCAGCTATTTGAGCTTGAGCTCAGGATTTACAAATTTAAGGGGCAGCTGGAGTCACTGTAGAGCATCAGGGAGGATAATGGTTTCCTAGATTGTATCTTCCAGGCGACAGTCACCCCACAGGCAGTAAGGGTTTGGGAAAGTAGATCAGTGACCATCTGGGAGAGTGGGAAGAAGTAGGAAGCGTAGGAGTCTGGGGTGTGTGCTACTGTCAAACAGTACTCAGTATTGAAAACTGCATGGAGTGATGACATCTTGAAGGTGTGTGGTCCAAACCATGGCACCAATGGGCAAGGGACTGCACAAGAGGTAACAGCATAGAGTGGAAATGCAGTCATTGTAGGAGATTCCAGAGTTAAGAGGAACAGACAAGCATTTCTGTAATCGTCATTACGAGTCCTGCATGGTGTGTTGCTTCCCTTGTTGGAGTACATCACAGAGAGATTGCTGAATATTCTACAGGTAAAAGGGAGTGAGCCAGAAGTTGTGGTACATGTCGGTACCAATGACATAGATAGGGCAGGTATTGAGATCTTCTGTTCAGATTTTAAGGCGCTAGGGAGGAATTTCAAAAGTAGGATCTCAATGGTAGTAATCTTTGGACTACTCCTCATGCCACGTACTGGTGAGAGTAGAAATAGGAAGAAAGGGAGGATCAATGTATGGCTCAAAGGATGGAGCAGGAGGGAAGTATTCAATTTCTTGGGGCATTGGGACCATTTCTAGGGCAGGAGGCACCATCGATAAGGGACAGGTTGCACCTCAGCAGGACTGGCACCAATGTCCTCATGGGAAGATGCACTTATGTGTTTGGGGAGGATTTAAACTAAATTATCGAGGGCGTGAGCACCAGCATATAGAAATAGGGAACAGGGAGTAAGATGCATAAAGAAATGAGAGTGTTGGATAGTAGAGAAGGAAGCAGTACCATATTAGATAGGAGCAGACTAAGAAGGACCAAGTGGAATACAAAAATAGGCTTATAGAATGCATACATGTAAACACACAAAGTGTGAATAAGTTTGGTAAGCTACAAGCACAAATAACTGTGTGGGAATATAATGTAGTGGCAATAACGGAAACTTGGCTTAAAAATGATGAGGACTGGGCACTTAATATTCAAGGTTACAAAGTATCCTGAAAAGATAGAGAGGGAAAAGAGAGAAGTGGGGTAGCTAATTCTACAAAAGTCTGATCTGTCTCTTCAGATTTCAAAGCTTTTGCCTGTAAGCTTCCGGAACTAACTCGTACACATTAAGCATAGCATTCTTAACCTTATCGTAAACTGCAGACTTTTCATCTGAAAGGATTGAATAAACCTCCAACGCTTTCCCTACCAAAACACTCCAATAAAATTATCCTAATTTCTCTTGGCCATTGTAACTTTGTAGCAATTTTCTCAAACAATACAAAATATATTTCAACTCCTTCTTCATTGAATTTAGGCACCAAGCAACTATTCCTTGTCAAATCAAAACCACGAGTTAAAGCTGACTCATCGTCAAGCCTCCCTGTTTGCGGAATCAAAGCCTTTTTTTGTCTAGTTCAAATTTTCTGGCTTCCCTCTCTCTTTGCAGTTCAGGGATTTTCTTTTCTCTTTCTCTTTGAAATTCTAATTCAAGTTTTTGCATTTCCCTTTCTTTTTCTCTTTATTTTCCGTCTCTTTCGAATTCAAGCCTTTTCATTTCCTTTTCTTTCTCAAACTCAAAATTTTGCTTTTCTCTATCTCTTCCCAATTTGAGTTGCTTCATTAGTAACTGAATTCTAGCTAACAACCCTCACTGGAGTGAAATAAATTTGCAGGACTAGGGTGATCAAGTGGGGAATAGGGACTGACTAGAATGCTATACAGAAAGCTTGTAGGGACTCAAGGGGCCGGATCGCCATCTTCTGTGCCTTAGTGCCTCTATGACATTACGAACTTACACCATGCTAATGCAGTCTATTCAACATCAAAGATGTATGGTTTGGCTATCAGTCTCTTACCTACCAAGTTTCTAAATAGTCTGGGGTGCCTCTAATGTGAAAATATTTTTCTTTTCCTCGTATTGTGTCAATAATTCTAGTTTTGTAATCAGTCACTTTTTCCTTTTGCAGATGAGTTGTCTTAGGCCTTCCACACTAGATCTGATTACCAGCTTCTGTCCAATACTGTATTCTTCCTCTTGGCCATACCCATCCCTGACATTGCCCAGTCCCACTTCTGAGTGGGATACCCAATCACACTGCTTTAAAAATCACGTTATGTATGTTTGCTTCATATTGCAATTCTGATATAATCTAAAGTCTCAAGTTATGAATTGCAATTTGTAAATGCAGCATTGTAGCAAAGTGCTTTGCAGAGAACCAAAACATTTAGGCTAGACAACATTGATAGCACTCAAGTGTTTAGTGATGGGTTTTGTTTGACTTACCTGATACTCACAGGAAGAAGAGGTGGAGGATGAATAACAGATCATATTTTGATCTTTTTTTAGAAGGCAGAGGATGATAGAATTTCTGCTTCTGTACTAGATGTGCAACCAGGGGATTAGATCATATTTGATTTTTTAGGTATTCAGTGTCAGTGTGAGAAGAATACCTGCTGCAGAGTAAAACACTGCTTTTTACATTTCAATAATCTTCCTAAATTCGAACTTACTGTTTCACTTCACTAGTGTGACATAACTGAAATTTAACAAAATATTTTTTGTATTACTAGCAATAAGTACAGGTGGTCACTAATTGGGATGAAGTGCTGATGAAAACTATTTTCTGTCTTATAGATTGTATTTGAACAGAAAATAGTCATGTACACAAAGTACCTAAACACATCCTGCTGCTCTAATGTTGCAGAAATATATTTATACTATCTTTCTCAGCTGTAGTGACACTAGTTTTATTTTTGCTCTTTTTTAAATTTAGGACTGTAATTATAGCCAGATCTCAACAAGCCCATAATCTCCTGAGTTTAAAATGTTAACTGTTACAATCAGAAGTCAGGTATTTCTAGTCAAATCAGTGACAAATCAACACCTAATTGGTACCCCTGGGACTGAATTTTGTTCAATACTAGTTTATGGAATCCTATTGGTTGGATACCAGCCTAAATCATTACAAATTAATGGAACTGAACCTGTGGGAGTTTTATTCCTGCCCTGTCAGTAACTAATGATTGCTCTGAAATTGGAGGAACTGGGTGGAATCTTTTGGGGGCAATGGGGGTCTCAACCACAGTTGGTGAGCCGGTGAGAGTCCCACATCACCTCTTCAGGAAGGCTAGCTGCATCTTGTTCTATCCAGGCGCTTGACAGTCCAGCAGCAGGCGTTTTCCTGGGATCAAGGATCCTGGGAGCAGAAGTCCCATCCACTAAGAGCTTCTGGCCAATCGGGTAGCTCCATCGAACGGCAATGTCATTGGAAGGCATTGGCTGCTGCCAGTATGACACCCACACAAGGCCTAGGATTGTCACCTAATCCCAGGCCAGAGATGAGTGATGGCGGTGGGTGGGTTGCGGGGAAGGGGGTTGCAGCAAGGGCAGGGAGTGGCTCTCAGCAGGCCTTCACCTCCTCAATGCTGGGACCTTATTATTAGGCACTGAGTGCCTTTGAAGGAGGGACACCCCTCTGGGAGCCTACAAGCAACCCTGCACGGGTTTGCTTGTCATGCTCCTTACATGGGTTAATACCAGTGGCGGTGGGATGAGGCCCTTAAGTGGGCATTAATTGCCCACTTAAGGACCCTGTTTAGCGGCAGGGCGGGAAGGCTGTCCATGGACTAATTTGGGGTGGAGCGGGAAGGTGGTGGGGTCCCCAACCACTACTCTCCTGCCAGATTAAATGCTCCCCCACCACCAAACCTGCCAAGGGGGAGGCCACTGTTAAAGGAAAAGCAAACTCAAACAAGAGCAAGTTTATTTCTGTTGAAAAAACGTTGATCCATAATTACCTGATCTCGATATCAGTGGAAAAGACTTAGATTTAAAAATCCTTTGCCCTGGGGCAAAAATCATTTGGGGCCCCTCTGCATTCTTGCAAGGGTTATTTGTAAGGAATATTTGTAAGGAATCTGCCTCATCCTTTCTGATGGTATGTTTAAATGATAGAATTTTTTGATACTGCAGTTTATATATATTGTTACTGCATTATAGAAAATTTTCCAGAGTCCTCACATTTGCACTTAGCACTTGGGCACAGACCCCATAGGCAGATACATTAATCCAAAAGACTGGTTTCAAAAGACTGGGGTAATTTTTCTCTTTGTGAATCATTAATAGTCATCATTTAGTCTCACTGCTTGAATAGCCCTTAAAACATCACAGAAGTGCAATGGAAGAAAAACAAAGAATTCATTTACCTGCGAAATTTAAATTTCACAACACGCACCAAGATGAAGCTGCAGCTATTTAAATGAAGGCTGTAATTAGTGAAAGTAATTTGTCAGCTCTTTCCTGCATTTGCAAATATATTTGCTTTCTTAGGAAGACCTCTAGAAATAAACCAGAAATTGAGGCCTGTGCTGTGTCTGTTATCTGACTGTTAATCTACAATTTTACCTATATAGAATGTACAGCACAGGAGGAGGTCATTTGGTCCAACTAGTCTGTGCTGGTGGTTATACTCCCCAGTCCATTCTATCTACATCACCTCAGTCTATCAGCATATCTTTCTATCAAATCCTGCCCTAGTTTATGTTTAAAAACATCTAAGCTATTTGCATCAGCTACTTTCTATGGTAGTGATTTCCACTTCCTAATCGCTCTCTGAGTAAAGACATTTTTCCTTATTCCCCATTGAATTTATTGATGTCTTGTATCCATGGCTCCTGGTTTTGGAGTGTCCCACAAATGAAAACATTCTCTCTTTCAATTCCACCAAGTTCTATTGTAATAATTTGCAGACAATATATGGGGGAGTATGCCACATATTGGGCAGAATTTTGCCTTCGCCGACGCATAAAATAACGCAGGATGACGTTGGGCGGAAGCCCCGACGCCATTCCGGTCCATTTAAATTTTCAGGAGCCCTGGCAGCTAATAGAGAAAACATGAAACCTCATCCAGCGGCGGGATGAGGTTTCATGTATGGTTTAAAAAGTTTAATAAAGTCTAAATGTAAATTATGAACATGTCCCATCTCTTGTGACATTCTCACATGAGTAGGACGTTAGGGAATTTTTTTTTTCTATTTTTAATATTTTTATAAGTGTCAGCAATCTTCCTGAGGCAGCACTTAGCCTCAGGAAGATGTGCCCTCTTTCGTGCGCATGCACATTTGGGAAATCCCACCCGCCCACACAGGAAGTGCATAGCGCTTCCCGCTGGACGTCACGCTGGGCAGGCCTTAATTGGCCCGTCCACATAAAATATCGGCGGGGCCAACTTTTCTGGTGGGTATCAGCTCCCTGCCCGCCAGATATTGGGTCCAGCCCGCCGGCCCACCAGGCTGAAAATTCTGCCCATTTAGTCACTTTTTCCCAGCTGTTGAGTACTGCATGAAAATTATTGGGCTGAATTTTCTGGCTGGCGGGGGGTGCTGAGTGGGAGTGGGCGTGGACCCAATTGCCATCGGCGATCGGGTCCACGCCGCCATTTTATGCAGGCAGGCCAATTAAGGCCCACCCAGTGTGAATCGCGGCTCCCGAGGACAGCGGCAGTGGGTGGGCGGTGGCAGGTCAGCAATGACCGCCGGGTCCAATGGCAACCTGGCGGCTTGTTTCAAGGCCTTTCCAAAGTTGCGAATAATGCCCAGTGGAAGGGCTTCCAAGAGTGCTGCTGGTGAGCAAGCCAGGCAGGAGGTTAGGGAAGGGGGAACTGTGCTCCTCGTTTTTTCGATGATTGCCTTGTTGCCCTCCTCGAGGAGGTGGCAGCATGTCAGGAGGTCCTGGCACCCCAGGAAGGAAGGAGGAGGCCCCGCCACATGACCAAACATGCCTGGGAAGAGGTGGCAGAGGTGGTAAGCTCCACCAGTGTCACACCATCTTTGCTAGGCAGGCATCAGCGCACATAGTAGCACCTCAGTGGGAATTAGAACATCGGCTAGTGTCCCGGGGCACAGTGGTGAGGGCACTTTGCAGTGGCTGGAGGAGCTGGCAGAGACATAGAGTGCCCATGGTGCCAGCAGTCGGAGGACTGCAGGGGACCAGGCACATGCTCAGTTGGTGCCTGATGATGTGCCTCTGGAGTCACCCGCGACGCAGCAAGCACAGGAAATGCAGCCAGGTGTGCGGGAACATCTGGGGGAGATGCATGAGGCAATGCTTGGCTTGGTGTCCGTGGTGGAGGAGTCCATCTATACTATCGCTGAAACAATGAGCCACATGTCTGAGTGCCATGCGTTCTCCATGGAGAATGTGGCAACTCTTGTGGAGCGGCTCCTCCAGGAGACCCATTAGTGCTTCCTGGGGATGCGCTCAGACAAGCAAGCCCTCACATTGGCATTGACCTCAGCTGGTCAGAGCCAGTGTGGGAGATGGTCTTGGCACCAAGTTTCCCACCTCGGTGTCTATCCATCCACAGTGAGCAGAGAGGTCCAAAGCGACCTCACATCAGCGGAGCAGCTGCCTGTCATCTCTGTGGGCACCTCTCAGGGCTCTCCAAATGAGGGCAGCAGCCCCTCCGACCCTCTGCCAGTGACAATTGCATCCGGTGAGGCTGCGACAACTGAGGAGATGTCAGCTGTGGAACTAGCAGCTCCCTCCCAGGCGGGGCCAGCACAGCTTCCACGGGCTAGAGGATGACCGACAGGGTCATCGAGGCCAACAGGACAGCAGAGTGAGCAGGCTGTCTCAGATAGCACTCCCAGCAAGGGCTCAGCACCAAGACGTAGCACCCGAAAACATAAACATAAGATGCCTTAGGCATACCACGGGTTTATCACTGGTACTTTTGTGTTGGCCCGCAATGAGGCTTTTATGAGTTGGATTGATTTTTAACACCATTTTCAATTTGTTTCATTAAGTTTTTTTTGGTTGCAAAAATAAATTCAGACATGTAACCATGGCTGAGGTTGCCTCTTCTGCAGGTGGATGGTTTCCAATAATGTAACGTGTGCTTTGTGGGACATTCAGTTTTATTAAGAAAGACCTCAGTTAATGTTCCTAACTAGGCAGATTTTGCACTTAGGCCTCGAATATGGAGCCTACAGCCCAGGCTTATCTTGGAGGTCCATATGTGTTGTGCTATCTGAAGGTTTGTTGGATTAAATTCTCCTGGGTGTCCCTGCCTCCATGGAGTATGCCCGGATCAGTGTCTACCCCCTCAGCATTTCCCTGTGCATGCTCATCCTCGGACTCACTGCTGGACTCATCATGTGCAGCCACAACCACTACGTCTACATCTTCATCGTCCACTGCGTCCCCCCTTTCCAGAGCAAGATTGTGGAGAGCGCAGCTTGCAATCACTATCAGTGGCGCACGCCCCCTGAGCGATCCAGGCATCAGAAGCGCAACTTGAGAAGACCAATGGCTCTCTCCACCGCAGCCCTTGTGGAGGCGTGGCTCCTATTGTACCGCTGCTCAGCTTCTGTTCTTAGATGATGGAGAGGTGTCATAAGCCACTTTCTGAGGGGATAGCCCTTGTCACCCAGCAGCCATCCATCCAGCCAAGTTGGGCACTGAAGAGCCCTGGCACCTGGGAGTGTCTGAGGACAGAGGCATCATGGGAGCTGCCTGGGTACCTTGCACAGACTTGTAGAATCAGCATCCTGTGAACACACTATCTGCACGTTCATGGAGTGGAAGCTCTTCCCATTGACGAAGGCATCGGGCGCACTTGCTGGCCACATGTGCACCCTGGACACGGGGGAAGCCAGCATAGTTGTGAAGCCTCTGGCTCGCTCTGTCTGGCTTGCCTGATCCTAATGGTAGAGGATGAAGGTCAATGCACGCCTGAACAGAGCGTCTGTAAACCTGCTTGATACAAGGGTGGATAGCTGATTGTGAGACACCACAAAGATCAGCCACTGAGCCCTGGAAGGAGCCAGAGGCATAGACGTTGAGAGCCGCTATGACTTTATGAGCCACTGGCATGGGGTGTCCACCCACACAGTTAGAGGAGATCTCAGGCCCAATCATCTGACAGATATAGTTGGTTTTTAATCTGCCCTGATTTGATCCTGTCAATATGGATCTTATGCATTGAAATTAATCCCATAACACACACAAAGGCCTGAATTTTTAGGTCAGTGGGCACGATCGGCGGGCCCGGGATTGGCCGGGGAATGGACCGCCAACTGCAATCGGCCCCCAAGCTGGCCAATTAACAGTCAGCCAGGGTGAAGCATGTGCTGAGAAGTTCAGTGCTGCCGGAGTTGGGACTGGAAGAGGGCAGGCGCTGATGGCCAGCACTGAGGGATAGCTGCCTGAGGGAGCTGAAGCCCTGAAAAATCAAAAATAAAGGTTTCAGAAGCTAAAGGAAAGTGCCCATGCATCATAATAAATCACCTGAAAAGCTAACCCTCTTTAACTGTCAGCTCGCACACTTCTGACTTTTGCTGACCGAAATATGGTGCAGGATGAGGTCGGGACGCTCACTCGACGTCATCTCGTGTGATTTCACGTCCGATGGGGTTGGATCAGACTCAACCACTCACTGAGTGAAAAAGTTTTTTCTCACCTCACATGTGCTTCTTTTGCAAGTGTCTTTAAATTTGTGCTCTCTCATTCTCAATCCTTATCTGAGTGGGAACAGTTTTTCCCCATCTACTCTGTCCAGCCGCCTCATTATTTTGAACACCTCTATCAATATCCTCTTAGACTTCTTCTCTCCAAGGAGAACAGTCCCAACATCTCCAATCTATCCTTATAACTGAAGTTTCTCATCCTGAAGCTATCCTTGTAAATCTCTTCTGCACCGTCTCCAATGCGTTCACATGCTTTCTATAGTGTGGTGTCCAGAACAGTACATGATACTCCACCTGAGGTCTAACTAGTGTCTTATAAAAGCTCAGCATAACTTCCTTGCTCTTGTACTCTGCCCCTTGTCATGAAGCTATTAATGTACATAGTGTTATTGGAATTTTTTTCTAAATAGAGGTTTAGTCTGTGGGTATGCCTGTGTGTGTTAATTGGATTAAGGCCAGCTAGTCTGGGTGCTTCGATGAATAGTAGTTTTGAGATGTAAACAGTAAGGTAGAGTGCATTTGCATTTTGTTGAATAGGGCATTCAAGAAGGGGAGTGGAATCTTGCACCTAGCAAGGAGAGACCAAGCTTTATGTTTATATTACTAATAAAATTGGTATATGAAAGGGGTTTTATTGTTAGACAAGGTGGAATTCAAAGGGCCTGGTGATACAATGTGATTTTACATTCAAAGAAATGCTGGGCATAACAGAAAGCGGTTGTGTGTGTGCAGAGCAGAGGCATGTAACATCAAAGCAGGTGTAAGCCTACAACTGTCTGCAAAGGAACCAAAGTAAAAGGAACCTCATTTTGAATGTGTAAGGTGAAAATGCTTTGCCTGGTGTCTGCTTAAATCTATGGGTTGTTATTGCCTTAATGGAGATTAGTTTGGGAATTTGTTAAAAAGTTATGATAGTAGTCATTTGTAGCCATGTGTATATGTTTAACTTGTGTAAATTAGTAAATGTCTCATGTAGTTTGATATAAAAACCTCTCAAGAACTGGTGGTCTTATACCTGAATTTAGAGCTGCACCTCAAACATACCACTTTCTTGTCATTTTGACATTACTAAAAGCTTGAATTGAAGTTAAAATAAAATCTTTATACTCTTTGGTATGCCTCAGTTAACAGAAATAAAATGAGCAATCAGTTTAACTTTCCTGCATGGAAACACCCTTAGATTCGGAATTAGTTTGAACAAAATGTTTCAGAGCCTTGATTGTTAATTTTGGCATTCATAAAATACTTTGAATACTCAATGCGTTTACAACCAGTTAGTGTGTATATCATTGCCAATGGCCTATTTAGTGTTCATTCAGAACATTTGCAGTCGGCACTGATTTTATTGGGGGCGGAACTGTTATAATGAACTGTTCACTATTTCAGCAGGGGAAACAGCACAGGGATAAAGTTCCAGTTAATTATGGAGTGACGTTATTAGTGGTGGAAGTTACTTCAGCCTTAATTTCCTGAGACTCTTGTGCTGTAAATTGGGCTCTATGATTGTCATAAGTCTCAGGAAATTCTGGGTCATTAATTAAGGAATTAAGGAGTTAACAGGAGCCCTATTACCATTGATTTGCAAATTGATTGCAAACACTTTTTGTATTTATATTGACTCACAGAGCTTTATTAGCTCAGTGATTCAATGGTAAATCAAATTTTATCAGGAATTCAGACAGACCAAGAATGTAATCCTTAATCTACTTAAAATAATTTTCAATGTAGCAGACGGTCTTGCATCTCCCTCTTCCATCACACTTTTCTGCATTACCTCCATTAAGTTATAAATTAAATCTTATAAATGCAATAGTTAAAGAACAAAATAAGTGCAATAACATGGCCAATCTGGAAATATTTCATATTTCCACTTATGAAGCCACAGTGAATCATCTGTTAGTTATCTTGTCATCTTATTTGTGGAAATATGAGTCCCATTTCCCAGGTTCCTATGGCAAAATCCTCTATTTCCTTACAAACCTGCCAACATTATCCTACAGTGTGCTTTAACTGGACACATGGGTTGGAATATTTGCAAGGAAGATGTGGGTAAGAATGAAAATGGCTGAAGAATTTGGCAAGACTGAGGAGGCAAAGGTCCTCAGGATTCCATTAACAATTTTTAGCTCTGTTTCCGGTCCAGCAGGACGGAACATCAGCAGCAAGAGACTGCAGCTGGGGATACATGGAGATGGTCCCTGGCAATCTGCAAGGGGAGAGACCTGACATTGGAGATGCCAGATTTCAAAAGATTCACTACCCTCTGTTTCCTGTTAGTTAGCAAGTCATCTATCCAAACTAATACACAAATGCTTTTTATCTTGTGTGGTAATATTTTATGTGATACCTTATGGAATGCCTTTTGGAAATCCAGATACACTGGCCTGTATTTTTGCAACAGTGGAGATCTTCTCCGTCATTGCAAAAATGGAGGAAGAGCCCAAAAATTGGAGGTCGTTTCCCCCTGTATCCCCAACATGACACCTACCATTTTCACAGGGTGGGAATGGAGGTGGATCACGTTTCGCACATTCACATTTTATGGAGGCAACTGCCCATATAAATCAGCAACTGCCTCCACTCATGTCTAATTTTGATGACTCAGGTGTGTGAAACACAACATGAGCAGGTTAGACCTGCTAGAAGTCTGAGCTTTGTGGTGTTCTTTGGAGAGGTAGGGTATCCCTTTAGATATGATCCTGGGACATCTTTGGGGTGGTCCAGTGCCCCTTGAGAGAGGTAATGTGCCTCTTGGGATTGCTAAAGGTAGGTATAAGTGCATAAAAAGTGCATAAACTCATTAACTGCCAAGCTCAGTGGAACTGTCAAAGTGTCAAAGTGAACTGTCAAAGACAATTATCAAAAGTACCAAAATGAACTGTCAAAGGCAGCTGTCAAAAACAACAGTCAAAAGTGTCCAAATTAAACATCAAAGGCAACTTCCAAGCTGTCATGAATTTAAAACTCCTGCCCTTTAAATCTTTGAAAAAATGCCTGGAGTGTTTAGAAAAAACATAGCTTGCTATTTCACTCTTTCCACCCAGCCTGCCTCCACATCTGGCAGCCTCCATGCTTCTCCTGGGGTTGCCTGGCCTGACTCCCAGAGAACCTCACCACCCAGGATGAAAATCCCAATTTCCAGGGCACTTTCTCCCGGGTCAGGTTTGTGGAGCCGGGAAATATCCTGACCATGGACTCCCAACCTGGGAGTGAAAATTCAGGCCACTACATCTATTGGTTCCCCTTTACCCACCCTATTTGTTACATCTTCAACGAACTCTAATAAATTTGTCAAACATGATTTCCCTTTCAGAAAACCATGTTGACTCTGCCTGATTGTATTGTGATTTTCTAAATGTTCTGCTACTACCTCTTTTATAATGGATTCTAACATTTTCTCAATGACAGATGTTAGACTAACTATCCTATAGTTTCCTGCTTTCTGTCCCCCTCCTTTTTTGAATGGAGGTGTTACATTGGCAGTTTTCCAGTCCTCTGGGATCTTTCCAGAATCTAGGGGATTTTGGAAGATTACAACTAATGCAGCGGCTATCTCTGCAGCCACTTCTTTCAAGACCCTAAGATGCAGGTCATCAGGTCCAAGGGACTAGTCAGTCTTAAGTCCCATTAATATTCCCATTACTTTTATTTCTCGTGATAATGATTGTTCTAAGTTCCATTTTGATTTTCAACTATTCTTGGGATGGAAGACGGATACAAAATACTTGTTCAAAACCTCTGTCATTTCCTCATTCCCCATTATTAATTCCCCAGTCTCACCCTCTAAGGGACCAATGCTCACTTTAGTTACTCTTTTCCTTTTTAAGTACTTGTAGAAGCTTTTACTGTCTGTCTTTAGGGAGGATATCTAGAGAGGATTAGAAGGTTGTGGCCAGAGGTTCCACCATTTCCACCTTTACCTCCCTCAGCAACCTAGGATGCATTCCATTTAGACGGAGTACCTTTTCTACTTTGAGTGCTGCTAACCTTTTAATGAACTCTTAATTTTTATTCTGTCCAATTTCTCTACTACTTTCTCTCTACTGTGACATCGGCAGCATAATCTTTATTACGTGAATGTAACTCTTTTGTTCAAAAAATGAGGGAGACAGAAAGCAGGAAACTACAGGTCAGTTAGTTTAACATCTGTCACAGGGAAAATGTTTGAAGCTATTATTAAAGATGTTAATAGCAGGGCTTTTCGATAAATTCAAGGTAATCAGGCAGGGTCAACAGTTTTGTGAGAGGGGAATCATTTTTAACCAATTTATTGGAGTTCTTTGAATAAATAACATGTGCTATGGATAAAGGAGAATGAGGCCCCAACATAAAAAGCTGGGGCCTCAACTTCTTATTATACAAAGATAAATAGGAAAGTAAGTTGTGATGAAGGCATAAGAAGGCTCAAAGGGATATGGGTAGGTTAAGTGAATGGACAAAGATCTCACAAATGGAGTATAATGTGGGAAAATGTGAAATTGTCCCTTTTGGCAAAAATAATATAAAAGAAGCATATTTTCTAAATGGTGAGAGATTGCAGAGCTAGAGATGCAGAGGGATCTGGGTGTCCTAGTGTATGAATCGCAAAAGGTTAGTATGCAAATATAGCAAGTAATTAGGACAGCTCACAGAATGTTATCGTTCATTGCGAGGGGAATTGAATACAAAAGTAGAGAGATTATGCTTCAGTTATACAGGGCATTGGTGAGACCACATCTGGAGTACTCTGTACAGTATTGGTCTCCTTATTTAAACAAGGATGCAAGTATATTGGAAGCAGTCCAGAGAATGTTTACTAGACTAATACATGGAATGGGAAGGTCCTCTTATGAGGAAAGGGTGAACAGGCTAGGCTTGTATCTGCTGGACCTTAGAAGAGTAAGAGACGACTTGATTGAAATATATAAAACCCTGATGAGTGATGACAGGGTGGATGTGGAAAGGATGTGTCCTCATGTGGGAGAATCTAGAAATAGGGGTCACTGTTTAAAAATAAGGAGTCGTCGTCCACTTAGGACAGAAATTAGGAGAATTTTTTTCTCTCAGTGGTCTTGATTCTTTAGATCTCTCTTCCTCAAAAAGCGGTGGAAGCAGTCTTTGAATATTTTTAAAGCAGAGGTGGATAGATTCTTGATAAGCAAGAGGGTGAAAGATTATTGGGGGTAGGTGGGGATGTGGAGTTGAGGTTAAAATCAGATCAGCCGTAATATTGTTGAATGGTGGGGCAGGCTCAAGGAGTTGAGTGGCCTATTCCTGCTCCTAATTCATATGTTTGTATGTACATATCCGCTTTGGAGTCAGTTGTAAGATACATCAGAGCAACCCAGGAAACTGAGCCTGCTTACATTTGTGTAATATTTTTACCTTTCTTCTTTCCCTGCAAGGCTCTTTCCCTCCATGGCAGGGACTTTACCATTGCTTCTTGAGGCTCACCACCATCTTCCACATTACAGCCCCTGAAAGTAGTATTAAGACAGAAGGGAACTCTTCTGGTGATCCAGATCCCTCATGCCAATCTCTTTCCCCCACCACACCCTGCCACTACTGTCATTTGCACATGGGAAGTAGGAAAGAAACAATGGTGCAGGTGATGGGCAGGTAAATTCTGATTGGGACAGTGAGGTGGCAGTAAGCCTCAGTACCTGCATTTCCCTCATTCTGTGCTGCATTCCTCCTTAATTTCAGCTGGGATCACAGAGGAGCATTGCACCCCACACAACTTCTGCCATCCAGTGTCAAGAAGATAGGCTATGTAAAAAAAAATTAAATTGTACTTACATAATTACTTGAAAGTGAGAGGGAAACTGAAGGGAGGAGACAAAAATGCAAGCAGAACGAAATTTTCATTTTTTGAATTTTTAATTAAATTGGATTTGAAGTGCATATTTTTGCAATTTAGTATTAACATTTCCATAATAAACCCACCACCGCTTTATTACTGTAATATGTGTCTGTTTCACCATCATAGTATTTTGAGCTGAAAATGTACTGAATTGGATGTTGCATGGCAAATTATTTCTGACAATTGCCAATAAACCTTGAAGGGTTAATAGTGGACTTCAAAATCCAATCATCTTCAATTGGTTTATCTCATTGAAAAATATTAATTCATTTTTTTAGATGGAAAAGCTTTATTGACAGTCTCTGACAACACATATATAGATTTATAAGAGAATTTGAGGGCAAGAATAACTTTCAGGATTGACAATTATGAAAATAGGCCAACAGAATTGAATGATTTCTCATGGGAGAAGTGATGGTTGTGAGAGAACACAATTTGGATCTTTAAAATGCTAAAAAGCATGAATAATGTGGGAGTTATGCAGCACATTTAACTTGCAACTGCAGGACCAGAGGAAATGAGTATAAAATTAACATGCCTCAAGCAAAACTCTGAAGACAGAGGGGCATATTAGATCTCTGAAGACAGAGGGGCATGTTAGTGGGGTGGTGAAAAAGGCATATGGGATACTTGCCTTTATCAATCAAGGCGTAGATTACAAAAGTGGGGAGGTCATGTTGGAGTTGTATAGAGCCTTAGTGAGGCCACAGCTGGAGTTCTGTGTGCAGTTCTGATCACCGCATTATAGGAAGGATATGATTGCATTGGAGGGAGTGCAGAGGAGATTCACCAGAATGTTGCCTGGGATGAAACATTTAAGTTATAAAGAGAGGTTGGATAAACTTGGGTTGTTTTTGTTGGAGCAGAGAAGACTGAGGGGTGACCTGATCGAGGTGTACAAGATTATGAGGGGCATGGACAGGCTGGATAGGGAGCAGCTGTTCCCCTTAGTTGAAGCGTCAGTCACAAGGGGGCATAAATTCAAGGTGAGGGGCAGGAGGTTTAGGGAGGATGTGAAGAAAAACTTTTTTATCCAGAGGGTGGTGACGGTCTGGAATGCTGCCTGGGAGGGTAGTGGAGACGGGTTGCCTCACATCCTTTATAAAGTACCTGGATGAGCACTTGGCACGTCATAACATTCAAGGCTATGGGCCAAGTGCTGGTAAATGGGATTTGGTAGGTAGGTCAGGTGTTTCTCACACATCGGTGCAGACTTGATGAGCTGAAGGGCCTCTTCTGCACTGTGATTCTGTGAAAACTAACAATTTGGAGATTTTTTCCTCCGCATTGTGTATTATGTGAAATAAACTTCCATCAAAAACACTTAATGCTGTGCCAGTTAACCAATTAAAAAGGGACTACATGATAGCAATGGTAGTTGAAAGTGAACTCACAATTTGAACAATATAACCGTCACAAAAAAAGTTAAAAGACAGACTTGTATTTGTATAGGGCCTTTCATGACCTCAGAACATTTAAGGTGGTAGATGGGGTACCAATTAAGTGGACCACTTTAACCTGAATGGTATAGAGTGATGAGTGTTACAGCATCAAAATGGCTCAGAAGTACCATCATTGACTGAGCAATTGAATTCTAAAAGACGTAGCTGCCTAACTGCACTTTGAGACAGGTGGTGAGAGAACCTACTTGATCTCGCTCTCACCAGTGCCGCAGATGTATCTATCCATCATTACATTGGCAGGAATAACCACCTCCTAAGTCATCCACCACCACAGATGTAATTCTTCAGTCCATTTGATTCACTCCATGTGACACCAAGGAATGGCTGAGCACCAAAGGCAACAAGCCACGACATACCCACTGGAGTGTTGAGGACCTCTGCTTCAAAACTAACCTTGTTCCTAGCTAAGCTATTCCAGTACAACATTAGCACATACAAATTAATCCGATATATCCTGCCTACAAAAAGCAATTAATAATCCAACTCAGCCAGTTGCGACCTGATCAGCCTAATTTTCAGTCATCAGCTAAGTGTTGGAAGGCAATGCAAACAGTGCTGTCAAGTGACACTTACATACTGATAACCTGCTCATCAACGAAGACGGCAGCTGGTGGAATTTAAAAAAATTTCAGTTAATAAATCTGGAATTGAAAAGCTCGTCTCAGTAATAGTGACCATGAAACCATTGTCAATTGTCATATAAACCCATCTGGTTCACTATTGACCTTTTAGGTAATCGGTTTCACGTGAAAGATTATTGCCCTTTTAGGGAAGGAAATCAGCTCTCCTTACCTGGTCTGGCCTACGTGTGACTCCAGATCCACAGCAATGTAGTTGATTCTCAAGTACCTTCTGAAATGGCCTAGCAAGCCACTCAATTGCATCAAACTGCTATGAAATCTACAAAAGGAATGAAAGTGGACGGATCATCCAGCATTGACCAAAGCATCAGAAGTGACAATGGCAAACCCAGCCTTGATGACCCTGCATTATCCTCCTTAGTGACAACTGGTGGCTAGTGCCAAAAGTGGGAGAGCTGTCAAGCGACAGTCTAGCACTGTCATACTCACAGAACCATACCTTACAGACAATGTCCCAGATGCCACCATCACCTTCCTTGGGTATTTCTTGCCAGTGGGACCTGTGGCGGCACAGTGGTATACAGTTGGGAGGGAATTGCCCTGGAGGTTCTGAACATCGACTCTGGATCCAATGAAATCTCATGGCCTCAAGTCAAATGTGGGCAAGAAATCCTCCTGCTGGTTGCCACCTACTCCATCCCCCCACCCTCACCTCAGCTGATGAATCAGTGCTCCTCCATATTGAACACCACTTGGAGGAAGCACTGAGAGTGACAAGGGTACAGAATGTATTCTGGGCAGGGGCCCACCATCAGGAGTGGCTCGACAGCACCACTACTGACCGAGCTAGCTGAACCCTAAAGTACATAGCTGCTACACTGTGCCTGTGGCAGGTGGTGAGGAAACCAACAAGAGGGAAAAACCTACATGACCTCATCCTCACCAATCTACTTGTTGCAGATGCATCTGTCCATGACAGAATTGGTAGGAGTAAACAGCACACAGTCCTTGTGGCGACAAAGTCACGTGTTTACAATGAGGATACCCTCCATCGTGTTGTGTGGCAGTGCCACTGTGCTAAATAGGATAGATTTCGAACAGATCTAGCAACTAAAAACGGGCACCCATGAAAACCTGTGGGCCATCAGCAACAGCAGAATTGTATACAACTGCAATCTATACCCTCCATGGCCCAGCATATCCCCCACTCTACCATTACCATCAAGCCAGGGGATCAACCCTGATTCAATGAAGAGTGCAGGAGGGCATGCCAGGAGCAGTACCTGGGATACCTAAAAACAAGGTGTCGACCTGGCAAAATTCCAACACAGCTACTTGCATGCCAAACCGCGAAAGTAGCCTGCAATAGAGACTAGCAATCCCATAACCGATGGATCAAATCTAGGCTTTGCAATCCTACCACATCCAGTCATGAATGTTGGTGGAAAATTAAACAACTAACTGGAGGAGGAGGCTCCACAAATATCTCCATTCTCAATGATTGGGGAGCCCAGCACATCAGTGCAAAGGACATGGCAGAAACATTTACAACCACTTTCAGCCAGAAGTGCTGAGTGGATGATCCAGCATCACAGGTGCAAGACAATTCAATTCACTCCATGTGATATCAAGAAACAGCTGAAGGCACTGGACACTGCAAAGGCTATGGGTCCTGACAATATTCTGCAATAGTACGAAAGATTTGTGCTCCAGAATAAGCTGCACCCTTAGCCAAACTATTCCAGTACAGCTACAACACTGGCTTTTACCCGGCAATGTGGAAAATTGCCCAATATGTCCTGTCAACAAAAAACATGACAAATCCAACCTAATTACCGCCCCATCAGTCTACTATTTATCATTAGTAACGTTTTGAAAAAGGTGGTCGACAGTGTTATCAAGCGACACTTACTCAGCAATAACCTGCTTATTGATGCTCAGTTTGGTTTCTGTCAGGTTCACTCAGCTCCTGAGCTCTTACAGCCTTAGTCCAAACATGAAAAAGAGAGCTGAACTCTCAAGGTGAGATGAGAGTGACTGCCCTTGGCATCAAGGCAGCATTTGACTGAGTGTGACTTCAAGGAACCCTAGCAAAACTGAAGTCAATGGGAATCATAGGGAAAACTCTCCCTAGTTGGAGTCATACCTAGCACAAAGGAAGATGGTTGTGGATGTTGGAGGTCAGTCATCTCAGCCCCAGGACATCACTGCAGGAGTTCCTCAGGATTCCTACCTGGGAGCAGAGCAGAGGCATGTTGGGAGCTGGGAGCAGCATAAATAGAGCCCGAGGATCGGAGCGCAGCTTTTACTACCTGGGGAGCCGATCGGATGCAGGTCAGGAACCAGGAGCATTTCAGCTTCTGAAGAAACTGAGTGGAAGAAAAACAACTTTGACATCACAGGAAACCAGTAAGTTGATTGGCCAGTAAATACGTGGAGTAAGGGACAGTGTGTTAAAAGCCAGCTTAGGACACAGGCGTTAAGGTGGACCTATAAATAACAAGAAGTAAAACTTTAAAATAAAAAAGTACATAAAACATATAAATTAAACTGAAACTTAAAGCTAAAACTTAACTTTAAAGCTATAGTTTATTCCTAACACGCACAGTAGCACATATAACTTAAACTATCTCTAGTTCCTAACAACATCCAGATCTGTTGCTGCTCAGCTGCTCCTGTTCCCAACTTTGAATAATTACTTTGTATACCACACCTCTTTACCCCGTGCACTGAATTCCCGTATGAGCAGTACTTCGCTACTCACTCAGTCTCTGCCTCACTCTTGCATAGTCGCCTGTCTTAAGAACTGTGCTGTTTGAAAATCCTTCCTCTTTTATAGAACCTCTGAAGAGTTACTAGCTAGTTTAGCTTCCTGCTACAGTAAGTAACACCACTTGAACCAATGCTTTCAGATGATTGATAGATAACTGCCGCCCCAGGTAGTTCTCTATTTAACAAATGAGCCTACACACTTATGTCAGATCTTGATTCTTAATCTACAGTTAAAGCTGCAACAAACTGATCAGAACTTACCACTTGAGCCTAATTCGCTACTCGCTCAGTCTCTGTCTCACTCCGGCATAGTCGCCGGTTTCCTTGCGCGTCCCTTTATGACCGATTGATTGCCATTCCATCCAGCTTAGATATCCACTCTCTGCAACAGTGTACTGTGGCTGCAGTGTGTACTGTCTATAAGATGCACTGCAGCAAGTTGCCAAGGCTTCATTGGCAGCACATCCCAAACCCGCAATCCCCATCACGTAAAAGGGTAGTAGTTGGTGCATAGGAACACTATCACCTTCAACTTCCTCTCCAAGTTACACAGCTTCCTGACTTGGATATATGTCACCTTTCCGTCATTGTTGCTGAGTCAAAAGCCTGGAATTCCCTACCAAATAACTCTGTGCGAGTACATTCACCACCAGGACTACAGCAGTTCAAGGTAGAATGGGAAACTACATGAAACGATATGACAGTAGACAAACAATGACTAGCATTTAAAGAATTAATGCATCATTTGCAACAAATATAAAAATATGTTACTTCAAGGCAGAAACCTCCCAAAGAAAAAACTGTGGCTAACAAGACGAGTTAACAATTGTATTATATCAAAGGAACAAACTGAAAATGGGCAGAATCTTACCAACCCCGTAGAGCCGGCTTTGGAGGTGGTGGTATGGGGAAATTCAGAAAGATGTACATCGGATCATCTCCTCGATGCTGACTCTCCTCTGGAATAGTTTCTATGGGTTAGCTCCATCAGAATTGGCAACCTTGCTCACAGAAGCAGGCAGCCAGTTAAGGCCCTACTTGGGTGCCATTTTCAGAAGCAGCATTTTTCCGGTGTCAGGTCAGCACCCTGCTGAAGCTGTAACCTGGCACCTGGAGACGACCTCCCAGCAACAGGTCAGGGGTTGTCGGAGCCCTCCTCTTAATGCCCCAATCATGGAGTTGCACAGATGAAAAGGCCACAGCCATGGCCACAATCAATTCTGTGGAGGGGTTTCCACCCTGTATTGATGGCTCCAATAGCTGAGGGCCTTTAAAATTTTTTTTAAATTTTCAGCAAGTTTCTGAGAACATCTCCATTTTGAGACACTCTTCTGGTCCTGACCTGCCTCAGCAGCACCCACCTCTCCAAGTGAGCCTGCCGTCTGTTTAGTGTTCTGATATGGCTTCACGCCTTGGGAACCCACCTGCAATTCTTAATTAGACAGTGAATGCAGTGGTGGCCTCTTAATTGGTCGCCTTACATAGATTGTGCCAGTGGTTGCAAGCTGCCTTGGAACCTAGAGTTGGTTCCAATGTCTGAGAATTTTTAAAACTGAGAAGATTCTTTTTTTTTATTCTTTCATGAGATGTGGACTTCACTGGCCGTGCCAGTATTTATTGCCCGTCCCTAGTTGCCCTTGAGAAGGTGGTGGTGAGCTGCCTTCTTGAACCACTGCTGTCCATGTGTTGTAGGTACACCCACAGTGCTGTTAGGAAGGGAGTTCCAGGATTTTGGCCCAGCGGCAGTGAAGGAACGACGATATATTTCCAAGTCAAGGTGGTGAGTGACTTGGAGGGGAACTTCCAGGTGGTGATGTTCACATCTATCTGCTGCCCTTGTCCTTCCCGATGGTAGTGGTCATGGGTTTGGGAGGTGCTGTCGAAGGAGCCTTGGTGCAGTGCATCTTGTAGATAGTACACACTGCTGCTACTGTGCGATTGTGGTGGAGGGAGTGAATGTTTGTGGATGTGGTGCCAATCAAGTGGGCTGCTTTATCTTGGACAATGTCAACTTCTTGAATGTTGTGGGGGCTGCACTCTTCCAGGCAACTGGGGAGTATTCCATCACGCTCCTGACTTGTGCCTTGTAGTTGGTGGACAGGCTTTGGGGAGTCAGAAGGTGGGTTACTCATCACATGATTCCTAGCCTCTGATCTGCTGTTGTAGCCACAGTATTTATATGGCTAGTCCAGTTCAGTTTCTGGTCAATGGTAACCCCCAGGATGTTGATAGTGGGGGATTCAGTGATGGTAATGCCATTGAACATCAAGGGGTGATGGCTGGATTCTCTCTTGGGCTTGTCAGCCCAAACTTGGATATTGTCCAGCTCTTGCTGCATTTGGACATTGACTGCTTCAGTATCTGAGGAACCGTGAATGGTGCTGAACATCATGCAATCATCAGCGAACATCCTCACTTCTGATCTTATGATAGAGGGAAGGTCATTGATGAAGCAGCTGAGGATGGCTGCGCCAAGGACATTACCCTGAGGAACTCCTGTGGTGATGTCCTGGAGCTGAGATGACTGACCTCCAACAACCACAACCATCTTCCTTTGTGCCAGGTATGACTCCAACTAGCGGAGAGTTTTCCCCCGATTCCCATTTTGCTAGGGCTCTTTGATGCCACACTCTGTCAAATGAGGACTTGATGTCAAGGGCAATCACTCTCACTTCACCTCGGGAGGTCAGCTCTTTTGTCCAAACTCTTTGTTTGAACCAAGGCTGTAATGTGGCCCTGGCGGAACCCAAACTGGGCATCAGTGAGCAGGTTATTGCTGATCAAGTGCAGCTTGATAGCACTGTTGATGACCCCTTCCATTACTTTACTGATGATGGAGAGTAGACTGATGGGGCAGTAATTGGCCGGGTTGGATTTGTCCTGCCTTTTGTGTACAGGACATACCTGGGCAATTTTCCATGTAGCCGGCTAGATGCCAGTGCTGTAGCTGTACTGGAACAACTTGGCCAGGGACGCAGCAAGTTCTGGAGCACAAGTCTTCAGTACTATTGCAGGGATACTGCCACGGCCCATAGCCTTTGCAGTATCCAGTGCCTTCAACCGTTTCTTGATATCACATGGAGTGGATCGAATTGGCTGAAGATTGGCATCTATGATGCTGGGGACCTCCAGAGGAGGCTGAGATAGATCATCCTCTTGGCACTTCTGGCTGGAGATTGTAGCAAATGCTTCAGCCTTATATTTTGCACTGATTTGCTGGGCTCCTTCATCATTGAGGATGGGGATATTTTTGGAGCCTCCTCCTCCAGTAAGTTGTCCACCACCACTCATGGCTGGATGTGACAGAACTTAGATCTGATCTGTTGGTTGTGGGATCATAGATCACTTGCTGCTTATGCTGTTTGGCACGCAAGTAGTCCTGTGTTATAGCCACCAGGTTGACACCTCATTTTTAGGTACGCCTGGTGCTGCTCCTGGCATGCCCTCCTGCACTCTTCATTGAACCAGGGTTGACCTCCTGGCTTGAAACTAATGGTAGAGTGGGGGATATGCCAGCCATGAGGTTACAGTTTATGTTTGAGTACAATTCTGTTGCTGCGGATGGCCCACAGCACCTCATGGATGCCCAGTCTTGAGTTGCTAGATCTGCTGGGTCAGTCCTGCTGGTGGGACAGGACATACCAAGGGATGGTGATGGTGGTGTCTGGGACATTTTCTGTAAGATATGATTCTATGAGGATGGCTAAGTCAGGCTGTTGCTTGACTAGTCTGTGAGACAGCCCTCCCAATTTTGGCACTATCCCCCATATGTTAATAAGGAGGACTTTGGCATTCTCAGCCCTGTTGACCCTGCATTGTCGATACCGGGTGGTTCATCTGGTTTTGTTCATCTTTTGAGGCTTTGTATCAATTTGATACAACTGAGTGGCTTGCTAGGCCATTTCAGAGTCATCTAAGAGTCAACATGTAGGCCAGACCAAATAAGGACGACAGATTTCCTTCCCCAAAGTTGGATTTTTACAACAATCAACAATGGTTCCATGGTCATCGTTAGACTTTTAATTCCAGATTTTTATTGAATTGAAATTCCACCATCTGCTGTGGCGGGATTCAAACCTGGGACCATTACCCTGGGTTTCTGGATTACTAGTCCAGTGACTACACGACTACGCCATCACCTCCCCCTGAGCATTCCACCTGAGTATTGCTGAAGAAAAGAGACATTTTTTATCAAAGCTTTTCATCTTGCACTCATCAGGACATTTCACAATTTACATCCAAGGGAGACAACAAATTTATACTGTATAAGAGAGTGCTGACTGGTTGGCAGGTGGACCCTGATTGGTAGAGCCATTGCCTGGAGAATGCACCAGTTGATGGGACTAACCGTTAACTGCCAAGCATTGTTTAAATTTTAACCAAGCAGCATGACCCTGTTCGATCAAGGCATTTCCCTGAGGAATGAACCAGCAAATGGCTGTCACTTATCTTGTTTAATTGAAAGAGGACAATGTGTGTACATGTTCTTTCTGACTGCAAAGAACAGGGCCCTGTGTATTAATATATGTAGCTTCCAGTAGATACAAATGTACTACACTGTGAGCTCGACTGACAATCTTAAATTGGTTGTCAGTGTAATTCTTGGCACACTGAGGATTATTTGGCAAATGTTTTCCAATCGCGAATCACAACTAATGTTGGACAGTGTGTTTTCAAGGATGGGCTGTTGGGTACAGTCTGTACCTTGCCCGTTGTGAACAGTGGAAGGGACATGCTGTTTTATACAATCTGCCAGCCTTTAAGATGTACGGCCTACATATCTATATATTGTCACTGAAATTCATATACCACATTACTCATTTATGTGTTAGGCAGAACGTATTCTTGGCTTGACAGCAGCACCCTGTTAGTTGCGAGTACCACTTGTGTTGCTACTGCATAGTAGCAGCATGATACCTTGCCCTTCCAGGATAATCTGAGGTGGACTGAGCATTTTTCAGGGCTGAAAGTGATGGCCTTAAGTCTGTTCATGAGTTTGTGCGATATAATGATCTGATCAGGTTAGCCATTATCTCGCAGGAAGTCTTTGACCAATCGGAATCCACATGCCAACTAACCAGCACTCTCTTCTCATATTGTATAACTTTGTTGTCTCCCCTGGATATATATTCTTGCAAAATGTCCTGATGAATGCAAGGCGTAAATCTTTGAAAAACATGCCCATTTTTCTGCAATACTCAAGATTCAGCCCATTGTTACCAAAGAGAATAGTAAACTTGGGGATTGGGAGGATTTCAGAATTCAGGAAAGGAGAACTGCAAAATTGATAAGGAAAGAGAAAAGCATATGGGAGTAAACTAGCAAGATACATAAAAACAGATGTAAACATTTTTATAGGTATGTAAATAAGAAGAGATTAGTGAAAATATACATGAGCCCATTAGAGAAAAGACAGATGAAATGACAGAGACATTAAACAAATAATTTGTACCTGCACTTCAAGATAGAAGCCATAATAAGATAGAGATGAAGAGAATATTTTTCCCTCAGAGGGTCGTTAGTCTATGGAAATCTCTCTCCCAGAGAGCAGTGATGGCAGGATCATTGAATATTTTTAAAGCTGAGTTAGATAGGTTCTTGATTGACAGGGGCGTCAAAGGCTATAGGGGTTCGACATGAAATAGAGCTGAGGCCATAACCAGATCAGCCATAGTCAATTATCAAATGGCTGAGCAGGCTCCAGGGGCCGACTGGTCTACCTGCTCCTAATTTGTATGCTCATATATGAAACATTCCAGAGATAATGGGGAACATGGATTTTCATCCATGAACCAGAAATCATGAGTCGGGCCTTTCCTGACATTGCAATCTCACCTCCTACCCAGCAGTGGCCACCCATGCTATCTTCATCATTGGAGAGGTTGGGGTGGGGCATAGGATGGGCTGGAGTTGGAGCTATTGACTTCAGAAACAGGCCCAAGACAGGAATGGAAGCAGGCAGATGCCACGGAGGGCTGGTTAGAAGACCTCCATTCACTGGGACATCAATCCAGTTATATACGTGAATGTTAAGCACCCTCACCCTCACTCTTCACCATCTGTTCATCTATTTCAAAGGCACAACAGATGATCAGATTGTCAATCAAAGAAAAGATTAAATCACAGGAGAAAATTGACGCATTAAAATCTGAATCTCAATACTGCTGAGTAAAGTACAATGGGTGAGGTACTATAATGCATCCGAACACTTTCACAATGCTGGTTAATTTAATGGTTACTTAATTTTTCTAAACAAACCCTTATTATTAATCACTGTATTCAAAACATATTTAACTTGTCATATAGCATTTAAGTATGACATATGAAGTTGTCAATACATTTTGAATCAACCTGTCAAAAGATTCCCGACTCCAGACTAGGCTTATCCCATAGTTCATGACTCTCCTGAGTCTCCTACCAAATGGGTCCAGCTCAGTGGAAATATCAGGGGGTCTAAAATGCCCACACCCACACAATGGTATAGGCAAAGGCAGTATTGCTGTGTATAGGTTCGCTACCCGCACCCTTATCCCACATCCTTAAAAACCTCACATGATGGGAATGGGGCAGGAATGCTGAAATCACGTACCATTTGCTATTTTTAAATTCCAACTGCCTCCTTTCCAACACAGACAAAGGCATGAAAATCCAGCCCCAAATGTCTCTTAAGAATGAGGAACTTAAGGAAGTCAGTATAAGTAAATAAATAAGCCTGGAGAAATTAAAGGGACCAAGTGGTGAAAATCCCCTGGCCCTGTACCCTATGGATTGAAAAGAGGAAGCTGCAGAGTGTGTGGATATATTGGTTTTGATCTTCCAGAATTCCTTAGAATCTATAATAGTTCTCAAGGATTGGAAGGTAACGGACATAATCCTGCTATTTAAGAAGTGGGGAAGAGAGAAAATGGAGATCTACAGGCTAGTTAGTCTAACATCAGTTGTAGGCAAAATGCTCAAATCTGTTACTAGGGATGTGCTAACAGGCCACTTAGAAAATCATAGTATGATTAAGCAGAATCATCACGGCTTTATGAAAGGGAAATCTTGTTTGACAAAGCTCTACTTTCACTACTCTTTGGGTCATCCAACCTATGCCTTTATTAACCATCCTATCTCACACCAAATCCCTTTTCCCCATCATCCTCATCCTCATCCTTTCGTACTGACCTACACTAGTTTACATGAATCCAAAAGCTTCAACTTAAAATTCTCATCTTGGTGTTCCCATCCCTCCATTGGCTTGTCCCTCCCTCCTTAACTAGAATTGGCTAGCAGATAGGAAACAGAGAGTAGAAATAAATGGGTCTTTTTCAGAATGGCAAGCAGTGACCAGTGGAGTACCGCAGGGATCAGTGCTTGGGCCCCAGCTATTCACAATGATTTGAATGAGGGAACCAAATGTAATGTTTCCAAGTTTGCTGATGATACGAAGCTCGGTGGGAATGAGTGGTGAGAAGAATGTTACGAGGCTTCAAGGTGATTTAGACAAGTTGAGTGAGTGGGCAAATATATAGCAGATGCAGTATAACATGGATTAGTGTGAAGTTATCCACTTTGATAGGAAAAACAGAATGGCAGAGTATTAGTTAAATGGTGATAGATTGGGGAATGTTGATATACAAAGAGACCTGGGTGTCCTTGTACACTAATCACTGAAAGCAAGCACGCAGGTGCAGCAAGCAGTTAAGAAGGCAAATGGTATGTTGGGTTTCATTTCAAGACGACTTGAGTGCAGGAGCAAGAATATCTTACTGCAGCTATACAGGGGCTTGGTGAGATCACACCTGGAATATTGTGTGCAGTTTTGGTCTCCTTACTTAAGAAAGGATATACTTGCCATAGAGGGAGTGCAGCAAATGTTCACCAGACTGATTCCTGGGATGGCAGGATTGTCATATGAGGAGAGATTGGGCCGACTAGGCCTGTATTCACTGGAGTTTAGAAGAATGAGAGGGTATCTCATTGAAACGTATAAAATCCTGACAGGGCTGAACAGACTGGATGCAGGAATGATATTCCCTCTGGCTTGGGGGTCTAGAACAAGGGGTCACAATCTCAGGATACAGAATAGGCCATTTAGGACTGAAATGAGGAGAAATTTCTTCACTCAGAGGGTGGTGAACCTGTGGAATTCTCTACCACAGAAGGCTGTGGAGGCCAAGTCACTGAATATATTTAAGAAAGAAATAGAATCCTGGACTCTAAAGGCGTCAAGGGATATGTGGAGAGAGCGGAAGCATGGTGTTGAGATGGAGGATCAGCCATGATCATATTGAATGGTGGAACAGGCTCGAAGGGCCAAATGACCTACACCTGCTTCTATTTTCTATGTTTCCCTATCTGTGCAATTATCTCCAGTGTACAACCTTCTTCCACCTTACACACACCATGCCCCTGATTCTGGCCCTTTGTAGAATCCTGTCCACATCACCATCTCCATTGGTGGCTGTACCTGCAGCCACGAGAGCGTATGCTTTTAAGTTTACTCCCTAGACCCTTCTGTCCCTCCTTAAAACCCACCACTTTGACAAAGTGTACATTCACCACTTTGGCTTGCCATCCATTTTCTGCATGTCTGTGCAGTACATTGGGATTTTTGCAACAATAGAAGTGCTATATAAATGCATGTTGCTGCACATATTTTAAAATCCTGTTCAAAGCTCCTGATAATCAAAAGGCTCAGAATCCACCTACTCTAAGCACTTAAACAATGAAGTATGGAAACTTTAACAGAACTTCTAGCCTTTTTATTAACCCATCAAAGCTTATAAAACTAATTCAGATTAAATTACAATGTTGAAAGGAAGTTCACTTTTTTGTAAGATTAAGTGTGGTATGAAGGATGTAAGAAATACCATCAACATGGTAGATAGGAAACATAAATCTTAGTACTCCGTAAAGACCAAACACCAGTCCTACAACAACTAATGGAAACTGAGTACATTGAGGGAGAATTCATCCATTTGTTCACTAGATTCTGTGGCAGCCAATGCTACTCGCCAGTCTGCTCAATGAGCTCTGTCACACTTTACCACCTGTCCATTGCAGCAAGTGTCATTCATGCCTAGAAGTTAGACAACAGAATACCAGACCACTAGGTGTAGTTATCTTCATTTAGATAGCTAATAAAAATACAGAGGATGCTGGAAATCAGAAATAAAAGAAATTCTGGAAATATTCAGCTGGTCAGGCAGCACCTATGATGAAAGAAACAAAGTTAACAAGCGGAATTTACCCAGGCAAGGGGAGACGGTTTGGATCCATGTGGAAGTTAAATCCTCTAAAAATGACATCAGGTCAGGATCCCTACTTTATCGCATCATCTTCAGGCTTTTATAGAGGCAGGCAAGTGGGGAAGCCCTTTGGAAGCCACTGAAGATACATATAAAGCCAATGAAGTAGTTCTTTAATCCTGCATTCTGACTTTCACTGCCAGTGCACGGGTTGCATGGTGTTTCTACATCTCACCAGTTTGGAGGAGGTGAGTGCAGTGGGAAGTCATTGTTGAATGTTTCAACAGCATAAAGGTTGTAACAGTATGAAGGCTGTAATCAGCAAGCTTGTTGTTAGCCACAGTAAAATCCTAACACTTAGAGAAATAGTTCTTTCAATCTGAATTCACTAGTTTCTATGGGATTTGCAACTTTGCCCAGTAACATCCAAGTTTCGAAGTGCCTTAAAGCCACAGCAACAGGAAGAATAATTCCAGCAACAAGCAGTGCCTGCTTTTTCCACAGCCACATGCAACTCCACAGGACAGAGGGGATGGATACAGAGCTGCACCTCAAAGGAGATGACACCCCCAACTCACGGTTTATAGGCCAAGTGTCAACTTCCTTAAAATGTCCTAACAACAGTACATTAGAAGGCAGATAGTCGCAGACACCTCAACCTTCTGGAAACAGATCTCTGCCTAAGAGGATCTGATGGCTTTCAAGGTGACCACAGCCCTCAATTTCTTTGCATCAGGTTCCTTCCATGGATCTGTTGGTGACAACTGCAGGATCTCAGAATCTGCATCACCCAGGTCACCAATGCCTTGTTTGCAAAAGTCACAAACTATATTCATTTTGCCACAGATGAGGCGACTCAAACCCAGAGAGCTGTCAGCTTTGCTTAACTTGCAAGGTGTGATTAATTGCACTCATGTGGCAATCAAGGCACCATTAGATCAGCCAGGAGTCTTCATTAATCAGATGGGCTTCCACTCCTTTAATGTGCAACTGGTCTGTGACTATTGCAAGAACATCATGTATTCTGCCAGGTATCCAGGGAACAACCATGACTCTTTCATGCTTTGGCAGTCTCATCGACTGGTGGTGTTCTCTCTACCAAAAAGCCTCTGCAATTGGCTCTTGAGAGACAAGCTACAAACTGAAGACCTGGCTGCTGTCACAGCGAGGACCCCTACCACAGAGGCACAGGAGAGGTACGCAGGAGCCATGACAGCACCAGGACAACAATAGAGCAAGACATTGGCTTCTTCTAAATGAGAATCTGCTGCCTGGACAGATCTGGAGGCACCCTTCAATATGCCCCAGCAAGGGTACAACACAGCACTATAGAGAGGACCAGAGCTGCAGTAAAGAAAGTGGACAGTGTTGCATCATTGGAAAAGGAGGGGAGGAGGAGTCATATGTGCTTGCAGCCACACACCTGACTGCCAGGCAAGATGATGCAGGCACGCTTCACTTGAAAGTGTGCCTTCAGCAAACTACACTTTCCATCAAAAATCCTGTGCCACCACCATCCCTTGAACACTCCATTCCGACAGTCAATCAGCCAGCCACACTTTTTCCTCCTCCTTGAGAGTGCTCATTTCATTCATCTGAAGGAAACTGACAGGACCAGTGGGGAATCAACAAAGTAGAGGGCAGGACAATAAGGGGTTCACATAAATTCATGTTTTCATTGAAACAAAAGGCATTAATGAAGCACTTTTGTAAGCCCCAGGCAAATCCCTTTCTGCAACTAAGATATCTTCCCCTTGCCCTTTTTATTACATCGATGTGGTGCTGCCCTTGTAACTTCAGCAGACCTGGAGTCAGGCTGCTCTTTCCCCAGCCCTGACACAAGATGCCTGTGGTGGACATCCTCCTGGTTTTAGACTCATAAGAGTCTAATAATGACCATCTGCATTTGTGCAGGATCAGACTCGATCATCATGGCAGGAGGCAACATGTGCATCTTTGAGAGGAGTTGGACAAAAAATGAGAAATTAGAGCATCTTGAGAAGAGCCCCTGCTGCCTTGAACCCTTCATATATCTTCCCTCTCAGGGCCCACCTGCACTTCCCTGCTAACCAAGGGTAGGACAGCTTGCGGCTACATGTTACTGAGGTGTTGAACACAAAGGTGAGGCTTTGCTCGATCTTCTGTAAACTGACAGCCAGAGTATAGGCCATTGGTCTGGAACAGCGTGCACTTGGTCATGTCTGATTTGCCATAAGGTGGCCACTCTTTCAGTGGAAGTGGTTATTACTGCAAGTGCCTGAGACATCATGGCACTCATGTTTGAGATAAACTCCTCCATTCTCTTTGTAAGGGTGTGCACTGCCTCAGGAAACCTGACAGAGGCACATTTATTTCCTGCTGCTGCTCCGCAAGTTACCTTTTTGTGTATGACACCCGCCCCCCCAACCCCAAGGCTCAGCACCTGTGTCCAGCTGAGCAGAGCTTGAAGTATCCTTCATCCTGCAATGAGGACACTCTGCTCTAACTGTGTCCAAAACCTGCTCCTACTCATATGTACAACTCTATCTATCTTTAAGAATGTATCCACTAAGGTCTGTGTATCTGCACTGGAATCAGGTGACAGTGCATCTTCAAAGTGCCTTCCTCTTCTGAAGCTCGTCAAACTGTTCCCACATCCCCTATATTGGAACACGTGAAGGGTCTGTGTGGGAGATGAAATACATGAGTTAGCGCTGAAAGTAGGTGAAATAAGGTACAAATGTAGTATAGTGCAGATCATGATATCTCGTGTATTGGTGACATCAATTCAACATGTGTGACAGTTAAGTGCCAGGTGGCAATGCTTCATCTAATGTTGTTAACAGATCTCTGGGCCATCCCCATCACCAATGGCCAGTACTTATAACATAAGGCATCCTCCATCACAGTCAGGATGGCCTTGGCTGCAGGTCCACCCCCGGGTCTCTGCCAGATCTTGGGCCTGAATTTTAGGCACGTCGAGTGTATGTGATCAGCGGGCCTGAAAGCAGATGTGTTATCCACTCCTGCCTACAATCGCAACCCAGACCCTATTTCACTCTGGCTGCCCAATTAAGAGCTGGCCAGCGTGAAACGCGCCTAGGCATTGGCTCAGAGGAGGATTGCTGCAGACCAAGAGCATGTTGAGTCCAAGGCAGATGATGAATCACTAGAGTCGTCCGTCGGGCGACAGGTGCTGGATGTCCAGTGGGATGCGTGGGAAGACCCGACAGAAAGCCCTGAGAGTCTGTGTGCCATGGCCTCTGTCATGGAGGAGTCCATACAGACCTGGAGCTCCAAGCACATAGCCTCCTCCATTGAGACAGTGGCAAATCTTGTGGTAAGGCAGCTCCAGGAACATAATCAGAGGTTTCTGGGTTGCACTCGGACCTGCAAGCCCACACACTGGCAGTGACCACAGCAGATCACTGCCAGTGTGAGAGATGGATAAGGCACTATTAGGTGCCTGTCCGTCATTGATGAGCCATAGTCACTGGCAGAGGGGTGGAGGAACTGCTGCCATCATCCAGAGTCCCCTGAGAGGAGCCCGCAGAGTTGGCAAGCAGCTCGTGCACCAATGCGAGGTTGCTCTGGGCCTCCCTGCTTGCGATTGATGGACGGGCACCTAGCTGGGATACTGGGTGCCTCATCCATCTCGCACACTGGCACTGACCACCTGAGATCATTGCCTCTGTGAGGGCTTGCAGGTCCGAGTGCAACCCCAGGGACCCCTGATTCTGTCCCTGGAGCTGCCCCTCCATGAGAGTTGCCAATCTCTCAATGGAGTAGGCAGTGCACTCGGCCATGAGGGTCAACGCAGTGCTCATGCTCTGCATGGACTCCTCCACAACAGAGACCATGGCACACATACCCTCATGGTTCTCCACCAAATCCTCCCGCACATCCTGCTAGACATCCAGCATCTACTGCCTAATGGATGATTTCAGAGGCTCATCATCTGCCTTTGCCTCAGCATCGTCCTGGCCTCCAGCAGTCCTCCAACTGCCAGTGCCCTGGGCACTGTCTGCCTCCGTCTGCTCCTCAAGTGAGTGTGAAGTGCCCTCACTGTTGTGCACCGACATTCTAGCTGACGATCTAATGCCCACCGAGGTGCTGGAACCTGCATTGGTGCCTGGTTCAGAGAGCGGGTGTGACGCAGGTGCATCTGAAGCCTGGTGGTCCTCTGGTATCAGGGATGGCTCTTCGTCCTGCAATTGAGTGCGTGCTGGAGAATCTAAGGGAGAACAACGATGCGTCATTTATTTAAGTCATGACACTGTCACTGTGCATGCCAGGCACCCTGGTGAGACAATGGAGATCTGCATCATGGTGCCATCATCTTTCAATGATCAATAGAGTCTCCAGGTTTGAGGCTCCCATTAATGATGAGATTACACCGGAATTTTTGCACAATCCGACACTCTCACCTCCTTGCATTGCACTCTTACCTACACCAAAGACCAATGCCTCTCCATGACTGGCTGACCGAGGTGGTTGGTGGCTCTCCAGGTCCAAAGCATCCATTTTATACCTCGTCATGATTAGGAGTTTTGGGGGGCCTCTGTCTGTTCCTTGATCTCTCGATGTTGTTATGGCTCCTCTTCTCCTGAAAGGACCAGAGGAGCATTGATTAGTCCACTCTCTACCTCCAATGTCACTGCAGCCTGGCCAACCCCACCTGAGGAACACCTTGCAGGCACATCCGGGTCATGGCCCTCGAGCTGCAAGGCACTCAGGCCAAGCATCCAGGGCTCACCCCCTTGGCCAGCTCTGGCATCTTTGACAATTGGTACTTATACTCTAACACCCCTGAGCTCCACAGGGTGTCGGCCAACCCTTAACACTTCTCCACACTGATCCATGCTAACACGTTACTCACCTTTGCTAAGCGCAGCAGGTCATTGAACCTTTTGCAGCACTGCACCCATGTGCGCCACACAACATCATGGCTGCTGACCTCAGCTGCCACTTCCTACCAAGCCTTTTTGGTCTGGTGCGGTGGCCTCTTCCTGTCACCCCTGTATACGAGGGTGTCCTGCCTGAAACCAACCTCCTCCATGAGGACCTAGAGGCACTCGTCCGAGAAACAGGGGAGCCGGGTGCACACCCAAACTGCCCTCCATCTGACATTTCCTGCTGCAGATGAGGCCATTGTTCCAGACTCCAGACTGACTCTAAAGGTTCTCCCCTGGCAGCCTTCAGGGATCTGCCTTTGCCGGTTTTTAAGCGCCCGCTGGTTGCCAATGGACCCGGCGCCCGACAGGACCCCGCCCCTGCCCGGCCCCTCCCTATCAGTCAGAAGATGCATTTTCGATGGGCAGACCTTAATAGGCCAGCCAGCATGAAATCGCAGTCAGGGTCTCATTTCCCGTCCACTCCTGGGCCTGCCGATCATGCGCTTCCGACGAGGGAACACTTCAGGCCATTGATCTCTCGCTGACACTTGGCAGGAATGGAAGTGACAAAGTTCTGGGCCATTGTCACCTTAAGAGCCACTGGCATCAATTGGCCACTGACACAGTTTGAGGCGATATTTTGTCCGATCATGTAGCAAATGGAAGTCACAGTCTCCCTAGAGAAGCAGAGCCTCCTTCGGCACTGAACCTCCGATGTGTTCAGTGGCTGGAGCACTTCCTGTAGACTGTCACTGCAGGATAACGGCATCTTCTGCAGACCTTTCCGCCTTGCACTTCCTGCTAGCCCTGCGCCGCATGTGGCTGCGCCTCTTTCCATAGGTCACTCGCTGGGACGCTGCCTGCAGACACCAGCCCTCCTCTCCCTTCTGACTCTCTCCTCAGAGGAGGGGGTCCCTCCAGCGAAGTAGATAATCCCCATTTGCTAGAATACAAATGGCACAGGATAGTGCCCTGAAGGGTGCACTCGGCAGAAAGCCTCTAAGAAAGTTTGTAAGCTAAAGAGTTTTTCAGAAAACACAAAAAATGCAATGAATTGTCAGAAAGGCACCTACAGACAACTCTCACCTAAACTCCTACTTACTCACATAACCATGGCTCTGGTTGACTTTTATCCCACACTGGATTGAGTTTCACTTAAAAACAGGATGGCTGCCTGGCCGTGTAGCCTTTGCGCTGACCACAAAATCACACAGGCACGCAAAATTCAGATCAATTGTTCTAGTAATGGGCTTAATTGCCCACTTAATTGTTGGCAGGTCCGCTTCCGATTCCCGCTCATGCCCGCCGACTGTAACATGGTGTAATGAACCAGGACACACACTGCACATTTTCTCATGTGAGGTCAGGTCGGCTGTGCTCCTGATCCTGCAACGTAAGATTCTGGCCCTGGAGTGGCTGGCTTTACTTCTGCAGTTAGAAAAAACAGAGACTTTGTAGTGTGAGAAGAGAACTGATTATTGAGGATGGATAGAGAACATTTGTGGAGGGTAACTGTGAGGAATAGATGCAAGAGGGCAATAAGGTAAGAGCTAGTGTGAATGATATCTGTTGAGGTGGAGATTTGAGGGGGATGCTAGAGAGATAGGATTTGTGTGACAGCAATGTGTGTCAGTCAGAGAAGTGCAGTGCAGGATAATGCTGGGAGATGAAAGAGTGTTGGCTGCCAACTAAGTGTTTCAGGATACTGACCTAGTCAGACCTCATGAGATCACTGAAGCTTTTACACTGGATCCAGGTCTAGGCACTACACTTCTGCTATTCACCTCTTCTGCAATCTCCAGCTAGGCCAACTTGGTCAGGCTGGTTGATCTCCTCCTGCGGCTCTCAGGGAATAGGACTTCTCTTCTGACCCTGATTGGACCGATCATTACCTCAAAGGTCAAGCACAAGAACTGGGGTGCAGCCTTCTAACATCTTCCTTCCATCCTGCAGCAGTTTCCTCCTTTCCATTGCAATGTTCACTGTTGCCATTGAGAGTTGTGCTGGAGTTCCTTTAAATAGAGATTCTACAATGAATGATTCAGTGTGTCATCCCACTTGCCCTCCCTTATTGTTCAGGCAACCTGGAGGCAGGGAGCTAATGCCATGGCTCAGTGAAAGAGCCTCGGCAAAGCCCACTACTTAATCAAATGGATTCCCAACCTGGAAATTGTCCCACTGTCCAGCAGGATCTAAGGGCTGGATTTTCCGTCTGGGATCAGGGAGCTGACATTGGAAGGACTTACATGGCATGATCCGCAATGCAATTTTTCAGTGACAGGCCAATTTGTGGCCAGAGGGAAAGCTCACCATCTAATTAAGGACAGCAGGTGGGCACCCAAGGTGGGAGGATCTCCTCCACAAGGAGGCCTGTGATCTGTAGCAATCACAGTATAGCAGCTGCGGAGGAGGAGTTGTTAAAAAAGCCCACTGGAACCCTGGCCTCCGGTTCTGCCACTGGCAAGCCACCTCCTCTCACTGGCTATTTTTCAGCCACTGCAGGTGGGGCCCTCCTACTGCCTGAATGCCTGTTGGCACAGCAGAGGGCTCTTTAGCTTTATTGAGGGCCAGGGAGCCATTCTACTCCCGAAACTGCCGTTTTGAAAATTGCTCTAGGTCGGAATGTACTGGCACGCCAGCAGGGAGATCCAGGCCTCCCTACCTCTAGTCCTGCTCCCATCAGGACTTGAAACCGGTTCTAAATCCAGAAAATGCACCCAACATGTCAGGTTGATAACCTTTCACCAGTTCTGTTCATTGACTTAGCATCTGGTAAGCTAGTTTTAAATACTTGGAAAGTACTGAAAAAAACATTTGTGCAGTTTCATTGGGCAGAATTTTCTGGCTGATGTGTGGGTGGCGGAGCCCGCACGTCAGCGCTTAAAATGTCGCGCGAGCATCCCGACGTCAGCACGCAGCATCACAATATTTGGGTCGGTGGACACGCTATGCAGTGGGACGCGCGCCCACCATTAATTAATAGCCTCATTAAGGCCTTAACTTGCCAATTGTCGATGATTTTGAGGGGCCCGTGCGAACTTTGGGTCAGCTTATGGGCCCAACGGGCAGGCGGGTAGGTGATTTTTTATTAAAACTCATTCACTGGCAGGATCTGTGGACTCAGAGGGGTTGTTCATGTTTGACATGAAGTATTTAATGCAGAAAGTGTTTTAAACTTGCCTGTGTGATTGTTAGCAGTTCACATTGAGTTCCAAGAGCTTTTTGTGTACTTTGAAACCAGTCTGCAGACAGTAATCTTTCTCAGACCTGCAGCTTTCTGGAGGCCTCCATTTAGCCTGGAGATATGGGTTCTGACATCGCCACTGGAGGCAGCTCCTCTGAGGAGGAAGAGAGGGATAGAATAAGGAGGAGGCCAGGAGTGGATAATCAGCCTCCAGGGGAGCCACCTTTGGGAGGCCAGGCGCAGGCACAAGGGGCGCAGGGCCAAGAGGTTATCCAAGGTGGAAGGGGCCACAGAAGACACCACTAACCTGCTGCCAGGGTATAAAGGCGGCAAAGCAGCTACCTCAATATGACTGAGTTGCAGTGCTGAAGGAGGCTCTGTCTCTCAAAGGGGACAGTCAACTATATCTATCAGATGATTGGCCCTGAGATCTCCCCTAACTGTGTGGGTGGACATCCCATGCCAGAGGCTCTGAAGCTCACAGTTGCCCTCCACTTCTATGCCCCTGGTTCCTTCCAGGGCTCGGTGGGTGATCTTTGCGGTATCCCCCAATCAGCTGTCCACACTTGTGTCAAGCAGGTTACCGACGCTATGTTCAGACGGGCATTGACCTTCATCCACTTGTGCTGTGACCAGGCAAGTCAGGCACAGCGAGCCAGAGGCTTCACGGCCATTGCTGGCTTCCCCTGCATCCAGGGTGCAATAGACTGTATACATGTGGCCATCAAGGCGCCAGAAGGTGAGCCCGGTGCCTTCGTCAACAGGAAGGGCTTCCACTCCATGAATGTTCAGTTAGTGTGTGACCACAGCATGCTGATTCTACAAGTTTGTACAAGGTACCCAAGCAGCTCCCACGACGCCTACATCCTGAGACACTCCCAGGTGCCGGGGCTCTTCAGTGCTCCAGCTCGGCTGGATGGTTGGCTGCTGGGTGACAAGGGCTATCCCCTCTGAAGGTGGCTCATGACGCCTCTCCGCCATCCAAGAACAGAAGCTGAGGTACGTTACAATAGGAGCCACGGCACCACAAGAGCTGTAGTGGAGAGAGTCATCGGTCTTCTCAAGACGCGCTTCCATTGTCTGGATCACTTGGGGTGCACTCTGGTACCCCCAGATCGTGTCTCTCTGATTGTGCAGAGCGCAGCATGCTACCACTATCTTGCACCGGAAAGGGGGGATGCAGTTGACGATGAAGACCTTGACGCACTGGATGAGGCTGCACATGATGAATCCAGCAGTGGCTCAGAATATGAGAAAGCACAGGGCGATGATGAGGGGCACCACACCGACCCGCTATTACACCAAGGATGCAGGGACACCCGGGACACTTTAATCCAGTGAACCTTCAGCTATCTCCACACACATGGATCAGCAGGAACAGCATTGTCTGGCACTTCCACACATGGCACTTAGGTGCTACATCTTCCAGCTCTTCAGCTGCAACTAAGGGCTGAGTACAGAAACATCAATGTCCTTTCAAACACTCATGATCTGTCTGTGAAACATACAAATGCAGCACAAAGGAAACACCCTCATCCATGGTCAGAAAACTGGACTTTATTCCGTCCAACATCAAACAGAAACGTCTCTATGACAAACATAACTGTTTGTTCCCTAATCTAAGGACAACACAAAATCACCAGTGACATACCCATGGAGTGCCTAATGTACCTTATGCTTTCATTTGCGGATGCCATGTCTAGGTGCCGCCCCATCGTTCGGAGTGGCTTGTGAGACAGCCTGCTGACTCTGCTATCCTGTTGGCATCGATGACCTTGGCGGGCGTCTTCTGGCCCGTGGAGCCTGTACTGGCCCCGCCTGGGAGGGAGTGGCCTGTTCCAGAACTGGCACCTCCCCAGTTGTCGCAGCCTTAACAGATGCAACGGTCACTGGTAGAGGGGCGGAGGAGCTGCTGCCCTCATCCGGAGTGCCCTGAGAGGAGCTTGCAGCGACGACAGGCAGCTGCTGCGCCAACGCCAGATCACATTGACCCTCCCTGCTCACCGCAGATGCATGGGCACCGAGCGCCAACACTTGGTGCCCAGAACATCTCCCACATTGGGAATGACCACCCGAGGCCATTACCGCTGTGAGGGCTTGCAGGTCAGAGTGTAACCCACTCAGAAGAGTCTCCATCCGATCGAAGCCCCTCTGCATGAGAGTCACCAGTCTCTCAGTGGAGGAAGCATGAAGCTGTGTCCTGAGGTTCATGCCTTCACTTACACTCTGCCTGGACTCCATCGCAGAGACCAACTGAAGCACACCCTCATGTAAGCCTGCCAGATGCAAACACGATTCCTGCCACTTGTCCTGCAGCTGCTTCATTGGTGACAACTCCAGAGGCACATCATCAGTGCTGGACTCAGCATGTGCTTGGTCCCCTGCAGCCCTCCGGCTGCTGGTGCCATCGGCACTCTCTGTCCGTGCCATCTCCTCTAGCGATTGTGAAGTTCCCTCTCCACTGTGCCTCGGTACACTAGCCGATGTTAAATCCCCCACCGAAGTGTTTGTGGCTGCGCTGGTGCCTGGCTGGCTGAAATGATGTGCCGCAAGTTGCACGTCTTGGCCCTCAGTGTGGGGGGGTGGGGGGGGGTGCTCTAGTGTCATTGGCCGCGGCCAAGGGTGGTGATGCTGAAATTAACAACAAGGACAGTGCATCAGTTAGCGCTCAGTCAGTTAAACCTTTCATCCCTTTCCCCCCCTGCCTCATAAGTCGCTCACCCTTCAAGACCCTAAGGAGACAAACATTAGTGGGGTGGAAAAGAGTCAAGAGGAGGCCCAAACATTAGCCGCACATACAGACAGGCTGGTCAGATGACCTCAGGAATGCCACATGGCATGTTATGTGCCATTGGAATGGGGAGAGTGCAGAGGTACCTGACCTGGATGCATGTGGCCTGGATAGTTGCAAGGCTGAGGAAACATTGCAAACACTTGCAACATTTGCCGTGGAGCACAGGAGATTGACAGGTCACATGATTGACCTTCATACCATTATGAGGGGCGTAGAACGGGTGAGCAGAAGGCAACATTTCCCCTTGGCACAGGGATGAGTAACGTGGTGGCATTTATTTAAATTGAGTGCCATGAGGTTGACAGGTGAGGTGCTGAGGACCTTTTGGACAGAGTAATGTGGGGCGCACTGGCTGAAAGGGTGGTAGAGGTACCAACCCCCCCTAAGTGCAAAATGTCTTTGGCTGTGCAGCAGCGATGCCATGGCATATTAGGCCATGGGGATAGTGGTCATAAATGGGATAAGGTGACTTTGGAAGGTGCTGGAGACATGCATCCTCAAGGGGACGAGGAACCTTTGTGTATGACCCACAGGTCAGAGTGTCTCAGTCTGTGAATGAGCATTGTTACAGCATTAACGATTGCAGCAACCATCAGTGGTTTGGATGGTGGGCAGACAGAGTGGATGGGACTGTGGACCTCAAATACCTGGCCGCTGCACCCCAGCCTCACCGCCACCTGCCGCCCTGGCTGCCTGCCTTCTCCCCAGCTCTATGGTCTGCTCTTCGAAGGTGGTGAGGCGCTGGAGCAAGACGTGCCCACCTCCAGCCCTCTGGTGCTCCCTGAGATTGTGCTCAGTTTTTGCCTGCAGAACAGAGAAGAGGATTTATTGGGGCTGATCGCTCATGTACTCTGCACGCGCACCCCAACCAGTGGCCCATCTGAGGCCTCCAGCGGGTCTTGTCCACACTACTGGTGATCAGTCACCAGAAGATAGTACGGCTGGTCTCAACCCCCTCCCCCAACGGCCACCTTGGACACATTCGGCGTCTATCACTTTGAATAACACACAGGTCTTATCGTCAATGGCAAGGAGGCACAACTAAGTGTGGCAGTGAGACCAGCAGATGGCTCTTGGCCACAACACCTTGAAACTCCCCTTCCACCATCTCATCACCATCAATATGACATGTGTTGGAGTTCTGAGTATGTGTCTAGCTGCCTCCCCTGCAGGCTGCCTCCTGACTACTCAAATGCAACAAACACCACATTTGCTGGGGGGAGATCCCATCTTCTCATCAACCACTAAGGCACTGATGTAAGCATGGTCACTATCTGTTTGCCCACCCAGCATGCGCCAAATGCCCAATGCAGTAACGACACTAAGACATGGTTGGGGGGGGTGGGGGGTGGGGCTCAAGGGCTAAGGCTACCTGCTGGGTCAAATGGCCAAGGCTGACATGGTACTCACCCTTCCAGAGCACAGCAACTCATTGAATCGTTTGCGGCACTGTGTTCCTGTGCGTCGTACATCGTCATGGGCGCTTACTGCATCACCCACCTCCTCCCACGCCTGCCTGGTGACATGGTGGGCCCTCCTCCTCCCATCCTCCAGATACAAAATATCCTGAAATCTGGACACCTCTTGGAAGAGGACAGCAAGGCATGCATCTGAGAAGCGAAGGGCACACTGGCTCCCTGCTGGCCTATCCTGCAGCCTGCCCTCCTCCTCCTGCTCTTGCTCCTGTCCTCTGAGAGCAGCCTGTCGCTCTCTGTGAGTGGCCATGATGCACTGCCTCAACGAGGCTGCCTGGCCACTCTTTATACAGACTGCCGGTTTCCCATTGAACACCCGCCTCCGCAACAATTTTCCCGTTCTACACGGGAGTCGCTAACCCGCTGGGCGGGCCTTAATTGGCCTGTCCGCGCAAAATGGTGGCGCGGCCCGTTTCGGCAGTGTCAATCGGCTGCCTGCCTGCCACCAAGTCAGTCGGGCCTGCCCGCCCATCAAGGGCAAAATTCTGCCCATTGGCTTAGGGTAGTCAGTTTGTTAGCAATTTTTTTTCGTATTGAAAAGCTTTCAAAGGTGCCCTTGCACCTAAAAAAAATTTGCAATATTTTAAGCACCACCTTGAAGGCTTGCAATTAGCAGAAATGTGCAATGTTGATTAATTTGATCTGGTGACGTGCCCAGTTTTGTCGGTGGGGCTAAAGATAGTTTTTAAGCCAGCACAAAATATCATGGAAATTCATTTTGTGCTGATGTAACTAGGGCTATGAATTCCTGAATTTCTTTTGCTGGTTTATCCAATTTGAGGCAAGTAGTACTGAAGAAAATATCACAAACTCACAGAAATCCAGGCCTATAACTTCTATTGTACATCACAGCTTCAAAATTTAATTTCACAGTAATGCTGGGGAATCAACTATTTTTATTGTTTGAAAGATTTCACAGCATTAGAATAACTATCTTGTGCATATTTTAATGCCACTATTCTCAACTTTGGTTCCACTTGCTATATCTTTCTTGATTATCGTGGAATGCCTATACTTTAAATCATACATAACAGTGCTTTGTACGCGCAGGCTGAGGAACTCAGTCTGCCAGTCACAATCAAAATTAACTGTCTGCACATTAGGCAGCAACATTTATACTGGGGCCAGAAAAACTAGTTTCTTAAATGGGTCTTGGAGAATCACGAAACAGGATTTCAATCTCAGTTGTTACTGTGCTGCTGTGAAATTAAGATGCAGCATTCAACTGACATGCAGCTTTCTATTCACTTCTGATTTAATTTCATGTTAAGGTAATTTAACCCCATATACTGTGGCTGCTATAAGGCATTGGGCATAGTTTGGTAGGTCTTATTAATGTATTCATAGTCATAGGTAGTTTGACAGTAAGCATTTATTAAATACTAGAAACTATATACATAGGTACAGTAAAGGTCCAAGCTAGGAATTGTCTCCATGTTTGTTTCTACACATAGCTCTGTCCAACAGTAGACTGACCCCTAGGTATGGGTCATGTGTTCTCTTACATCATTGTTTGGGCGGTACTGTGCTCAGTCCCATATTAACCCTTTATGTGCCAGACTCTTATACTACAATGACTACCAGAAGTTAAGAATTAAAGGTAATCAAAAGCAAGTACATTTGTAACTAACATATAACCTAATATATCTCTTCTACTAAGGGAATAATTTTTGATAGTTTTGAACTCTTTAAGCCCTGAATCCTGCAGTATCATTCTTCAAGCTGTTGTACTATTCATAATCTTATCAATATCTTAAAACTAACATTTTTAACACACTTGCCTTTTTTGCTAGATAACATGACCACTTGTAAGTATTTTAACCAGAAAAGGGAGCATAAAAACTTTCGTGCATAATCGAAACTGAATCCATAAATCACCAGAAAATTCTGTAGATAGGTGTTATTTTTTAAATATTTTCTGGAAATAAATTCAGTTTTATAAAGGATTCCATATCATGTAATTTGAAGGTTAGAGCATGTGGAGTCAAGGGCAAGTAGCAGAATGGATAACAAGCTGGTTGCAAAACAAAAAACAGAGATTAGGGGTTAAGAGAAGCTACTTAGATTGTTAGGTGAGAAGTGGTCCACAGGCACCGGCGCTGGGCCCATGGTTGTCCACAATTTACATTAATGCTTTGAACTCAGAAATTGGAAATACAGTTTCAAAGTTTGTGGGCAACAATAAATTGGCAAGTATAGTTAATACAAAGTAAGAGTGCAACGAGATATTAATAAACTTGCAGAGTGGGCACGTAATTGATAAATTAATTTCAATACAGATGGCGGGATGGTGCATTTTTGTAGAAAGAATAAGTTGGCCACATACTGCTTGGATAATAAGAATCTGAATGGGATAGTGAAACAAAGAAATCTAGGGCTGCAGATACACAAATCACTATAAGTAGCTTTGCAGGTTAACAAGGCCATAAGAAAATGCAAACAAAGCACTGGGATTCATTTCTATAGAGATAGACCTGAAACCAACCTCTACGTAGCAGAAGTTGAATGCCAACTCTTTGACAGCTGCTCCTTTCTCCACCTGTACCATGAGTCCACCAATAAGCATCAAGCCACTGTGATGATACAAAAAAAGGGATTTTTTATTTCTTTATTCTTTCATGGAATGTGGGCATTGCTGGCAAGGCCCGCATTTGTTGCCCCTCCCTAATTGCCCTTGAAATGAGTGGCTTGCTAGGCTATTTCAGAGAGCAATTAAGTGTCAACCACATTGATGGTTCCCCTTTCACCACACAACTGACCAAAGACAGCTTGTTTTAAAAAAGTGTTTTAACCCTGAGTGCCATAATTTGGGGGCGGGGCCCACTCACCAAGGGGAAAATGATGTGGGATGACGTCGGGAGGAATCCCCGACATCATCCCGGGCCATTTAAATTTTTAGGAAGGCGGGCGGACAGCGAAATCAGCTGTCCACCTGCCGACCTGTCAATGGCCCATTGAGGCCATTGACAGGCTAGTTAAAGTAACTAAAGACCTGCACAGCCAACCATAAAACTGGTGGGCAGGCCAGGAGCCCCAGCGGGCTTCTGATTATTCATGAAACTTCATCCACTGGCGGGATGAAGTTTCATGTCCATTTTGAACAAAAATAATAAAGTTTATGTGTTTTTTTTAACATGTCCCATCTCATGTGACATTGTCACATGAGGGGGACATGTTAATAATTTTTTATTGTTTCTGTTTTTAAAGTTTTTTCCAATGTCACTATTCTCCCTGAGACCGGACTTTACCTCAGGGAGCAGTGCGCTCTTTTGCATGCATGCGCGAAAGATCGCACTTTGACAGTTGGGGAATCCCTCCCCCATGGATCAGGAAGCGCATAGCGCTTCCCGTCAGGGATGCTGCTGGGCAGGCCTTAATTGGCCCACTGACTCAAAATTGCAGTGGGCACCGTTTCAGTGGCGGGGGTTGGCTGTCTACCCGCTGCCGAGCCGGTGGGGCCCGCATGCCATCCGAAGGCAAAACTCTGCCCCAAGACTTTCACTGACCTCATTTCCTCTGGAGTACTTCCTTTATGGCCTCTAACCTCCTAGTCCACCCACTGCCACTATCCTGCATTTTCCCAATAACTGCAAATTTTTCCTGTTCAGATAATAATCCAACTTTGGAAAGCAACAATAGAGTTTGCTTCTACCACACTCTCAGACAGTACATCCCAGATTCTAACCACTCACTGCGTAAAAAAGCTTTTTCTCATGTTGCCGTTGTTTCTTTGCCAATTACTTTAAATCTGTGCCCTCTGGTTCTCGATCCTTCCACCCATGGGGACATTTTTTTCCTATCTACTTTGTCTAGACCCCGATAAAAACTGCGGTCGCCCAGTTTTACTGCTTTGCAGAACACCTGCGGTCTGTCCGCAAGAATGACCCAAACCTCCCTGTCGCTTGCCATTTTAACACTCCACCCTGCTTCTCTTGCCCACATGTCTGTCCTTGGCTTGCTGCATTGTTCCAGTGAAGCCCAACGCAAACTGGAGGAACAACACCTCATCTTCCGACTAGGGACTTTACAGCCTTCCGGACTGAATATTGAATTCAACAACTTTAGGTCGTGAGCTCCCTCCCCCATCCCCACCCCCTTTCTGTTTCCCCCTTCCCTTTTTTTTCCAATAAATTATAAAGATTTTCCTTTTCTCACCTATTTCCATTATAAAAAAAAACCCCACTAGAGCTATACCTTGAGTGCCCTACCATCCATTCTTAATTAGCACATTCGTTTAGATAATATCACCAACTTTAACTTTAACACCTATGTGTTCTATTGTACTATTGTCGTTGATATCTTTTGATGATCTGCTTCTATCACTGCTTGTTTGTCCCTACAACCACACCCCTCCCCCCTCCACCTCTCTGTCTCTCTATCTCTCCGCCCCCCCACACACACACCTTAAACCAGCTTATATTTCAACTCTTTCTTGGACTCAAACTCAAGTTCTGTCGAAGGGTCATGAGGACTCGAAACATCAACTCTTTTCTTCTCCGCCGATGCTGCCAGACCTGCTGAGTTTTTCCAGGTAATTCTGTTTTTGTTTTGTCTAGACCCCTCCTGATTTTGAAAACCTCTATCAAATCTCCTCTAAACTTTCTCCAAGGAAAACATCCCCAGCTTCTTCAATCTATCCTTATAACTGAAGTTCCTCATCCCTGGAACCATTCATGTGAATCTTTTCTGCACCCTGTTTAATGCCTTTGCATTCTTCCTAATGTGCAGTGCCCAGAACTGGACACAATACTCCAGTTGAGGCTTAATCAGCGTTTTATAAAAGTTTATCATAACTTCTCTGTATTTGTACTCTATGCCCCTATTTATAAAGTCCAGGATCTCATAATCTTTATTAACTGCTCTCAACTTGACCTGCCACATCAATGGCATATTTGTGCACATATAGCCCCAAGTCCAGCACCCCTTGAGAATTATACCCTTTATTTTATACTGCCTTTCCCCGTTCTTCCTACCAAAATGAATTAATCCACACATATCTGTATTAAATTTCACCTGCCACTTGTCCGCCCATTCCACCAATCTGTCTATGTCTTTTTGAAGTTTAACACTATTTCTCTCACAGTTCAAGTTTTGTGTTATCTACAAATTTTGAAATCGTGCCCTGTACACCAAAGTCTAGGTCATTAATATATACCAGGAAGAGAGCAGGAGTCCCAACACTGATCCCTGGGGAATCCCACTATAAACTGCCCTCCAACTCGAAAAAACAGTTATACACCACTACTCTATGGGAAGGATTTTTCCCTCATTGGGTGGGCTTGGCGGGGGTGGGCAGCGGCGGTCGGGAAGCCAACCGCCGCCCAGCACAAAACGCAAGCGTTCACTGCTGCCTGTGTGGGGTGGGGGGGGACTGGGGGGGGGGGGGGGGCGGCGATAGGGGGTTGTGGGTTGGGGGGGGTGTGGGTGTTAGTTGGGAGGAGGGTGCATGCGTGCTTGAAAATCTCCCTGAAGCACAGAGTTGCCTCAAAATATAAAATAAAGATTTCTGAAATGTTACAAAATCATGTCCCCTCATTTGACTCTGTCACATGGGGAAAAATTTTCCCCCTGTCGGGGGGAAGTGCAGGAGTGGGTGCAGGTGGGCGTGCCTCTGATCAGCCTCCCTGCAAAAGAGCGCACAGATCTCACTGAGGCTAAGTGCTGCCTCAGGGAGATCAGCTCCGATTTAAAACTTTTAATCAACATGTTTAAAAATTTTCCCTGCCATGTCCCCTTATGTGACACTGTCACATGAGTTGGGACATGTTCATAAGTTTCATTGAAACCTTTCTTAAACATTTAATGCCCATGGATGAGGTTTCTTGCTTTTTCTGAAGCCCGCCAGGGCTCCCGGCCTGCCCGCCAGCCTTAAGGTTGGACAGGCAGGCCCATTAACGACCTTAATTTGTTTTTCAATGGCCTCAATAGGCCGTTGACAGGTTGGCGGGCATGCAGCTGACTCGGCTGCGCCCCTGCCGATCTGAAAATGGAAATGATGCGGGGTGATGTCATGAGTTCCACTCGACGTCATCCCGTGTCGTTTTACGCATCGGTGAGTGAGCCCCACCCCTGCTCACCAACTGGAAGATCCTGCCCATGAGTGGGGTCATGTTATAAATGAAATTTTAAAATTTTTTGCTGTTGGAAACCTCATCTTGCCCGTAGGTGAGGTTTCCTAAAAAATGCAAAGGCCACTCGGCCTTTTCGCCTGCCCACTGACCGAAATATCACACGAGTGCCCAATGACGTTGGGATGCTCGTCTGATGTCACTGCTTGTCATTTTATGCTCGGTCAGGTTGGGCGCACACCCACCTGATGAGCTAAAAATTCTCTCCTATGTTTCCTGTCACTTAGCCAATTTTATACCCATGTTGCGACTGTTCCTTTTATTCCATGAGCTGTAGCTTTGCTCACAAATCTTTTTTGCAGCACTTTATCAAATGCTTTTTGGAATTCCATGTATACCACATGAACCGCATTATCCTCATCCACCCTCTCTGTTACTTCATCAAAAACAAACATAGTTTGCCCTTAATTCTTTCTTAAGGAATTCCACAATGAATTCACATTTGCCCCAGGGCTGTATCTTACGGTCAGTGAGCAGGGGGCAGGGCCTGCTCGCCAATGTGTAAAATGATGCAGGATGATGTCGGGCGTGTGTTCCGATGTCACCCCGCTTTACCTAGATTTTCAGTTCGGTGGGGTCACAGCTGAGTCGGCTGTGCACCCGCCGATTTGTCAACGGCCACTTAAGGCCTTTAAAGAAGTAATTAAGCTAATTAAAGGACCTGCCTGTCCAACCTGGCAGGCAGGCGAGGAAGCCAGGCGGTCTTTAGAAAAAACATGAAACCTCATCCACGGGCAGGATGAGGTTTCATGAGGGCTTTAAAATGTTTATGAAATGTTGAAATAAAATAAATTGTCACATGAGGGAACATGTCAGGAATTTTTTTCCACACTTCCACAAATTTTTAAAACTTCCAGTGATCTCCCTGAGGCGGCACTTGGTCTCAGGGAAGTCTGTGCGCTCTTTCATGCACATGAGTGAAAGAATGCACTCCCAGCTCAGGGAATTCCTCCCCACCCGCACAGGGAGCACACAGCGCTTCCTAGCGGACATCATGCTGGGCGGGCCTTAATTGGACCGCCCACGTAAAATGGCGGCGCGCCCCTGACTGGGGATGCCAATCGGGAATCCACCCACCTGTGTCCGCTCCTGCACATCCCCCCTAACCGGGGGGGGGGGGGGGGGGGGGGGGGGGGGAATGTTGCCCCCAGTGACTGTTTCCCCCAAAACTTTTTCCCAAATTATCCAGTCTAAAAAGCTTCCCCACTACTGAGATTAAACTGACTGTTGCTTTCCTCTACATTGGGGAGACCAAATGCAGATTGGATGACCACTTTGCAGAATACCTTTGCCCAATTCACAAGCATGACCCTAACTTTCAGGTCATTTGTCATTTTAATCTCTCGCATACTTCCACTCTGACCTCAACATCCTACACTGCTCCAACGAATCTCAACGTAAGCTCAAGGAACAGCACCTCATCTTTCAACTAGGCACTTTACAGCCTGGACGTTTCTTTACTTGTCCTATTACAATCTCCTTTTGCGTTGCATCTTCATTTCCATTTGATTGCTCAGCCTTCCACCCTATTAAGACCTTCCCCTTTGTTTTTCCTCCCCTTCCCTGCCTTACTTAAATACTGTTAAATTTCAAAGTTCTTCCAGTTATGACATTGGGTCATGGATCTGAAATGTTAACTCTGTTTCTCTCTCTCCTTAGATGTTCGGCAACCTGCTGAGTATTTCCAGTATTTCCTGACATTCAGCACTTCAGGGGAAGATGGTTGTGTAGTGGTAATATCACTGAAATAGTAATCCAGAGGCCAGATTAATGCTCTGGGGACATGGGTTTAAATCCCACCACAGCAGCTGTTGGAATTTAAATTCAATTAATAAAGCTGGACTATAAGGCTGGTCTCAGCAATGGTGGCCATGATTGTTGTAAAAACCCATCTGGTTCACTAATGCCCTTTAGGGAAGGAAATCTGCCATTCTTACCCGGTCTGGCCTACATGTGACTCCAGATTCACAGCAATGTGGTTGACCCTTAACTGCCCTCTGAAGTGGTCTAGCAAGCCACCCAGTTCAAGGGCAACTAGGGGTGCGCAACAAATATTGACCTTTCCAATGACGCCCACATCCCATGAAAGAACAAAAAAAACCTTTCCCTGCATTTATTAAGATCATTGCTGATTTGTATCCGAACTCTAGCTGCCCACCTTGGCTCCATATCCATTTATACTCTTGGCTTGCAAACCTAAATCAACCTTCAATATAAAATTGTTAATTGAACGAGCTTCTTTTTGGAGGAGTGAGTTTCACACTTCTACCACCCTTTGTCTCTTAATTATAGATTCCAATAACTTTCCCACAACAAATGTTAGACTACCAGGTCAATAATTCACTTCTTTTAATTATTTATTCTCTCTCACCTTTCTGAAATAATGGAATCACATTTCCAATTTCCCATTTAAAAGGGCAATTCTGAATCAAGTGAGTTTTGAAAGATTATGGCTAAAGAATCTGCAACTTCCTCACCTTCTTTATTTAACATCCTGGGTAGGAAACGTCAGGTCCTGGACATTTGTTAGTCTTTAGTGCATTTATTTTTCCTAGTGTTGTTTTCTTGTTTACATTAACTGTAGCTAATTCAGTCCCTGATTCATTATTAATTATTAATTTCCCTGGAATGTCAGGCATGTTATCCTCTTCTATTATGAAGACTGACACAAACTAATTAAGCCTGTCATTCTTATTTTCACTTGCAATATTACCCTGTTTGTTTTTAAAGTGTGGATGTTACCCTGACTACCCTTCTTCTAAAATAATTGTAAAAAATGTTGGGTACATCTTGATCTCCTTCACAAATGTCTTTTTGTATTCCCTATTTGCAGCTTTTACTATCTTTTTTGTCTTCCTCTGCTGGATTTACATTATACTTAACATTTTATATATATAACAGGTAGGGTCATAACATATGTTGCAGTAATCCACGTTCAATGTTTTCCAGTGACACTTGTTTAAGAATGTGTTTTCGGGCTTTGTTGTGTATGTCATTCATAGTGGCATAGTAATCTTTGAGAAAAATCTCCCTTATTAACTAATTTTTTGAATGGCACAAGAGTGCACCATCATGAATGTATCCTCACTAGCAAAATAAATATATGAAAATATCAATGATATAAAGTTTTCTGATATTCAAATGATTGTATTATTGTAGATGTATCCAGAGTTCCATTGTGAACTTAAGTTTGTTAGTGAAGTTAACACTGAATTTACAGTCCCTGTAAACCAAAAGTTTATCCGCTTACATTATTTAACTATTTCCTACCCATATTTATTCCATAATAATGGTGAGTGCTGCTGGCTTCAATTCTATTAATAGTCCAAAATCTGGGCCATTATTTTAGCTTTATTTTGTAATAGCTGCCAACGCGGAAAAAGATAACTTGGCAATCCCATTTAGTGGTGCAGGAGCTGAATGTCTGTGGCATTGTGTGATGTTGTATACCTTCAGGTGCTTGGGAGATTGTTTCAGGTCTACACTCTGGTACAATAGATTGCCTGGACACAGCAAATATCAGAAAATATTTTCAATTGGAGAACATGCAAAGAAATATGACTAATTATCTTCCATTAATGTCTCTATTCTCCTTATTGTCCTTTCAAATGTATTACAGTACTTTTGCTGTGTTCAGTTTACCCAGCACATTGTTTTTTATTTTGAAGATTAGCATTTAAAAATAAACAATATAGCATATATTTAGCAATGACCTTAAGGTAGTAATTCAATGTTGTTGGTCTCCTGTCATTTTGAGCCTAGGGGAAATGAAATATCAAAATTACACACACACGCACACGCACACAAACAGACACACATATCTTGAGTGTTGTTGGAGCTGCACGCTTCCAGGCAGGTGGAGAGTATTCCATCACACTCCGGACTTGTGCTTTGCAGGTGGTAGACAGGCTTTGGGAAGTCATGAGGTGAGCTACTTGCTGCAGAAATCCCACCTCTGGCCTGTTGTTGAAGCCACAGTATTTATATGGCTGGTGCAGTTACGTTTCTGGTCAATGGTAACCCTCAGAACGCTGTTGATGGGGGATTCGGCGATGGTAATGTCGTTGAACATCAAGTTAGCTTCTCTCTTGTTGGAGATTATCATTGCCTAGCTTTTGTATGGCACAAATGTTTCTTGCCACTTATCAGCCCAAGCTTGATTGTTATCGGTCTTGCTGCATGTGGGCAAGAACTGCTTCAGTATCTGAGGAGTTGCTAATGGTACTGAACATTGTGCAATAAATTGCAAATATTCCCACTTCTGATATTATAATAGAGGGAAGATCATTGATGAAGAAGCTGAAGATGGTTGGACCTCGCACATTATTCTCAGGAACTCTTGCAGTGATGTCATGGTCCTGTGATGATTGGTCTCCAAAAACCACAACCGTTTTGCTTTGTGCTAAGTGTGGTTCCAATTGGTGGAGAGTTTCTCCCTGATGGCCACTGATTTTACAATTGTTGGGCTCCTTGATGCCAACTCAGTCAGATGCTTCTTTGATGTCAAGGGCAGTCACTATCACATCACCTCTTGAATTCAGCTCTTTTGTCCATGTTTGGACCAAAGCTGTAATGAAATCTGGAGCTGAGAGGTCCTGGTGGAATGCAAACTGAGCATCAATGAGCAGGCTATTGCTGAGTGTCACTTGATAGCACTGTCAGTGACACCTTCTGTTATTTTGCTGTAGGCTGATTGGACAGTTATTGGCTGGATTGGATTTGTCTTGCTTTTCGTGGACAGGGCAATTTTCCACATGGGCCAATGTTGTAACTTTAAGGTAACAGCTTGTCTTAAGGTGCATCCGATGCTGGAGCACAGCCCTTCCTCATCACTGCCTTCTTGCTGTTCCTCCACTGCCTGGCCAGGTTTCTGTTCTTTGGTATCTGAAAGTTGAAAGGCACAAGGATAAGATTGTGGCATGTGAGGATGGAATTGAGTACCTGAGGCAAGAGGCACTTTGTGGTTTGAAGATGTATTTACTGACATTGACTACCAAGTGAGTTGATTGAACTTCTTGCAACACTGCATCCAGGCCCTTGGGGCTTGATTCCTACCATTGACCTCCACAGATATCTGTTCCCACATGCGCCTAGAGAGCCTCCTGCCCCTACTTCGGACATAGGATATCTCTCCTTTCCACCTCCTCTATTAAGGCTTCCAGTGCAACATCTGAAAACCTTGGAGTCCAGTTCTCACCCAAGCTGTGCCATTGTTCAATGTTTTTGAGGTCAGATTCACTCTTGCACAGCTGTCAGCTCCAGCCACAATGCACTACAGTTTAAGCATTGCAGACGCACAATATTGGAGCCCTGCTAAGGCTTCCAGCCAGTGAATGACACATTTAGTGATGGATGGATACATTGATTTAAAGTAGCAGGCAGGACAAATTTGGAATGCTGTCTGCTTTGCAGTCAACAGGCTCATTTCAAACATGGACAAAACAGCTGAACTCCAGAGGTGAGGTGAGAGTGACAGCCCTTGACATCAAAGCTGCATTTGACCGAATGTGGCATCAAAGAGCCATAGCAAAACTGGAGTCAATGGGAATCGGGGGGAAACTCTGAGTTGGTTGGAGTTATACCTAACACAAAGGAAGATGGCAGTGGTTGTTGGAGGTCAATCATCTCAGTTCCAGGACATCACTGCAGGAGTTCCCCAGGGTAGTGTCCTCTACCCAACCATCCTCAGCTGCTTCATCAGTGACCATCATATTAAGAGAATCAAGGGTTATGGGGAAAAGGCAGGAAAGTGGGGTTAAGGATTGTCAGGTCAGCCATGGTCTCATTGAATGGCGGAGCACGCTCAATGGGCCGAATGGCCTAATTCTGCACCTACATCTTGTGGTCTTTTCATAAGGTCAGAAGAGGGGATGTTCGCTGATGATTGCACAATGCTCGGTACTATTTGGGAATCATCAGATACTGAAGCAGAAGCCTACTTAGACAACATCTTCCAAACCCACGACTACTACCATGTAGAAGGACAAGGGCAGCAGACAAATGGGAACACCGCCACCTGGAAGTTTCCCTCCAATCCACTCACCAACCTGACTTGGAAATGTATCACCATTCCTTCACTGGCACAGGATCAAAATCCTGGAACTTGCTCCCTAACAGCACTGTGGGTGTATCTAAACTACATGGACTGCAGCGATTCAAGAAGGCAGCTCACCTCCACCTTCTCAAGGGCAATTAGGGATGGGTGATAAATGCTGGCCTAGCCAGCAACACCCACACCCCATGAATGAATAAAGAATAAAGGTGCTGGTGAATTACCCATTGCCCGTTTTCAGATATTTTTGAATTTAGCCCCAATATATCATCAAAATGTCATTTGATGGATTGGTATATTTTAGACCATTTATAAATCATGTGAATATCCCTTGATTGTCATCTTCTAAATTTTATTGCTATTGTAGTCATCAGTCAAATTAGCTAATTTGACAGAAGGTCCATCAATTCACTGAATAACTGCCTGGCATATTCACTATTTTGTTATTCTGACCTGTAATAGCTGATGGAAAGCAGGTTTATGTCTTTGATCTGTCAGTCATGAATAAAATAAGTTTGATGATCCTACAACTGTTATGTTGCATGTTGCAAATGTACCTAATCTGTGACAAGATGTCTCCAGATCTGCAGAAACATTTTTCTGGAAATTGCTATAAAATTTTTACCATATGCCTTAAATACAACAACGTTTCAATCATAACGTACCGTGAAGAAAGTACTTCATCTTAGCAAATTTACATGAACTACAGAGGAATTAATCCTACTAATGTCAAGTCTCATCAGCATCTGTAGGATCAGATATTCACTATTACGAAAGCTATTGTATTGATATATTAGCATTGAGTCCAGTTAGCTGAAAAGTTATGTTAGTTTACCAACACTTCTTGAATAAGTCTTAATTTATTCACCACCAACATCACCCACCACCACTTATTTCCCCCTCTATTTACTGTATGGCTATTCTTCCTCTGCCTGACTGTTGATGGCGTAATATTTTATTCCTTTCTTTTGAGTTCATGGTACATTTGGTTAAAATGAAGTGCTGCTAGCTGGCTTATTGCTGTGCTGAAAATACACATTATATACTGATATGCCAGAGCTATCAATTTGTGCCTGTAGGCTGTTCCTGTGAAACAAGGGGTAGCTAAATGTGCTAATGCCTCCTAAAAGTAGAGCCTTAGCCTCTTTCAATCCAGAGTGTCATTCCTTGAAGCTGTCTGGATAAATATTAATTTCCTGCAAAAACACATTGTTAAGTGAAGGAGTCATGCCAATTCAAGTATCCCATTTGATTGACATCTTGGGGATCTTTTTAAAATAATAGATTTGAGTGATAGCAATACCTGGGGTGAAGGGGTGAAGAGGTGATGTAACTCTGAGATGGACAAGACCAAGATTCGTAGTCCCTTTGATAGCTCTGTCAGCAGGCATTTCCCATTGTGAGCTTATATTCTGCCACCTGTGCTCAGCTACCCTTTCAGTTTAAAGCCATCAGCAACAGTGCAAACTGAAGGCCTCAGTGGTACCATATTAAGATATAGCAGCCATGTTTCAGGATCAGTGTTACGATGAGGAATTGTTTTGACATATTGAGGAGAATTGTGATATTTGTAGTTACTGTGGATACTACTTGTATTAGATGTTGTTCCTTTACCTGTTTAATATGTAGTAAAGGTGTCTGTTGAGTTACAGGTCAAGATTTTCACGGATTCGAGGAGACTCCATGGAGGTGAAAAAATGGCGGTTGGGACCCAATTCTGGGAGTCCCAACCCCATTCCTGACACTCCCAATTCTCACCAATGCGGGTTAAGGGTGTGGGCTGGTGTGGGCCACAAGCCCGAACCCTGCACTCCCGACCTGGTTGGCTCCGTAGTGGGGATAGGCGTCTTCTAGTCCCCTGCACTTTTCATGGAGTCAGGCCAACATTTCAAGAACTTGTGCTTCACAGCCCCTCAGCGGCGTTGTGAACCAAAGTCTGGATGAGGGAACCGTTGAAAGTTAAGTTGAAAAGGTCTTACCCATGCCCTCCATTCCAAGCTATGACTCTCTACCAGTTCCTCATGGCCCTTCAAAACCCAAACCAAGCTATGCCCCTCTACCCATCCCCATGGCCCCTCATGCCCCCATTCCAATCTGTTGCCTTCTACACACCCCATGGCCCTTCGTATCCCCCATTCCAAGCTATTGCCTTCTACCCACCCCATGGCCCTTTGTGCCCCCATGCCAAGCTATTGCCTTCTACCCACCCCATGGCCCTTTGTACCCCTATGCCAAGCTATTGCCTTCTACCCACCCCCTTGGCCCACCATACCCTCTATGCCAAGCTATGTCCCTTTACCCATGCCATGGCCTCTCATACCCTCCATGCCAAACTATGGCACCTTCATGCCCATTCACCCAATATATTGCCCCTGGACTAGCGTCCCAGACACCCAGGGTAATACTCTGGGGACCCAGGTTCAAATCCCACCATGGCAGATAAATAAAAATCCTGGAATTAAAAGCCTGATGATGACCATGAAATAGTTGCTGATTATCATTAAAAACCCATCTGGTTCAGTAATGCCCTTTAGGAAAGGAAATCTCCTGTCCTTACCTGGTCTGGCCCACATGTGACTCCAGACCCACAGCAATGTGGTTGACTCTTAAATGCCCTCTGAACAGGGAAATTAGGGGTATGCAATGCCCACATCCCATGAGCAAATTAAAAAAAATACATTCTATACAGAATCAATGAATCCTAGAGTAACAATAGGGTGTGTGAAAAACTTTTTTATAAAAGTGAGTAATTTATTCTTAACTTTCTGGGCAACATTTCCCCCCTTTGAGGGGGTGGAAGCGCGGGAACAGCTGTGGGTGGGTGGTCTTCTGATTGGCGCTGCCGGTTGGCGGAGGGGTGCCGCTATTTTGCGTGCACAGACCAATTAAGACCCTATGCGCTATGTGCTCCCTGTGTGGGTGGGGGGGTGGGGATTCCCTCACCAGGAGTGCACACTTTTGCGCATGCAAAAGAGTGCACAAATCTCCCTGAGGCAAATTGCTGCCTCAGGGAGATCGGCTCCAATTTGAAACTTTAAATGAAGGTTTTTCAAAAAATTCCCTGCCATGTCCCCTCATGTGACACTGTCACATGAGTTGGGACATGTCCATAACTGTTATTGAAACTTTTAATAATACTTTAAATACCCTCATGAAACCTCATCCTGCCCATGGATGAGGTTTCATGCTTTTTCCGAGGCCCGCCTGGGCTCCCAGCCTGCCCGCCAACCTTAATGTTGGACGGGCAAGTCCATCAATCAGGTTAATTAGTTTTTTAATGGCCTTAATAGGCTGAACTGCAAATCTAAATGACGCAGGGTGACTTCGGGACGCATGTCCGATGTATCCCTGCGTCATTTTACGCGTCGACGAGCGGGCCCCAACTCCAGTTAGCCCACCCCACCCCCACCCCCACCCCCGGACAAAAATCCCGTCTTTGCTTGCACTTTCTCCTCGGGTGGGGGGCAGTGGGAGCGGTGGCTGAACTGTAAAACCTCTTGACTCCCACTACTCACCTCAGTGATGAAAACCCAGCCCATAATCTGAAATATGGTATGATAGAATGGATACTTTTCTGCCTTTTGAAATCTACTTCATGTGGCAGCATTTGATGTGTTTCAATATTGTGACAAGGGTTCTCATTTGACCTTTGGGTTTTGGCTCACCTAGACATTAGCAGGGAAGTGCACACTCCAACTAATAAAGTTTACATCTGCCTTTGAGCAGAGTCAGTAATACCGAACCTAAGGAGAATATTCAGTGGGAAAACCAAAAAAAGCCTACTGTTTCATAACAACATCTAATTGGTTTTAAAATTTTTCTTTTTATTTGCATTCATGTCGTGTGATATACTCAATATGAAACATATACGAATGTCCTATGGTACTTCACAGAGGCATAAATAAACAAAAGAGAGACCCATGTCTCATCTTGCACCAAGTCCTGCTCATCTACACCCCTGTCATCACTGAGTGATGATAGCTCTAAAACCACAACACATTTCCTTTAAAATGTTCATTCTCATATTTAAATCCTTTCATGGCCTCTGTCCTCCCTATCTCTGTGAACTCATCCAGTCCTTTATTCCCCCCAAATTTCATTCTTCTGATTTTGATCTCATATGTATGCTCCGCTTCTCCCACTATTGATGGCCTTGCCTTCTGCTGCATAGGCCCCATGGTCCTAACCTCTCTCCCTCTCCTTCCTCAAAACCATCCACAATCTACTTTTTTGGTGAAGCTTTTGTCACTCCTTCTAACACATCTGTTGTGGCTCAGTGTCCTTTCTTTTTGAATTTAACTCCGTAAAATGCCTTTTCTCCATCAAAGGTGCTATAGAAGTGCATGTTGTTGAATTTGTTCCTTCTCTGCAGCCCCCCCCCCACCCTTCAACTGACTATTCACTTCTCCATTCTTACTCTTCTCCAAACAATCCACCATTGCAAAAGAATAAATAAGGGACTGGATCATTGGTACAACACAAGTTGAACGTCGGTCGAAGTGTTTCCCCACTGCAAGGTTCAATGTTCTACCAATGGATGACCAAGCTCCACTGCTGATATTTTTGATCTGTTATTACAAGCTCAAAATCAATACTGGTGATCTGCTGGGGTTGAATTTTCTTGGGATTTATACTAATCATCTGATGTAACTTTGACGGTAAATTCTTAGAAACTGAAATAAATTGCACAAAGAAGATTTACACTGTTACCCCACATATTCCATGGCTTGATCCGTGAACCATTTGTAGAATCCCTGCAGAAAATCATGTGCCTGTCCCCACTGAAGGACCAAGTCCTTTGTGGAATAAGATTTTGTTTAAATTAGAAATCACTTCCATTATCATTTATATTTTTCTAATAAAATAGTATTTGCTAGAGATTTGGTTTTGTGAATCAAAGGATAGCTGTGAAGCTCCCTTCTACATTTTTTGATCTGACATTTTGAATTAGTATGTTTTTTATCATCAAAGCTGTTTTTGAAAGAGAGCTGCTTTGAAGTTGTCTATGGGATGTAACAATAATAAAATAATTCCATTTAAAAGCAGTGTTGAAGTGATTGAAATAGAAGGCTGGAATGGAAGCCTCAAATAAATGAATCTGAATGTTCAGAATAATTGTTGTGTTCTGAAAAAATGTAGAAAAGCGCAGGGCAAATGACACATGTTTGTTATATTAATAAGTGCCATAAAGTGAGTAAATTTCAAAAACTTCAAAGAATATTTTAAAGTAGTAGCTCAATGCTTCCCATATCAGAGTGAAATTCCTTTACTACTAAACTCACCAAGACTCCTTAGGAAGTACCTTCCAAACCGACGACTGCTACCATCTGGAAGGACAAGGGTAGCAGACACATGGGAACACCACCACCTGGAAGTTCCCCTCCAAGCTACTCACCACCCTGACTTGGAAATATATCGTTGTTCCTTCACTGTCGCTGGGTCAAAATCCTGGAACTCCCTCCCTAACAGCACTGTGGGTGTACCTACACCATAGGAACTGCAGCAGTTCCAGAAGGCAGCTCACCACCACCTCCTCAAGAGCAACTAGAGATGGGCAATAAATGCTGGCCTACTCGATGACGCCCGTATCCCGTAAATGAATAGGAAAAAGACCCAGTAGGCTTGTAATAAATATTGGTGGACAGTCTATCACCAGAAATTGAGACAGAGAGGTCAAGGAAGGGAAAGGAAGTGTCAGAGATGAACCATGTGAAAATGTTGGAGGGGTGGAAATTGGAAGCAAAATTAATAAATTTTTCCAGGTCCAGACGAGACCATGAAGCAGCACCGAAGCACTCATCGCCGTACCAGAGAAAGAGTTGTGGGAGGGGGCTGGAGTAGGACTAGAACAAGCAATGTTCCACATACCCCATAAAGAGACAGGCATAACTGGGGTCCATGCGGGTACTCATAGCCCACCTTTTATTTAGAGGAAGTGAGAGGAGTTTAAGGAGAAATTGTTCAGTGAGAGAACAAGTTCAGCCAGATGGAGGAGAGTGGTGGTGGATGGAGATTGTTCGGGCCTCTGTTCAAGGAAGAAGCAGAGAGCCCTCAGACCATCCCGGTAGGGGATGGAGGTGTAGAGGAATTGGACGTCCATGGTGAAGAGGAGGCGGTTGGGGCCAGGGACCTGGAAATTGTTGATATGATGTAAGGTGTCAGAGGAATCGCAGAAGAGTGGGGGTGAAGAGCCATACGGACTCGAAACGTTAACCGTATTCCTCTCCGCAGATGCTGTTAGACCTGCTGAGTTTTTCCAGGTATTTTTGTTTTTGTTTCGGATTTCCAGCTTCTGCAGTTTTTTGTTTTTATATTAAAAAAAAAGACCCACTTTGCCACAATTGAAATTTCCCAAAATTCTGTATTTTGGCTCAGGACATCCACTATGCTAAGGCATTTAGATGACTAGCTCATGGTGATCAAATTAATAGTAATATTGGGCATTAACCTTGAACTACCATAATAACAGTATTTCATGGTTGAATTGGTGAAAGTGAAGGAAAGCACCAGGTAAATCAGCAGGTATGTACCAGAGTTAGGTTCTCTCTGATGAAGAGTTATATGGACTTGAAACATTAACTCTCTTTCTCTCTCCACAGATGCTGTCAGACCTGCTGAGTTTTTCCAGCATTTCCTGTTTTTGTTTCAGGTTCTCTCCACCTGACATTATATCATCAAACCTAACCTGCAGGCATTGGCATTCCAATGGGAACTTGTTCCACAAGTGCTGGGTTTTCACAGAACTAATTGCAGAACTGTAAAGACTCCATCAAACAATTGGCAGCACAGCAATGGCACAATCTGAGTGGAATCTTGTCTCCTTTAAAAATTTCTAGGTCCTGACACTGCATTTGCTGTCAGCGTGCTGACCTGACACCAGGATATCTGAATTTCCTCCCAGTTTCATTTTCAAGCTGGGCCCGCAGGACCGGGAAGATCCTAACCTTTGTGTTAGTTGCAATCACCTCCATCCCTCCCCCCGACAAGCCCCAACTCTGACATCCAATGACTTTTTTGGCTACATCTTGTTGCAGGCTAGCAAAGAATCACCTGCAGGTTCACAGTCAACACAATTACCATTGAATAGTTACAGCAGCCCTCATTGCACTACTGCATTTTCCAAACTAGAAGGTTATTGGCTACAATGATGTGGCCATCATGTAATCTATCCTGCATGTTAAAAAGTGATCATTTGTCAGATGGCTAGTTAGTATATTGATTTCAAGCCCTTTGAAGATGTGTGTGGGCCAAGAATGGTGTGAGGAATGAGTAAGATAACTTCTGTTGACATTTGAATTTCTTGTAAAAGAGGAGCAAATTAAATAAGAAGCTGTTATTGGTGAAAGGGACGATGAAGTTATAGGATCATTGTAAAAGTCCAATTGATGTCACTAATGTCCTTTAGGTAAGTAAATCTGCCATCCTTACCCACTCTTGCCGATATGCATAAAGTCCCTCACTAATGTGGTTGACTCTTAACTGCTCTCTGAAGTAGCCTAGTAAGTCACTCAGTTGCCAACTAGGAAAGGGCAATAAATGCCAGATTTACCAAAACGGCCTACATCCCAAGAATTTTTTTTAAAATGAAGTTGTAAGTGACTTAATATGAAATTACAGAGCAGTTTCTTTTTCCACAAAGGATAATGTATATGTAAGAATCAGTTCTGCTTTGATGCAAATACCATGATTTCTTAGTGTGTTGTTTACAGTGTGCAAGATTCACCCATACTTTACTATTGTGTCCTATTTTATTGCTTTACAGGTTGAGAAGTGGCCCATTGGAAAGCATGGCTTACTATATGACCGTAACTGGATGATTGTCAACCAAAATGGCGTCTGTCTTAGCCAAAAGCAGGAACCCAGACTTTGTTTGATTTGTCCACATATTGACCTGGATCAAGGGATCATGACCATCAATGCAGAAGGTTAGCAAAACCATCAGGTCTTAGAGGCATTAATCTCAAAAATGGTGATAGACATAAGAAAATTTTATTAGAAAAAGCAAGTTAAAGGCTCCAGCTTGCTCATTTGCTTAGGCTTTTCCTGCTTTTCTTTTGGATTTGAACACAAAAATCCAAGGTTGATACTCCAGTGCTGAGGGGGTGCTGCACTCTTAAGAGGTGCCTCTCAAGTGGATGTAAAAGATTCCATGGCACTATTTTGAAGAAGAGCGGGGAGTTATCCCTGATACCTTGGCCAATATTTATTCCTCAATCATCACAAAAAGTCAGATTATCTGGTAATTGTAACAGCGCTGTTTGTAGGAGCTTGCTGTGTGCAAATTGGCTGCCCCTTTTCCTACATTATATCAGTGACCTCTCTGCAATTGACTTTAAATCACATGAGTATGTCCAGCAGCCATGAAAGGCATTATATGGATGATGGTCTTTCTTTTTTTCCCTTCCTTTAAATTATTGTGCTCAAAATAATTGATATCAGCAATGGAGAATAGAATACTTTATCATAGAACTGTATTTCTCTTACAGTGGTAGTGAACATATCAGGAATGGTATTACCACTCCAAACCTCGATGGCATAATAAATGAGGGCCTTCGAAGGTTATTCATGTGTGTTTGTGATGAATTCATATTGTTAAGTTGCATTCCTGCTCCATCACCAACCTGCCAATGAGAGAACAACTCATTTCTAGAGCTTCATCACAACCTCAGAGGAGCAACCCTTTTTTCACAGCTCACCAAACATCTTATGCTAATTTTTGCAGGTTTTATTTTTGCTGTGTTTTCCTACTAGAGAGCAAGATATCCCTTCCTGACCATACATCTGTTTCATCTCAATATAAAGAAACCTCAAAGTCAAACCAGCATCTTTTCCTAACCTGGAAGCACTTGTTTTCACTGATCTTCAGCTTATTGTTTGCATAATAATTCTACCCTCTTTCCAGCAACGAACCCGCCCAAGCCGAGTGCAGATGTATCTGGAATGCTGCTTGGATGCTGATGCCATTCCAACCATAACTCAACTCCACACACCCATTCACAGGGGACAGACGTTTTAAATAAATGTAAAGGCTGTCAATATATAAATCACAGTTCTGGCACATATTAAATAAAAAACTCAACATTCTTCATCGGAATGTGTCCAAGTAATAAACTGCCTATTTACCATAAAACAAAAGTCTTTTTGATTTTTTCCATGGCATTTTAACTATGCTTTCCCCTTTAATGCTGCTAGAGCTTTGAAGGCCTGCTCAGACTTCTTCTGTCCTCATGGCTATGGCCAAATGTGCACTGCTCAATTACATCCTTTATCTAAATGAGACAGAGCAAACAAGTTATGCACTCAGTTCCTAGACCCAGCAGATCCCGTTTCCAATACAGTCCACACTAATTACCACTGGACATCCAGATGGTCAGCATCAAAGGAAACATTGTTATCTACATGTTTGAACCTGTGATTATCGAGAATAATTATAATCCACTCACCATCCTGATTTGGAAACATATCGCCATTCCTGGAACTCCCTCCCTAATAGTATTGTGGCTTTACCTACACTATATGGACTGCAGCAGTTAAAGAAGGCAGCTCACCACCATCTTCTCCAGGGCAATTGGGGATGGTCAATAAATGCTGGCCCAGCCAGCGACACCCACATCCCATGAATGAATTTTTGAAAAATTCAATTTTCTGCAGCCATCCCAGCTTCCCCTTTTGTGAAAAGCTACAGTATTTTAAGAGCTGCTCCTTCTCAAGAGTTTCCAATCCTCAGCCAAATGTGCTAAGTCCAAATTCTCTATGCACATGTTTTCTCTGTCTGTAGCCTATTCAAATTAAAGATTGCTATACTTGCCACAGCCAGGCAATGTAGTTCTCTTCTTTCAATTTTAATAGCGCATAATGTGTAAAATAGTTGTCATTGGGAGATTACTAATATTGTGTTTCCAGCACTAACATTCTGCAACATGAACCAATATGTTTGAACAAGTCAGCTAGACCATTCATTAGTGTTACAAATATGAAGCTTGTAAGATTGTTATATTTTGGGACTGTTTCTTTAATTTAGGGTAAAATGGAGGAATGATGGGGGTCGTGTGACCTGTTCTGAATTTTGCCTGACAACAAGCCTAGGTGGCTTGGTTGTTAAAGGTAAAAGGGGGGCCCAGGTTGTTTTACTGGGAAGAAAGTGCAAGATATTTACACATGTAAACAATGACTAGAGCAGCTGTCTGTCAGTCTCCAAGTCCCAGGGAGGTATTAATAATATCATATTTTGTGAGTGGCCATGCTTTAAACTACTTAATTCCAAAATTGAATGAAGTTGGGGGCCTAAAAGATAGCTAAGTAGAATTTCTACTGGATAGAAGGCCCATGTGATTCAGATAACCATGGAGTTGGGCTTCAAGAGGGTAAGAATCCACAGGAAGACTTTGTAGGATCCAGTTGCAGGTTTTCCTAAAAGTATCATGAAACCTCACAGACAGGGTTAGTCTGCAAGAATCCGAATGTGTAAGAGAGTGAGAGAACCGAGAGATTGAGGCAGCAAGTCTATTGTTCACCAAGCAGGATACGAGTGGGAGCTCACACTCAGATTGAAGGTACCAAGTACATGAGGGTTTAAACAAAGCTGGAAGACTTGCCTAGCTTTGGCTAGAGGGAGGAATCTCCAATTCATCTCTCACTGTGAAAGTAAGTTTGGGGAGTAAAAGTTATCTGCCTGCAAAGGGAAAAGGAGCTGAAAATAGCTCTGGACAAGCCCCTGCAGAATTAAGTGTTCGCTTAAGGGACAGAGTAATGTATAACCTTGGCAGGGGGATTTTCGGTTGTTGTTAAAAGTTAAATGGGAGATATTTTCTGTAGTTTGCAGTATAAGTTGCTTACTGAAGTACTGTTCAGTGAGTGTTGCTTTTAGTTTGTTTGCTACAGTAAAAGTTTTAAAACTTGAAATCCTGTCATATGATCCTTTCAGTCATTCACTTGAAGCTTGAATTTCTTTTTAAAAGTTATCAGCTTCTACAGGGATTGTAACATTAGTAAGCCACTTAAATGATACTATCTTTGGGAAACACCCTGGGAATGTAGTCAATGAAGGATAGAAAGAAGACTAATGACTATAGTGTGTATTTGACAGAATGTATAGATGGAGCAGCATTCATAGAATAGAATCATGGAATCTTGCGGCACAGAAGGAGGTGTTTCGGCATATCTTTCAAACAGCTGTGCAATTGTCACGGCTCACTGGGGATAGTGCGCTACAATATTAAGCCCCACTGCTCCCCGAGCTGCGACAAATGTGAAAAAGTTTGATCAACCCACTTAATTGTTTAATTTAGGTTAACAGAATGCGAGCACCAGGTTTGTAAACTTAATAAGTAAATACCTGTTTATTAATCAAATTGTTTATTAATCAAATTGTCTTTAACCAGTGGCAAAAGAAAGAAATATGAACTGCTTACTTCTAGCTCTATAACCTAAATTCTACCCCTTCTTAAACCCCTATGAACACATATATAAGACACATAGGACAACTAAAACATGGATTTCAAGGGTGGGATAGAACAGTTCATATCATTAATTCCAGAGTATGGGATTCAATGGGTTGATTTTGATCGATGTCTTCCAAATTCCTTTCAGTTCGTTGTTAATGACACAAGGTGGTCTTTCAGCACTTTCAGTCTTTAGTTCACTGGTTGAGCACTCGCCTTTCAATATCTCTAACAGTGATTTTCCTCTTTGCCTCCTGACAGGGGTTTTCAGAGAGACAGCAGGTTAAAGAGATATGAGGAGAAAAAGCCAGCTAGCTATTATTGTAGAATTACTGGAATCTTACACACACAGGAGGCAGAGGTTTTAGGTCTTTTCCCTTTCAGGCTAGAAGCTATTCTGCTGCACTGCTCTCACACCAACCCTGGTCAGGAGCCAATTAAAACGTTGTTGCCAGGCAGTTCCCTGTTAGACCAGACTCCTCCTTGATGGCACACTCTATTCCAGGACAGTAACATTGTATATATCCCTCACATTGTTCCAGTAAACATATCCTTCCAAACAGCAGCCACAGCCCAACAGAAATAAAAAGATATGTTCCTTACATAATTTAGTCCCACACCCCAGCTTCTCCCTATAACCTGCAAATTAGTTCTCTTTAAGTAGATGTCCAGTTACCATTTGAAAGTTCCACCACCCTTTCAGATTGTGTTACAGACCTTAAAGCCCAGTGTGTGAAAATATTCCTCCTCATTTCTTCTGCAATTCTTTTGCCAATTGCTTTACATCTGTGATCATTGGTTACCACAAACTTTCAAAGGAAACAGTTTATCCCTATTTTCTTTATTTAACACCCCCACCCCAACCATAATTTTGAATACCTCTATTAGATTTCATCTTAATCTTCTTTAACCTTATTTGCTCTAAGGATAACAACACCAACTTGTTCTGTCTTTCCATATAAGTGAAGTCACTCAACCTTCATCTGGATTTTTGCAGAGTTGTGGAGACTCCATGCTTTATCCAAAACCTTTGATCCAGAGGTCCCACCCCCATTTCTGACATCCTGATGGAAAAGGGAGCAGGTTATGATTCATACATGGAGGAAACATGAACCTAGCAGGACCATTTAAACTCAATGCTGAGTTCAAACAGACCCCTCTTTTGCTGGAGCAAGATCCGTTCCCCACATTGTGTGACTTATGACTTTTAAGAGTAGACGTGAATGTGTGTAACAGCTGGATGAGGTCTGTGTCAAGCTGTCAGGTTATTTAAATTCCCTGCTCTTTAAATTTTGGGGGAAAACAGCCTGCTATGTTCCTGAGTTGAAAAACAATGATGCTTGCAATTTCAATAGCTGTTGGTTGACCTAAGCCTTAGGGCTATCGTTATAGCATTATTACTGCTTGACTGCTTCCACAACCTATCATTATCACAGTGAGGCACCTGTAAGTCCATAGCTTCAAGAGGTTATTAAGAAATTAGCTGTCTTTGATGTGCGACTATGAATACAAATTCTTGTTTTTATAAGGGTTTAAGTATTTGAAGGGATTTAAATGTATTGAGTGGGTTTTTATCAATTAGTGTTTTTATATATATATATAGTGAAGTTAGTAATAGATGCTTAGAACTTTATTTTATTTCATCTCAGCATGACTTCTGAAGTCTGCCCATGGCGGATACTGTGTGAGTTGGCATGGAAAATGTAAGGGCAGAGGGTGGTGGGTGGGTGGCATAGGTTGGCAGAGCTAATACTAAGTTGGTATTGGGTGTATAAGGGGCTATGGGAATGAGTGGGAGATCATGAATTGGCATGGAGGGTAGGACAGGCCAAGGGGTAAGTAAAGGGGCATAAGATGGCATGGAGGGTATGAGGGGCCATGGGTGTGGATAACAGGGCAATGGTTGGCATGGAGGGTATAATGGACCCTGGGGGTGGGTAGAGAGGCATAGATTAGCATGGGGAGCACGAGGGACCATGGGGGTTGGTAGAGAGGCATAGGTTGACATGGATGGGGCAGGGGAGTGGGTTTTTAGAGTGAGGGAGTTTGAGGGGTTAGGGCTAGAGGGCCTATCTGCTTTTATTAAAATTGGGACAAAGTCTCAGTGCAATGAGGCGGGCCTTTTAAACAGCCTGCCTTGGCACTTGGCAGTCCCTGAGGCTGCCTCTGAACTATTTCCAGGGGCTGTTAGTCTAACTGCAGCCCACACCTAAACCCCAGGAATGAGAAGCCAGCCATTCGGGTCTGTTTCTCCTGGGGCAGGTGCGCTAAGCTGGCAATTTTCCCCACTCTGTGCACTCGCCTCAGGTGCAAAAATCCTTGGTGTTATCCATGTAAATCAGCTCTGTACCCTCTCCAAGGTCTTGACATCCTAAAGCATGGTGTCCAACGTCGTACATAATAATCCAGCCGAGACCTATCCAGAGATTTGTAAAGATTTACCATCACTAATTTAATTAGATTCATTCAAGATCCCTATTTTCAAAGCCAAGTATCCAATATGCTTTCTTAACCACCTTATCAACTTGCCCTGCCACTTTCAAAGATTTATGAAAATGCACCCCACCACCCCTCCCAGTTCAACGGATCCTTTTACCCATCTTCAATATTCTCCCTCCACCTGGACCCCTCCCTCTGGATTCTTACCTTCTCTCGATCTTTTCATTGAGAACTGTCGGCGCGACATTAGTCGTCTCAATTTCTCTGCTCCTCTCACCCATTCTAACCTGTCTCTCTCTGAACTTACTGCACTCCATTCTCTCAGGTCCAACCCTGACATTGTCATCAAACCCGCTGACAAGGGTGGTGCTGTTGTTGTCTGGCGCACTGACCTCTACCACGCGGAGGCTGAGCGTCAACTCGCAGACACTTCCTCCTACCTCTCCCTGGACCATGACCCCACCACTGAACATCAAGCCATTGTTTCCAGGACTGTCACTGACCTCATCTCCTCTGGGGATCTCCCTCCCACAGCTTCCAACCTGATAGTTGCCCAACCTCGGACGGCCCGCTTCTATCTCCTACCCAAAATCCACAAACAGAACTGCCCCGGTAGACCGATCGTCTCAGCTTGCTCCTGCCCCACAGAACTCATTTCTCGTTATCTTGACTCCCTTCTCTCTCCCCTTGTCCAGTCCCTTCCCACCTACATCCGTGATTCCTCTGACACCTTACGTCACATCAACAATTTCCAGTTCCCTGGCCCCTACTGCTTCCTCTTCACCATGGACGTCCAATCCCTCTACACCTCCATCCCCCACCAGGATGGTCTGAGGGCCCTTAGCTTCTTCCTCGAACAGAGGCCCGAACAATCCCCATCCACCACTACTCTCCTCCGTCTGGCTGAACTTGTTCTCACGCTGAACAATTTCTCCTTCAACTCCTCTCACTTCCTCCAAATAAAAGGTGTGGCTATGGGTACCCGCATGGGCCCCAGCTATGCCTGTCTCTTTATGGGGTATGTGGAACATTCCTTGTTGCAGTCCTACTCCGGCCCCCTTCCACAACTCTTTCTCCGGTACATCGATGATTATTTCGGTGCTGCTTCATGCTCTCGTCAGGACTTGGAAAAATTTATTAATTTTGCTTCCAATCTCCACCCCTCCATCATTTTCACGTGGTCCATCTCTGACACTTCCCTTCCCTTCCTTGACCTCTCTGTCTCAATCTCTGGTGATAGACTGTCCACCAATATCCATTACAAACCCACCGACACCCACAGCTATCTCGACTACAGCTCCTCACACCCCACTTCCTGTAAGGACTCCATCCCATTCTCTCAGTTCCTTCGCCTCCGTCGCATCTGTTCCGATGATGCTACATTCAAAAACAGTTCCTCTGACATGTCCTCCTTCTTCCTTAACCGAGGTTTTCCACCCACGGTCGTTGACAGGGCCCTCAACCGTGTCCGGCCCCTCTCCCGCGCATCCGCCCGCACTCCTTCTCCTCCCTCCCAGAAACATGATAGGGTCCCCCTTGTCCTCACTTATCACCCCACCAGCCTCCGCATTCAAAGGATCATCCTCCGCCATTTCCGCCAACTCCAGCATGATGCCACTACCAAACACATCTTCCCTTCACCCCCCTTATCGGCATTCCGTAGGGATCGCTCCCTCCGGGACACCCTGGTCCACTCCTCCATCACCCCCTACTCCTCAACCCCCTCGTATGGCACAACCCCTTGCCCACGCAAAAGATGCAACACCTGCCCCTTCACTTCCTCTCTCCTCACCGTCCAAGGACCCAAACACTCCGTTCAAGTGAAGCAGCATTTCACTTGCATTTCCCCCAACTTAGTCTACTGCATTCGTTGCTCCCAATGTGGTCTCCTCTACATTGGAGAGACCAAACGTAAACTGGGCGACCGCTTTGCAGAACACCTGCGGTCTGTCCGCAAGAATGACCCAAACCTCCCTGTCGCTTGCCATTTTAACACTCCACCCTGCTCTCTTGCCCACATGTCTGTCCTTGGCTTGCTGCATTGTTCCAGTGAAGCCCAACGCAAACTGGAGGAACAACACCTCATCTTCCGACTAGGGACTTTACAGCCTTCCGGACTGAATATTGAATTCAACAACTTTAGGTCGTGAGTCCCCTCCCCCATCCCCCCCCCCTTTCTGTTTCCCCCTTCTCTTTTTTTTTCCCAATAAATTATAAAGATTTTCCTTTTCCCACCTATTTCCATTATATAAAATAAAAAAAAAAACCCACTAGAGCTATACCTTGAGTGCCCTACCATCCATTCTTAATTAGCACATTCGTTTAGATAATATCACCAACTTTATCTTTAACACCTATGTGTTCTATTGTACTATTGTTGTTGACATCTTTTGATATTCTGCTTCTATCACTGCTTGTTTGTCGCTACAACCACACCAACCCCCTCCACCTCTCTGTCTCTCTATCTCTCCGCCCCCCACACACACACCTTAAACCAGCTTATATTTCAGCTCTTTCCTGGACTCGAACTCAAGTTCTGTCGAAGGGTCATGAGGACTCGAAACGTCAACTCTTTTCTTCTCCGCCGATGCTGCCAGACCTGCTGAGTTTTTCCAGGTAATTCTGTTTTTGTTTTGGATTTCCAGCATCCGCAGTTTTTTTGTTTTTACCCCCAGAACATTGCCTGACTTCACCCCTGCCTCAACTCATTTGCTGCTCGGTTATGCCTCTAGATTTGACTATTCCAATACACTCCTGGCCAGCCTCCCACATTCTATCCACTGCAAACTTGAAGTTTGCTGACTGGGTCCTTACATGCACCAAGTCCTATTCACCCATCACCTCATGTTTGCTGACCTACATTGGCTCCTAGTTAGACAACATCTCAATTTTAATTTCTCATCTTTATTTTCAAATCCTTCCATGGCCTCACCCCTCCATATCTCTGTAACGCCCTCCTGCCCCTCAACCCTCCAAGATCTGTGTGCTCCTCTAAGTCCAGCCTCTTGAGTATCTCCAATTTTAAATGCTCCATCATTGGTGGCTGTGCCTTTACCTAACAAGGGCTTGAGCACTGCAACTCCTTCCTAAACCTTTATAACTCTCTATCTCTCTTCCTTTAAGGCAATCCTCAAAGCTTACTTTAACCAAGTTTTTGGTCATCTACTCTCTTGTCTTCTTATACATCCTGCTGTCAAATTTTGCTTTAAAGACACTTCTGTAAAGCACTTTGGGACATTTTATTGCATTAAAGGTGCTATATAGATACAAGCTGTTACTCTATACAGCAAATTCCAAAGTGGACACAAACTGCTCTTTGTCAAAAGCTTCCCTGGGTACCTTACCTATCTTCATGCTTCTGCTAGGTATCATCTGAAGGCTAGGATTGGATTGTGGGAGGTATTTTTGGCTGCTTGTGCTCTACAATGGAGTTATAGGACGGAGGTGGCCCTTATCAAATACAGCTTGCTCCTGCGGGAGAGCCACTGCTGACTGTATTTTTGGAGCTAGCTCCTGACTGCCTGGTGTTACCTTTCACATTTGCTTGGTAATCTGAGGGGAAAGGCCAAAGGCTCAGAATGTGTTTCTATCCCGAGAGCTGAGTAGATTCCAGCTGTCACCAGTCCAATGCTCCTGGACTTCCCACACAAGTACCCAGCCATCCTACGGTACACTACCATTTTGACAGTTGGGGAAAAAGCAGGTTGGTGCCTATCAGTACACTATTGGCAGAGTAATGTATTCAATTGGGGTTGATTAGACACTTGAGCTACAGAAGCCTCTTTCAATCTGCCTGTTTATCATGCTTCACTTTCTACATATCTATTCCTAACTTAACTTTCTCCTTTCAGCATTCAACATTCTGGGCCAGATTTTTGTGGAGGAGGCAGGAAAGCCAAGTTGGGAAACCTTCTGACTAGGCAGACTCCGGTCCTTTAAAAAGGCCCCCACCCACCATGTTTTCATTCTGGGGAGGTGGGGATAGGATGGAGTTGGGCCTGCCATCTTTTAAGGCAGGCCGTAGGTGGGCGGATGGTAAAGCCAGCACGCTAGAATGCCCACCTCTATTTACTGGGACAACAGCCCTTTTGTAATGATGAATGTCAGGCCTTCAAAGCTTCACCCCTCACCCACAACCCACTGCACATGCCCCCCTCATTCCCCCCCCATGCCCCCTCATATCACCCTTGCTTCTTCATACCCCCATGCATCCCCCCATGTATCCTCCTTAATCACTTACCCCGTATGTACTATGGGCAGGCCTCAGGAACCATGTCTTTGAATGGGCATTTTCTAAAAATCTAAGTAGCTCTTAGTCAAACACACTTCATACTAAAATAAACACTCACTCAAAGAAGCCATTCAAAGAAAACAATATCCCCTCAAGTGGGCAATCTATTGTAAAAACAAACATTTATCCAGTAATTACATCAAAGACAAATAATCCTTTAGTAAGCCCTTAAAACTGCCAAATAGTCTACATAGTCCCCTGCTAATATAAGTAGTTTTGTAGCTTTTGAAACTCAGCTAAGCCTTCATTATGACCCAAGCTTTCAAAACAAAGCCTTCCAAATTGAAACAATGATATCTATTGAAAATGCAAAAACAGGTGGCTATGTTTTTTTCTAAGCTACACCAGATCGCCTGCCAATCATTGCAGTCCAGGAGCAGATGTCTGTTTTTTTTCTCTAAGTGAAAGCTGCAGACCATTTTTTTCAAATGTAAAGCACCATGGATATTTCAATCACTTCAGATCATGACAGCAGAGTTCCCAAGCAGTATGTTCTTCAGTTTTGAATGCATAATAACACTTTTCCCGCGGGGAAAAGTACTTTAATGCATCTCAACAGTTAAACAATGCTGGTCAATGTAGTAGTCAACTTACCTTTGCAGGACAGAGACCTATAATCAATCACTGCAGCAAAAGTACATATTACTTACAATATAGCATCTAACTATTGAACATGAAAAAACAGTTTGTTTTGTATTTCAAAGCCTGTCAATGAAAGAATTCCAGGAGCATGTGACTTCTTTTTTGGTTCCCCAATTGAAACTCTTCTGAGGTGTCGTGAATCACACATTCATATGGAAGAAGTTCAACTACACAGAAGGAGTGGGGGGTGGTGGTTTAAACTATACAACCCCTCAATGGAGCTGGCAAGGGTAGCAGTGCTGCATGCAAGTGGGCTATCTGCACCCTTATCCCATGCCAGCAAAAATGATCAGAAACAGAAATGGGAGTGGGAATCTTGGAAACAGGTTCCACCTGCCATTTTTAAAGAGCTCCCGACTCAGCAAAAATCCGGGCCTCTCCGCTTGTATATTTGTTTTGTTTGTTTGATTTGCATTGTCTTATTATACCTCCTTCTGTCTCGATGTTAATACTGCTTTGCCATTTAACCATCTCTTATTCTCCACCTAAGCACTTTAGAAATCATTCTATTTATTTTCCAGTCTGAGTAATTGTTTTTTCTCCTCTTTCCCTTTTCCACTTCTGAGGAACTATATACACCCGAAATATCGACTTTTGCTTTCTCTACAGATTCTGCCTGACCTGTTCAGTGTTTCCAGCGTCTTCTGTTATTTTTTCAGATTTCCAGCATCTGCAGTATTTTACATTTTATCCATGAAAATATAATTGGACTGTTGAATTGTTAGTCTTATTATACAGAACTGCATATTCTTACAAACAGAAGATTCACTGTTCTGTTGAAAATGATATATTCTAAGGTCATGTACTTTTTTCTAATTGTGTGTTCTAACATAACTAAACAAAATGCTATTCCACAGCCACTGCACATGTTGTACAATTGAAAATGACCTTCCACTGAAAGTTGCAAAGGACAAAGAGAACTCCTAGGGTTAGCAACTGGTAATTAGTGAATGTCAATCACCAGTGGAACCTTTGTTTTTCTGAAGAACTGGACATCCACTTCCCAAGGCATGCTACACAGTACCAGTGGCATCTCTTACAGACTAAGAAAGGGTGATAAGAGAAACGAAACCTTTTAATTGAATGAAAACTAATATAGATTTTTATATATTATATTAGATTTGGAATTAGAGGAACATTATTGTCAGACAGATTTCCAACTCTGCACGATGGAATATATACATTTTATTTAAATTGCCACACAAAAAATAGCAGCTGAAAAAATGGGCATGTAATGAGTTATGCTTGCAGCAAACATTGTTTAAAAAGTGTTGTCACCCACAAGGCAAAAATCAGATTTGTGGACAGTTGTGATATTTCTGATAGCAGAAAAGATAGTAAATCTACTACCATATACCCAAGGGAAGATTGCATGCAGGGCGATGTTGTGAAATGCATACAGAAAATAATGTCTGGAACATTAAGCTTATGGTTGATAGCACAGCAGCCAGCTTGTCATTTCCAACTTTCTCTGTTGTTCCGCTAAGATCAGGAATCTCCAGGCTTTGCTTTGACCTTGGAGAAGACATTTAAATGTAGATTTTCTGTGCCCTTGAATGCAGCAATGTACCTCACAAACCCCCGTCATACATCAGAGCATTGAGGGTAGACAGCCCATGACTGTGTTTTGACATGAAAAGTACTTAATTTGAAAAATTTACTTTTTAATGTTTCATGAAGTTGAAGTGTCCCTCAACAATCCTGCCAGCCTCCAAATGAAGTATTCTCAAAGGCAGAAAATATGTTGTACCTTCATTTTGAGCCAAAAAGCAGAACAAGTTTAATGAGGGAAGAGTCCAGCCAAGATATAGAGCAGAATTTTTCCAGATTTGCACCAGGAACATAAGAAAAAGGAACAGTAGACCATTCAGCCCCTCGAGCCTGCTCCACCATTCAATAAGCTCATGGTTGACCTTGTGTTTCGAATTCCACATTCCCACATAACCTTTTATTCCTTTGCTTAACAAGAATCCATCTACCCCTGCCTAAAAAATATTCAATGAACCTGCCTCCACTGCCTTCTGAGGCAGGGAGTTTCAAAGTTGCATAACCCTCTGAGAGAAAAAAATTCTCATCATCTCTGCCCTAAAGGGTTGACCCTTAATTTTAAAACAGTGCCCCCTAGTTCTGGACTCATCCACAAGAGGAAACATCCTTCCTACATCCACCTTGTCAAGTCGTTCAGGATCTTGTATACTTCAATCAAATCACCCCTCACTCTTCTGAACTCTGGTGGAAACAAGCCCAGTTTGTCCAACCTCTCCTCTTAAGACAACCCAGTCATTCCAGGTATCAATCTAGTAAACCTCCTGTGAACTGCCTCCAATGCATTTGCATCCTCCCTTAAATAAGGAGACCAAAACTGCACATAGTATTCTAGGTGCGGTCTCACCAATGACCTGTATAAGTGAAGCATAACGTCCTTACTTTTATGTTCAATCCCTCTCATAGTAAAGGATAGTATTCCATTAGCCTTCTTAATTACTTGCTGTACCTGCATAATAATGTTTTGTGACTCATGTACTAGAACACCTAGATCCCTCTGTCCCTCAGAATTATGCAGCCGTTCTCCATTTAAGTCATATTGTGCTTTTTTTTGTCCTTCCTGCGAAAGTGAACAACTTCATATTTTCCCACATTAAACTTCATTTGCCAGATCTTTGCCCACTCACTCAATCTATCTATATCCATCTGCAACCTCCTCATGTCCTCTTCACAACATACTTTCCTATCGATCATTGTGTCAGCTGAAAATTTAGCTACCATGTCTTCGCCCCATTACAGGCCCCTGTTGGACTCCACTCATTAGTTCCTGCCAAGCTGAAAAAGATCCATTTATGCATATTCTTTGCTTTCTGCCAGTCAGCCAATCTTCTATCCATGCTAATATGTTACCATTTACACCATGCGCTTTTATTTTCTGTAATAACCTTTGATGTGGCACCTCATCACTAAGTGCAGTAGCAGGCAGGTAAAACAACATTTTACCAACTGGCTGCGATGGCGGGTTTTCATGCCGTATTGTCCCAAACACACCACATTATTTACGCACTCGTGGGAAACATGCCATTTCTAATGCGAGTGGGGTCTTATTCGCCCGCCCACCATCACCCCGCTGTTGCGTCAGGCCGGGTGCCATTTTTAAAGCCCAACCGCAAGCACACATCACAGTGCTTCCCAACCACCACTGCTGCATGGAAGACATGGCCCTGAAACTGAAGAAGACTGCAGCCCCGAGGTTCAGCGACGTGTCCCTTGAGTGCCTTTTGGATGCCGTGGAGGCCTGCCGGGATTTCCTCTACCCCTGCTCATGCTGCAGGATGGGCAGCAACTGCACTAACCCGGCTTGGGCAAGCGATGGCAGTGATGGTCAGTGCCAACGCCCTTCAAAAGAGGACAGCCACCTAGTGCCGCAAGAGGATGAATGATCTCCTCCATTCTGCCAGGATAAGTCACTCTTCTCACCACTTTCAACTCACACACTCACAAACCCATCACACATCCACAGTGATCTCACTCACTGCCAGTCCAAGGGACATCACCATCCACTCTCTCACACTCACCGTCATTGTCCTCATCCCATCCATGGGACCACTCACCACCCACACAGGTCAGACGTACTTACCATCTGGCCTGGCAGGCGCCCTGTTTACACTTTCTCCATCTCTACTTATGCAGGACAAGCTGACACACAACAAGAGGGAGAGGTCATTGACCGGTGGCGGAATGCTCGAAATCAAGGTCCTCACGGACTTTGAAAACAGAGCCATCCAGCTGGCCGCCGAGGATCTGGACCGTTCCTGTGCTGACGGTGAGGCTGGCTGTGCTCTACCAAGTGAGGACCCAGCAGTGCAACATACATCAGACAACCATGCTGTGAGTGATGTGTCCTGTTTCACAGGCCACTGCCATGCACGAATTAGCTCCCCTTGCTTTCGCAGGCACATTTGGAATCAGCTAATGGAGTTCATGACCCAGGGCCTCCAATCAAGTCCCGAAGGAACCTCTGAGGAGGAATCTGGAGGCACCCTCCTTAAAGTCCCGGCACAGAGCTCACTCACCTACACCTTCTGCCAGTGCAGAGACACACACCTTGTTGGGACCTAGCTTTAGAATAGCCTCGGGATCACAATCTGGTGAGTACATCGCACTGGCTGATTAACAACAGGCAGCAGAAGGGCATGGGCGGCACTTGGAGGACAGCTGGAGGCCAAAAAGTTGCTGAATGCGAGTCAGATGACGACCTCTGGACTCAGTCATGTCACATTTGCTGGAGCTGCAAAGGCTTGGGAACATCAGGAAGGGATATCCACTGCACTCCTCAGATTGCAAGACACAATGGAGGAGTCCGTCTGCCTTCACTCTGAAGTGATAGCGCTGGCATACCAACTCACCGAGGTCAACACTGGCAGGATGGCAGCCGCCATGGAGATCTTGGTCCAGGACTTTGCTCCTGCACTGCTGCACAGGCTCAACTCCATCGCTGATACCATAGCTGGCCTCTTACAGTGTGTACGTGAGAGGGGTGCCAGGCAGCTCGATCTCACTCCAGCTACCCCTGCTCCTCAAGGAGTCAGCCCATGGCCCCTGGGCCCATCCATCCAGGTAACTCTAAGAACATCCAGCTTTACTGACTCCCCTCTCCCTGTGACCTCAACAGCTCCAGCTGCACAGGCCGAGAAGGTGCCACTGCTACACAGCAGGACCCCAAAAAGCAGGCCGAGGCCTCCAAGTCTCGGCCCTCCAGAGGACGCCCACCAAGGTCATCACAGACAGGGCGTCGCACTCAGCAGGCTGCCTCCACCTCCACTTTGGATGTCCAAGGAGCACCAAGATGTAGCGGCAGGGTTAGGAAAGTTAAGGAGAACTAGTTGCACAGGCTGGGCGTGGGTGTTAATCACTTGTATATACTGTTCACTATTGTCAATAAACTCCCAAGAATATCTCCCTGCCTATAGCTCCTTGTTCTGATGAGTAGTGTTCTTGTCACTCACATGTGAAATGTTTCTGCACAAGATAAAGGTGTCTCAGTCCAGGGTCTATTCCCTGTGCTCTGTGCAGCCTTCGGACCAAAGTGCTAGTCTGGCCTCACACTCCCTGGAAACATTACTGATGCCCGCACCTCGACAGTGCTTGTCATTGCTGCCAGAATTTAGTGACCAGATGCCACAGAGTTCTCTCACTCTCTCTGTGCTCTCAGCACTTTTAAGATGGGGCTGGCCCCCTTCTCTTCAACATCTGTGACCACTGATGCTGTGCCCCTGAAGGGCTCTGTTGCCGAAGGCAGACAAAGGATCAGACGCTTCTAAAGTTTCATGGCAGTGTCTCTATGATATAACCCCGATCACAGAGCGCAAGCGAGCTGCCCTTGGCCAGACCAGAGTCAGACACTCTCAGAGGCAATGTGAAGATCTATGGAGTGTCCTCACAGCATTTCGTCATTATTCTTCTGCACTCGAGTGACTATTAGGGCCTTCACTGCGTCTTCATGAGAGGAACATTATCACAGAGGGTATGTGCGCTGCCATAAGGCAGACTAGAGTCAAACATTCACAGATGCAATGTGAGGATCTATGGGGTCACCTCACTGCATATCGTCATCATCCTCCACAAATCTAGCAGCTAGATTGAGCCTGCCTCATCTAGCCGGTGTGAGGGCCTCATCCCCATCATTGTGACCTCCAAGGACCTCCTCACCCTCATCCCCCATTGTTGTCCTCCTCACTGGTGCAGCTCCTTCATCTCCTCCTCAGCCAGCTCATCTCCCAGGTTGTAAAGGACACAGCAGACAACAATGATGCGTGACACCCTCTGTGGACTATATTGTAGGGCTCCACCAGACCGGTCCAGGCACTGGAACCTCATCTTCAGCATCCCGATGGTTTGCTCTATCAACTTGCGAGCTGCTCATGAGCCTCATTATATCAACGTTCTGCTGCAGTCTGAGGCCGCTGCACGGGTGTCATCAGCCATGGCCTCTGCGGGTAGCCCTTGTCCCTGAGGAGCCATCTCTGCCACTTCTGTAGACCCTGGAAGACTCCAGGGATCTGTGACCAACTGAGGATGTAGGGGTCGTGCACACTTGCTGGAACTGTATAAAACACTGGTTAGGCCACAGCTAAAGTATTGCGTGCAGTTCTGGAATCCGCATGATAAGAAGGATGTGATTGCACTAGAGAGAGTGCAGAGGAGATTTACCAGGATGTTGCCTGGGCTGGAGAGTTTTACTTATGAGGAGAGATCGGATAGACTGGTGTTATTTTCCCTGAAGCAGGGAGATTGAGGGGATACATGATTGAGGTGTATAAAATTATGAGGGGCATAGATAGGGTAGACGAGAAGGAACTTTTCCCCTTGGTGAAGGGATCAATAACCAGGGGACATAGATTTAAGGTAAGGGGCAGGAGGTTTAGAGGGAATGTGGAAGAATTCTTTTCACCCAGAGGGTGGTGGGAATCTGGAACTCACTGCCTGAAAGCGTGGTAGAGTCAGAAGCCCTCATAACATTTAAGAAGTATTTGGATGTACACTTGCAATGCCACAGCATGCAAGGCTATGGGCCTTGTGCTGGAAAATGGGATTAGAATAGTTAGGTACTTGTTTGACTGGTGCAAACTCAATGGGCCAAAGGGCCTTTTTCTGTGCTGTAGACCTCTATAACTCGATGACTTCCTGGAAGCTGTGCGCACACCTGCAGGATGCGTTTCTGGTGGTTGCACACCAGCTGCACATTCAGCAACTGGAACCCCTTGCTGTTGATGTAGCCCACCCTGTGTTGCGATAGAGATCTGAGCGCCACATGAGTGCAGGCAATCACACCCTGCACCTGTGGGAAAACCGAGATCTGGGCGAATCCAATCACTCTTGCATCCTGGCTGTCTGGTCCCAGGTGAAATGCACAAAGTTGTGTGCCCTTGCAAAGATGGCATCCTTGACCTCATGGATATATTTGTGGGTGGAGGCTTGTGAGATCCCACAGAGGTCACCTGTGGAGCCCTGAAAGCAGCCACTAGCATAGAAAATGAGCGCCACCATCACTTTCACAGACACTGGCAGTAGATGCCCTTCATGTCCCAGTGGCACCAAATCCTACAGTAGCTGGCAGATGTGACCAACCAGTTCCCTAGACATGTGCAGTCTCCAGCAACACTGGTTCTCAGTCATCTGCAGGAATGAAAGGCGGCTTCTATAGACCCTGGGTGTTGCTAGGCGACGGCTCGTTGTGGCTCTTCGGTGGCGTGTGCAGGAGCCCCAGCCATCCCTTCTTCCTGAGGTTGCTGCTCCTGCCTCTGCACAGCCAGGAGCCTCAGTCGCTCTCTCCTCTGTCGTCTTCACACTCTGTAGGCTATCAGACATACAGCTAATTCACCAGGCTCCATGGTCCTGATGTGTTCCTCCTGCAGAATGAAAGAACCTGTCCTGGTTAAGTGTGCAGACCCCTTAACAATTCCCAGAGAGTGCTGGCCACCACTTGGATGGCCAGAAATTAGTGCGCTGCCTGGCTGCCCAAAACCCCACTACACCCATCCCAGTCCACCTAACCGACTGGCGGCAGATTTGTCCATTGATCTGCATGCTGTGCTGTCAGCTCAGGTGCAGGCATTCTCTTAACCTGCACTGCAAGGCTACATTGTTAGCTTGAACCATGGCGGATACTGTTCCAAACCAGGATGCTGACATTGCAAGAGGCTTTGAGTGCCTCCAGCAGTGACTGCTTCATGGCCAACTTTAGCAAGGAGATTGTACATCGCATGCAGTCGTCCAACTGTTCTGCTGTCCACTAAAATGCTCATGACTTTGCAGTCTGTGCCGATTGGGAAAAGCTTTGGTAGCACTCTGATGCCTCTGCATTGCTTGAGTAGACAGATGAATTGGAAGCCTGACTCCAATCATATCAATGTGGCTGCACCTAAACTGTCTGAGTTACAGACGAATGATCACTTTATACACATTTCCCTAATGCATGGCCACTTCCCTCGCCCACCCTACCCCCAACCCCGAATGCTTGTCTGCTATATTCAATGGCAGGCCCTTGGCCCCCACCCCCCACAAGATGTCTCAATGGCAGGGCTGCGCTTGCCCCCCCACTCACAAGTCACCTCAATGGCAGACCTGTGCTTGCGCCCCCCCCCCCCCCCCCCCCCCCCCACCTCACACATCGCCTCAATGGCAGGGCTGCCCTTGATCATGAAGCCCCCAACGCCCCTCAAGCTTGTCCAACAGGCGATCCTGGTGAGCTCTGCACAATGTTACTGTGTACTCACCTCCAAATTCCCCTCAAAATGCAGGCCGCCAAGTGCACATCGCTTATGTGCTGTTGTGAAACACGGACTATCCCAGCGGACTGGCCTGATAATGACATGCTCATGTATGGCAATGAGGTTCCCAACTTCCAATGGCGGGAAATGTGGCCCGCCATTGGCGGGCTAAGTGGACGATCGTGAACTGGTTTCATGCTGTCGTGAAACCAATCGTGCCATATTGTCCGCTTACACCACTGATCACGCCTGACGCCATCAGGCACGGAAAATCCCACCCATAATCCAGAGACAGTGCCAAGAGTGTGTTCAGAGTGACTGCAAGATTCTTTCTGACTTACTAAAACGTTAATGGTTAGTTTACTTCAATCCCTCAGGAATGGATCCCATAATTATGCCTTTAGAAGAAGGAGATGGAAAACAATTTCCACATCAATTCTGTCAAACCAAAGTCTGTGGAGACAGGTGAGTATCTGAGACAAGCTTACAAATGTGTTATTGCTTGCTGCTTTGACACCTTTTGCTTTCACAACCAGGCCTGATATATGCAATGGAGAAATGAAGTTAAACTGCTGTTGAATTAATTGAACTGGAGGCAACAAATTAAAATTTGATACAGCACAATGTAAGCTCCTTTAAAGAAAATGAAGAAGGCCTTTTTGGTGCTCAGTACTGGGATCTCTATTTATTTTCTATTTATATAAATGGTTTGGACATAGGCACAAGATGAAGTTTGCCGATGATACCAAATTGGAGGCATATCAACTTTAAGAAATGCAAGACACTGTGGGACGACATAGAGTGGTTACTGAAGTGGGCAGGGAGGTGACAGATGCATTCCAGTTCAGAGAGATGTAGAGTAGTACATTTTTAAACAAAAACAGTGGAATAGTGCCCTAAATTCTGTGGGTGGGATGGAGTGGGTGGGGGCCCAGAAGGAGAAAACAGTTTGGACCAATAGTTTTATTACCCAGTTTTTACTGGTGTTCCATTTTAAGGTATACAAGACCAGTTAGGACTTGTATTCTTATCTTGTATTCTTATTTCCGAGTTTTCACTGTTTTTCATCCTGGGGTTGGGGGGGGGGGGGGGGGGGGGGGGGGGGGGGGGGAGGATACAGGCAAATAGATCTTTAAAACTGAGAATGCCAGTAGAAAATACCAGGTAAATAGAACTCTGGATTTTAATTGTATGGACATTGAATACAAAATCAAGGAAATGATATGTATAAATGTTTCTTTATAAGACATTATTTTTCTGTGCAGTCCTAGGCAATCCAGTATAACTTTTTGAAAAGGGTACGCCAAAGATTCACTGGAATTATGACCTGAATTTTACCCTCAGGATGCGAACGAAGTCAGTGCAGCCGAAAATGGTAAAACCCTCTCCAGCCGAGATCGCAATGCAAATGTGATATTAAGCTATGTGGCCAATTAAGGCCTGCACAGCATGAAATATATGGCCAGTTGGTATTCTGTGCGTGAGGGTGGGAATGCATCAGGGACTGGGTCCAATGGGGACACAGCGGGTTGTTCAAAAACGGAAGATGCAGCTCCTTGAAGGTTGCCAGGAGTTGTGGGGGAGGCTGAGGGAGCTGTTTTGAAGCTATCCAAGAAGTGCCCTGGTATGCAGTCATAGCCTTAACACCTGGTAGACATGGAAGGCGGGAGGGCAAGTCGGGCGGGCACTCTGCAACCCCACCCCCCCACCATTTCTCAGATGAATACCTGGGAGTGCTGGCCGAGGAGGTCACTGCCAAGCAGCATATCTTAATGACCAGGGACAGCAAGAGAAGGCTGCGCCACTAAACCAAGAAGTCCTGGACAGAGGTTGCTGCCCAGGTCAGTGGACATGGCGTACCGCACGTGGCCTCAGTGTCACAAAAGGTTCAATGATCTTCTGCAGTCAGCAAGGTAAGTGCAAAAATGGCATCGACCTGTGCAGAGAAGTTTAGTCAGGTATCCCTTGCTCAGAACGTTCCGGAGTCTAAGAGTTTGTATCCCAACTGACACTAAGGCCTGCCCTGCCAAGGCTGGGATTTCAGCACAACTGACATCAGTGTGTTGGAGGGTGAGATGTGCTACAATGACATGGCCCACCTAATCCTCGGATAGGTGGCAGGGGAGGGGAACCAGGAAATGACTTTCAGGGAGATAGAGCAATAATAAGATTTATATTTTTCCCTGTCAGGAGAAGAGCAGTCAGAATCCTGCGGAGTGCCGCAGAACAGGTAGATCAGTGCCAAATCTATGCATCTCATGAAGCACGAAAGCGATGCACTGCAGCTGGAATGCCACCTGTCAGGCCGCTCCTCCGGTCGTGATAAGGCGGGGGTCTCGGATGAAGGTAAGAGTGTGGGTAACAGATGCGTATGCCATGGGTACTGGAAACATAACAGGCTCCTCTCATCAGAAACTGAACTGTCGTAGCCAGAGAGCCCATTGAAGCTCCAATGCAGATGGCACCATGTAGCAGGTTTCCACTGTTTCCTCAGCCCACCTAGCGTGCATAGTGACTATGATGATTGAACGTACTGATCTTTTGCCTTCCTCCCGCTTATGCGCCATCCGCAGGAGCCACCGGCAACCCTGAGGACCTGCCATTGAGCTCTGAGGAAGCCATCACATCTGCACCATCATCACACCGTCTCTCTGAACCAGGCATCAGCACAGACACTCACAAGTCGGTGGACATTAGTTATTTGGCTCCATGGGTAATGCACATTGGTGACGACACATCACACTCGCATGAGGGGCTGGCAGAGACAGAGAGGTCCCAGGGAGCCAACAATGGGAGCACAGCTGGAGACCAGGACCATGCTGCACCCGAGACAGATGACGAGCCTCTGGAGTTGTCCATCAGGTGGCAGATGCTAGATGTCCAGCAGGATGCGTGGGGAGATCTGGCAGAGGTCCATGAGGGTCTGCATGCCGTGGTCTCCATCATGGAGTCCATGCAGAGTGGGCGTTCTGCGTTGACCCTTAACATTGGAGTGCATAGCCTTCTCCATTGAGAGAGTGGTGACTCTCATGGAGAGGCAGCTTCAGGTACAGACTCAGGGGTTCCTGGGGTTGCACTCGGACCTGCAGGCCCTCACACAGGCTATGACCTTAGGAGGTCACTGCCAGTGTGAGAGCTGGATGAGCCACCTGGTCTCTCTGCTAGGTCCCCGTCCATCAATGGTGAGCAGGGAGGTGCAAGCGCACCTCACACTGGCAGACGAGCTGCCTGTCATCTGTGTGGGCTCCTCTCAAGTTGCTGCGGATGAAGGCATCAGCTCCTCCACCCCTCTGCCAGTGGCTGCCTCATCTGCAGAATCAGCAGGCTGCCTCCAATGCCACTGACAGCAAGTTGGGGTCGGGGGGGCACCAAAACGCAGATGTAACCTGAAGGCACCTTGAGCAGAACAGGGGTGTGTCACAGGTTATATGCATTAATTATTTTGATGTTTGTGTTAGGAATGGATGCATTGTTTGTTCTTTGTCTGTTCATGGGAAGTAACATAAACATTTATTTGACTTAAATGGGCTATGTTGACTGGATGGCATGAATAGGTGCCAGATGTAGCACAGGCTTATAAAAGTATAGTATTGTGTGGTGCTGGCGCACTGGGTTGGGTTCTCATTTATTGATTGTTAGCAAAAGAGACAGTGCCATTGGCTTGATGAGGCATTGATGCCTTGGATGCCTAGCTGATACTTCACTGGATCAAAGCATCCCTGGTGTCCCTGCCTCCATGAAGGTTCCTGTCCTTTGCCTTGAGGTCCTCACCCTGTGCCTCCCCAGGCTTTTCCCCTGAACCATCATTTAAGTCATCCTCCTTGCCCTGTGGATCTGCCTTGCTTTCCTCAGCCTCCAGTTGGTCCCCCCTTGACAGATCCAGGTTGTGCAGGGCACAGCATGCAACAACTGTGAGGGCGACTCATTCTGGAGGATGCTGCAGTGCTCCCCCTGATTGGTCCGGGCATCTGAATCGCATCTTCAGCAGCCCAATGGTCCTCTCCACCACCGTCCTTGTGGAGGCAAGGCTCCTGTTACATCTCTCCTTGGCCTCCTTTCTTGACACCTTGATGGGCACGTGAGTGCAATCGTTTAACCCTTGATGCTGGGGAACCCAGCCATCTCAGCAAAGCCTTGTGCTGTCCCTTCCTGGCGTGCCTTGTCTGTTCGGAAGTGGATGAAAGTGCAGAGATGTCTAAAGATAGCATCAGTCACGAGCTTGACGCAACTGTGCGCAGCTGATTGAGAAACGCCGGACAGATCCCCCACTGAGCCCTGAAAAAAACCGGAGGCATAGAAATAGAGGGCCGCTGTGACCTCCAAAGCCACCGGCATGGGGTGTCCGCCCACGCAGTTGGAGGTGATTTCTGGACAGATCATATGACATATTGCTGTCACTGTGTCATTGGAGAGGCGGAGCCTCCTGTGGCACTGGACCTCAGATACCTGGAGGTAGTTGGAGAGCTGCCTGAGCACTCTAGCAGCTGGGTAGTGGTGTCTTCAGCGTGCCCTCCCACCTAGGCCTCCCTACTGGCCCTGCACCAAGTGAGCCTGTGTCTCTCCTCTTAAAGGCCTGTCACTGGGATACTATCTGCGTTCACCTGGCCTCCTCTTCCTCCTCCCCCTCTCTTCCTCTTCAGAGGAGATTCCACCAGCGGAATATATTATCCCATTAATTGGGATGCAGAGGAGCAGTGCCTTGAAAATGAAGGAGCACTGTGCTGCAATACTCAGGGGAACCTTCGAGGGAAATGAAGACCTGGGAGCTGAAAGACAGGCTTGACAATCAAATGAGATGCAAAGAAACTGTGGGACAACACTGTACTCACACAGCAACGAGCTGGCACTGACAGAGAAAGTGCTGCTGCTCTGGGGATTGCGGATCCACCCGTGGATGAGAAAATGATTAAAACGTAATTTCCACCCACCCGTTTTGCCCATGCGATGAGCTAAAAATCACATGGGCAGTGTAAAATCGCTGCCTATTAGCTTGTTAATGGCCTTAATTGGCCCTTTAAATACCGCGGGCACAGATCCAATTTGCGCATGCGCCTGCCAACTGCAAAATTGAGCGCATGCACAATGACATCAGGAAGCATGTCCGATGTCATTTGATATTTTATGTTCGGTTGGGTCGAGCACATGCCCACCCCCAAACGTAAAATTCTGGCCTATTTATTTGATGATGAAGAAGGGGTCAAAAGTGGGCGTTTTATACTGGAACAAGGAGATTTAAAAATTACCAAAGGATTTTAGAGAGGCCTGTGACAGCAGTAATGGCTGACAGCTGTGCATCTAAGAATAGCAGCAAGCAGGCCGCCAGCCCCAATCTGGAACCATTTAAAGAAAAAGTGCTATTTACCTCCAATTTGAGAGTGGTCAAATTGAAAGGACACTATCGACATCATTCATGTGCCTCTGTTTGGATACCCAATTAACAAAGAGGATGATTAGGTGGAAAATCCAGTTAGGGTTCTACTTGCTCAGTTACATAACTGTCCCTTGATGATGCCTGCCCTGCTCAATGTCCACTCAGAGAATCCTCAGGAAATCCTGGGCATGTAAAGAGTCGATAACTGATGTCACAGATCTCCAACTTTCTTTCCTTTGTGCTTTGAGGATATAACAAGCAGAGCTCATAAAGGGGAACCGGTAGATGTAGTGGATTTGGATTTCCAGAAGGCATTTGATAAGGTGCCACATAAAAGGTTATTGCACAAGATAGAAGCACACGGTATTGGGGGTAATGTTTTAGCATGAATTGAGGATTGGTTAACACACAGAAGGCAGAGAGTCGCGATTAATGGATCTTTTTCAGGTTGGAAAGATGTAACTAGTGGAGTGCCACAAGCATCAGTCCTCGGGCCTCAATTACTTACCATCTATATTAATGACTTGGAGGAGGGGCTAGAGTGTAATGTATCCAAATTTGCTGACAATACAAAAATAGATGGGAGGGCATGTTGTGATGAGGACATAAGGAATCTGCAAGAGGATATAGATAGGTTGAGTGAGTGGGCAAAAACTTGGCAGATGGAGTTTAGTGTAGGGAATTGTGAAGTCATGCGCTTTGGTAGGAAGAATCAAAAGGCAGACTATTATTTAAATGGAGAGAGACTCCAAAAAGATGCAGTGTAGAGGGACCTGGGTGTTCTTGTGAATGATACACAAAAAGTTAGCATGCAGGTGCAGCAAGTAATTAAGAAGGCAAATTGAATTTTGGCCTGTATTGCTAGGGGGTTGGAGTTTAAAATAGGGAAGTCTCGTTACAACCATATAGGTGTTGGTGAGGCTGCAACTCGAGTACTGTGTACAGTTTTGGTCCTTTATTTAAGAAAGGATATACTGGCATTGGAGGCAGTTCAAAAGAGATTCACTAGGCTGATTCCTGGGATGTAGGGGTTGACTTATCAAGAACAGCTAAACAGGCTAGGCTTTTATTAATTAGAAATAAAAACAAAAAACTTTTTTATTAATTAGAGTTTAGAGAGATGAGGGATGATCTTATTGAAATGCATAAGATTCTTAGGGGGCTTGACAGAGTTGATGTTGAGAAGATGTTTCCACTAGTGGGGGAATCTCGAACTAGGGGACGTAGTTACAGAATAAGGGGACACTAATTTAAAAGTGAGATGCAAAGGAATTTCTTCTCTCAGAGTGTAGTAAATGTCTGGAATTCTCTACCCCAGAGAGTTATGGAAGCTAGATCACTGAAGGTATTTAAAGAATTCCTTATATTGACAGCAAAATCTAGACCAATGTAGTATTACAATATATTCCTAACAAAAGGAACAGGAGTAGGCTATTCTGCCCCTCGAGACTGTTCATCATTCAAGTAGATATGCTGATCTCAACTCCATTTACCCAATTTTGATCCATGTCCCTTAACGCTCGTACATAATAAACATCTGTCAATTTCAGTCTTGAAAATTTAAATTCACCCAGCTCCCACAGCTTTTTGGGGAGAGAATTCCATGTTCATTCTATTCTTTGTTTGGAAGAGCATTTCTTAATTTCACTCCCGAAGGCTCAGACCTAATTTTAAAATTGTGTCCCCTTGTTCTCGATTCCCCCACCATACTTTCTCTATAAAAATCTTTTATCATGTTAAACACCTCAGGTAAATTATCCCTCAACCATCTCAATGCAAAGGAGTAAAATACAAGTTGTCCTTATTGTCCTTATATTTTTAACTCTTGTCCTATACATTGGAAGTGTTACTTGGTACATGACAACAGCATCTACACTTTTTTAAAATACACTTAATTGACTGTAAAACACTTTGGGATGTCCTGTGAATCATGCTATAAGTGCAACTCTTTCTTTTTCTTTCTTTTCTCTAACATTCTTGAAATAAAAGACAACATTGCATTAACCTTTTGTATTGCTTTTTGCATTTGTGCACTGTTATGACATGGCACGCAATATGTGCCAGGCGGACCAGATCCACAAGGGAAACTTGGCTACACTATCACAACAGTTTTGTAATTTGTATTTATTACAAGAAGGCTTTTGCACTGAATTTAGAAGAATTGAGTCTACTAACACCTTTAGAGATTTTAAAATTAAGTTAAAACATTTACTACCAAAAAAATCACATACAAGATTACAGTTGTAATTTATTTAGTCTTAACAGTTCCCAAAATTCTTAATTAAACAGGCTGCCAACTACACACCCCTTTAAGGCAACAGTCCAAAATAGATTTGAAATTATAAAATCAATGCAGCAAGGTTACCACAGCACCCACTCGACAGTGGAATTCCAAAGGCTTTTAACACAACTTCAGTTACTGGACACAACAGACTTCTGCTAAAGTGGCTGGAGGCTTTTCCTCAAGGACTGCTTCACACAATGTGCCTTTCGATCTCAAGCAGCCAACCCTTACATATCCTTCCATCCTTCTTTATATATGCTTTTGCTCTCTTTGATTTGTAAATTCCATTGTTCTCCAGGTCTTTGGAAATTTACTTTTCCCATAATATAAAAATGTTTCATGTTGTCAATATGGCCTCTTTTGGGAAAATGAAACACAATAACCTTGCCCTATTTCCCTTGTTAGTTGTAAACATCCTACCATCCCTTAGAAACCCAAACACATTTCCACTTATTTTATAATACAAATTTCCTTCACACCCTATGTGCTGCTCTCATCCATGTTTACTCTTTAGCATTTCAAATGCTTTTTTACACCTAACTTCTTTTGATAATTTCAACTCTAATTAAATCAGCCACATAGACAACCATAAGCACACAATAATATTATGAAAATATTATGGTGTCGTGATATCTTCATCCTAATGGAAAAGTGAACCGGCATAATTTTAAAAGGGGGCTTCGTTTGCTCAAGCCATCTTACATTACTTACTGTACTTATCCAGATACACAAACTATTATATTACCAGGTGCATGCACTAACATAACATATACAAATCCTTTGTATCAACAGAGGTCATTTCAGTCCAATGTCCAGGTTTTAAATGTCCAATTTCCTTTGACTTTAAAATCTCAACCATGTATCTGCAATTAGATTTTCTTGTCCAGCCACATGTACATTCTGTAAATTAAATGGTTGCAGTAATAAATTCCATCTGAACAGCCTTGCACTTCGGTTTCAAAACTTGTCCAGAAATTTTAAAGGATTGTGGTCTGTATAAACAATTGTTTTTGACGAATTGTTTGCAACATAAACCTCAAAATGCTGCAATGCTAACACCAGGCACAGAACCTCCTTTTCAATGGATGAAAACCTTCCCTGATGAACATTCAGCTTTCGTGAAAAGTGTCCTATCAGTTTCTCAATTCCAGTTTCATCTTATTGTAACAGAACAGCACCAATACCTGCACCACTTTTATCAATCACCAAATTGGCATAATCAGGTACTGCCAAAATTTGTGTCATAGTCAATACAGTTTTCAAACTGTCAAATGGATTCTGACACTCTTGTGTCCATTGAAACTGCTTGTTCTTTTTTTAGTAGTTCAGTCAATGGAGCAACCACACTGCTAAAATTTGGTACAAATTAACAGTAAAATCTACTCATGTCCAGCAATCTCAAAATTTCTCATTTTGTTGTAGGCACAGGTAAATTCACAATGACTTTTACCTTCAAATCTCTCGGACCCACCTTACCATGTCCAATAGTATGTCCTAAATATGTAACTTGTGCTTTTGCACATTCATTCCTGCCCAAGTTCATCATCCAATTAGCTTCTTGCAGTTGATCAAACAGTTCTTTTAGATGTTGTAAATGTACCTCCCACATTTGACTGAAAACTATCAAGTCATCGATTTAAACAGCACAATTGCTCAATCCTGCAATTACTTTACCTGTCTTTGAAATGTTGCTGTTGCGTTTTTCATACCAAATGGCATGACTTTAAACTGATATAGCCCATCTGGCATTACAAAAGCTGATATCTCTTTTGCTCTCTCAGAAAACAGTACTTGCCAATATCTTCTCAGCAAGTCAATCTTTGTGATAAACTTTGATTGCCCCATTTTCTCAATGCAATCTTCCAACCGTGGAATAGGATATGAATCCACTTTGGTGACTGTGTTTACTTTTCAATAATCCACACAGTCTTTGTGTCCCATCCGATTTCGGTACCATCACAATAGGCAAGCTCCAGTTACTGCAACTAGCCTCAATGATATCATTTTGAAGCATGAATTTGATTTCTTTCTGTACTTGTGATAATTTTGCTGGATTTAATCCATAAGGATGTTACCTTATCGAAACTGAACCACTCACATCTACATCCTGTGTAGCTAAATTTGTTCTCCCCAGTTTATCCTCACTGGTGCAATAGCTTCTCCACATCACTTTGATACTTAAAATTTTAAAGTAGCTCCTCATTATCCAATTTGATTAGAGGAAAATCAATTTCAGAATCCTTCATTTCTACCTCTTTCTCTTTATCTACCATCACTAATAACTCCTTTTGGTCATCTTCCCTGTCAGAGTACTTTTTAAGCATAATCACATGACACACCCTCTGCTTCTTTCTGCCATCTGGATTATTTATTAAATAATTTACTTCACTCAGTTTCTTTTCAATTCTACTAACCTTGCCTTCTTTCATGCTGCCAATTACCTTCCGTGATCTCCAACACACTATCCAGCCTTTTCAATCTATCCACGTAACTGAATCAGCATTAATACTTATAATTTGGCACTCCTTGCCAGCATGCACTAAAAGCACTTAATGGATAAGTCATTTGTTCAAAATTGCTGATGTGAAAGCAGGACATTTAGTATTAGTTTAAGAAAATCGATCAATCTGCCCTCAGTACTAATATGCTATATGATGCAAAACTTAACCTTGTACTGCTGTTTTCAGAAATTGAAAGTACAATGAAAAATTATGAAGGTAAAATACTTTGGCCCGGTTTTCTGTCTGCAAATCAGGTGCCTGGTCTGAAGAATCCCTAGCTCCGAGAACCCGACTCCTAAAAGTGACTGATTGGATGTCAGATTTTTGGTCCAGATGGGATGGACTAAATTAGAAGTTGGGGCAGGCTGCACCGGAAGAACTGATGAGGCTGCCGGGTGCGGAGGCCGGCTTGCTGATGGCTTGCCTTGGGACTCTGGCACTGTGTCCAAGATATAAAAAAAAAGGATAAAACATGAAACGTCCCTCTAGCCCCCACCCCCCTCTCCAACACTCCTCATGCCCCACCCATGCCACCTCATGCCCTTCATCTGAAGGCGCCACATACCCTCCATGTCACTTCATGCCCTGTACCCACTCCCCATGACCCTTTAGAAACTCCATGTCAACTTAGTGCCAACTCCTGCCACCCATGCAGAGACTAGATAAAATAAAGTTCTAAGAGTCTATTGCAGACACTTTGGCCTGAATTTTACATTCCGAGGTTGGGCGCACATCTAACCCGAACGGACATAAAATTGCGCAAAATAACGTCGGGCATGCGTCCCAACGTCATCGCATATGCCTGCAATATTGAGATCGGCGGGTGCGTGCGGGCTAATTAAGGCCATTAAAAAGTCTATCAAGCAAGATTTTACATTGCCCGTGTGATTTTTAGTTTGTTGCACATTTTAGTCATTTCCTCATCCATGGGTGGGATAAAAGGCCCCCGGAGCAGCAGCACTTTCTCTGTCATTTCCAGTTAATTGCTGTGTGAGTACAGAGTTGTCCCACAGTTTCTTTGCATCTCATTTGATTGTCAAGCCTGTCTTTCAGCATCTCAACTCTTCACCTTCCCTGGAAGGATCCCCTGAGTGTTGCAGCACAGTACTCTTTCATTTTCAAGGCACTGGTCCTCTGCATCCCATCCCATCAGTGTATTCCGCTGGTAGAACCTCCTCTGAAGAGGAAGAGAGGGGGAGGAGGAAGAGGAGGCCAGGTGAGTACAGGCAGCGTCCCAGGGACAGACCATTAAGAGGAGGGGCACGGGCTTAGCTGGTGCAGGGCCAGCAGGGAGGCTAAGGTGGGAGGACACGCCGAAGAGGCCACTACCCAGCAACTAGAGTGTTCAGGCAGTGCTCCAACTACCTCCAGATGTCCAAGGTGCAATGCCGCAGGAGGCTCCACCTCTCCAGGGACACAGTGACAGCAATATATAACATGATAGGTCTGGATAGGTCCAACTGTGTGGGCAGACACCCCATGCCAGTGGCTTTGAAGGTCACAGTGGTCCTCAACCTATATGCCTCCGGTTCTTATCAGGGCTCAGTGGGAGATCGGTGTGGCATTTCTCAATCAGCTGCTCACAGTTGCGTCAAGTTTGTGACTGAGGCTACCTTTAGATGTGTCCGCACATTCATCCACTTCCGGACAGACGAGGCGAGCCAGACAGATGGAGCACGAGCCTTTGCTGCGATGACTGGGCTACCCCACATCCAGGGTGTAATAGAGTGCATTCACGTAGGCATCAAGGCGCCAGCAGGTAAGCCAGGAGCTTTTGTAAACTGAAAGGGGTTCCACACAGTTTGTGCCTGTTACCCTGGGAACACACACGATGCTTACGTCTTGCGGTACTCAAAGGTACCAGAGCTGTTTATGGCTCCTGCATAAGTGGATGAATGGCTCCTGGGTGGCAAGTGCTATCCCTTGAATAGGTGGCTGATGACGCCACACTGTCACCCAAGAACTGAGGCCAAGGAGAGATACAACAGGAATCATGCCTCCACAAGGGCGGCGATGGAGAGGTGCTTCAGATGCCTGGACCAGTCAGGGGGAGCATTGCAGTATCCTCCATAGTGTGTCTCCCTCACAGTCATCACATGCTGCACCCTGCACAACCTGGCTCTGTCAAGGGGGGACCCACTGGAGGCTGAGGAAAGCAAGGCAGCTCCACAGTGCGAGGAGGATGACTCAAGTGATGTCTCAGAGGAAGAGCCTGGGGAGGCGCAGGGTGAGGACCTCGAGGCAGAGGATAGGAGCATTTATGGAGGCAAGGTCACCAGGGATGCTTTGATGCAGTGAACCTTCACCTAGGCATCCATGACATCGATGCCTCATCAAGCCAATGACACTGCCTCCTTTGCTAACAATCAATAAGTGAGAACGCAGTCCAGTCCGCCAGCACCACACAACACTATACTTTTATAAGCCTGTGCTGCATCTGGATTCAAACCACCCAACCAACTCAGCACATTTCAGTCAAATAAATGCTTATGTTACTTCTCATGAACATACAAAAAACAAAGTGTCCATCCCTAACACAATTGTCAAAATAATTAACACAAATAATGACACCCGTGATATGCCCCTGTTGTGCTCAAGGTGCCTTCAACGTACATTTGCGGATGCTGCATCTTGGTGCCACACCCCACTCTCTGTCAGTGGCATTGAGACAGCCTGCTGACTCTGCTGTCCTGGTGGCCCTGATTACCTTGGCAGTCATCCTCTAGCTGCAGAGCCTGAGCAGACTCCACCTGGGAGGGTGCATCCAGCCCCATGGCTGGGCACTCCTCAGTTGTCGCGGCATCATCAGATGCAGCGGACACTGGCAGAGGGGCGGAGGAACTGGTGTCCTCGTCTGGAGCGCCCTGAGAGGAGCCCACCCAGATGACAGGCAGCTCGTCTGCCAGCATTAGCTGCATTTGTACCTACCTGCTCACCATTGATGGATGGGCAACCTGCAGTGAAACTAGATGCCTCATCTATCTCTCACACTGGCAGAAACCTCCTAAGGTCATAGCCTGTGTGAGGGCTGGCAGGTCCGAATGCAACCGCAGGAACCCCTGAGTTTGCTCCTGAAGGTCTCCATGAGAGTCGCCACTCTCTCAATGGAGGAGGTTGTGCACTCGTTGTTAAAGGTCAACGCAGAACACATGCTCTTCATGGCAGAGACCATGGCATGCAGACCCTCATGGATCTCTGCTAGTTCTCCCCGCATATCTTGCTGGACATCCAGCATCTGCTGCCTGATGGACAAGGCTTGTTATCTGCATCGGATGCAGCATGGTCCTGGTCTCCACCTCCGCTCAGTGTCGGCTCCCTGGGACCTCTCTGCCTCTGCCAGCTCCACATGAGAGTGTGATGTGCCCTCACCAATTACCTGGGGAGCCGAAGAACTAATGCTCACTGACGTATGAGTATCTGCGCTGTCCAGTTCAAAGAGACAGTGTGACACTGGTGCAGGTGTGAGGTCCTCCTCAGAGTTCAGTGAAGGATCCTCAGGGTCGCCGGCGGCTACTATCGATGGCGTATCTGCAGGAGGAAGGCAAAAGCTCAGTATCATCATAATCTTTATGCATGCTAGGCAGGCTGAGGAGACAATGGAGACCTGCTGCATGGTGCCATCTGCATTGGAGCTTCAGTGGGCTCTCTGGCTACGCCAGTTCAGTTTCTGATGAGAGGAGCCCATTATGTTTCCAGTACCCATCACACAGGCATCTGTCACCTGCACTCTTACCTTCATCCGAGATCCCTGCCTCACCACGACCGGAGGAGCAAGCTGGCCGGTGGCATTCCAGCTGTAATACATCACTTTCATGCTTCATGCGGGTGCGCAGATTTGGCACTCCTCCACCTGTTCTGTGGTGCTCCGCAGTGTTATGACTGCTCTTGTCCTGATAAGGAAGAATAGAAAACCTCACTATTACTCCATCTCCCTGAAGGTCCTTTCCTGGTCCCCCCCGCCACTCCCCCACCCAACCCACCTTGGCATTATGACACATTTCACCCTGCAATGCACTGAGGCCATTCATGCTGACATCCCAGCCTTGGCAGAGCAGGCTTCAGTGCCAGTTGGCGTACACACTCTTAGACCTCTGAATGTTTTGTGCAACAGGCACCCAACTACACTTCTCCGCACAGGTCCATGCCATTTCTGCATTTACCACTGCTGACCACAGAAGATCTTTGAACCTTTTACAGCCCTGAAGCCACATGCTGCGCATCATGTCATGCCCACTCACCTGGACAGCAACCTCTGTCCAGGCCTTTGTGGTCAGGCAGGGCAGTCTTTTCCTGCCATCCTTGGGCATTAAGATATGCTGCCTGGCACTTACCTCTTTGACCAGCATTCCCAGGCACTCATCTGAGAAAGTGGGGGCAGAATGCCTACCCGATTTGCCCTCTCACCTTCCATAACCAGCAGGTGCTGACGCCATGACTGTACACCAGGAGACTTATTGAGTAGCTTCAAAACAGCTCCTTCAGCCTCCCCTACAACTCCTGGCAGCCTTCAGGGAGCTGTCTCTTCCATTTTTTCCCCATTGGACCCGGTTCCCAAAGCGTTTCCATCTTCGTGCACAGAAAAAACAACGAGCAGTTGTGTTTCACGCTGGGTGGGCCTAATTTGGTCACCCAGCATAATATTGCACTTACAGCGCGATCTCAGCTTTTACATCTGCTTCCGGCCACGCCGACTTAGGGCGCACACCAAGGATAAAATTCAGGCCTTAGAAAATTGAAAAAAGTACTCTCATTCATAAAAACCCATTTATTACATTTACATCCTTTCAACTATTTAAAGCCACATTTCATTCAAGTGCACAATGCCTTATAACAACAAGCATTGGAATTCATCATCCCCCTTCAAAGGGTCTATAACCATTTGTAGCTGTTAATCAAACTGAAATGGTAGGCATCCTACTGTGATAATGGATGGTGTGAAATAAGTCATGCAGCAGTAATACAGTAATAAAAGTACTCTTGCTTATGTCAACAGACAGAGTGCAATAGCAAGCAATAGTTTTTCTTTTAGCACTCCAGACATTTTTTTCAAAGATCTGAAGGGCAGGGTTTTAAATGCTTTGACAGGTGCTTTTGACAGTTCCTTTTGATACTTTGACAATTCCCTTTGACAGATCTTCTTGACACTTTTGACAGTTGATTTTGTCAGGCCTGTTGCCAATTCCAATGAGCTTGACAGTTAATGAGTTTATGCACTTTTACACATATTCATGCCTAATTTTAACAATTCCAAAGGGTGCCTTACCTCTGGCCTATCCCAAATGGCAGCTGACCTTCACTAGAGGACACCTGACCTCCCCCAAAAGTGCTCTGGGCCCAGATCCAAAGGGGTACCTTACCACTCCAACTCTGGCTATCCAATGAATCCACAAAATCCAGACCTGCTGGTTTCATCTGCAAACTTCAGGTTTCACACTCCAAGGCTACCAAAATCCCACATGAGTGGAGGCAGCTGGTGATTTAAATGGCCAGCTGCCTCCCTAAAACATGCAGGCACAAAACGTGTTTGTCCCCATTCTCGTCCTTGCGAAAATGGGAATTGCCATTTTTGGATGCGGGACTTATGACTTTCAGCCACTTATGTCACTTTCTAACTCTGTTGTGGTGAAAATCTGGGCCTTTGGATGCTGGAATTCTGAATTAAAAACAGAAAATGTTGGGCTTTATAAATAGAGGCATAAAGTGCATGTTATGATGTACTTTTATTGGTTTGGCCTCAACTGAATTGTATCCAATTCCGGGCACTGCACTTTCAAAACAATTTGAAGGCTTTAGAGAGGGTGCAGAAAAGATTGATGAGAACTGTTCCGGGGATAAGGGACTTCAGTTACATAGACAGATTAGAGAATCTGGGGTAGTTCTCCTTAACGAAAAGAAGGTGGAAAGCACATTTTATACAGGTGTTCAAAATCATGAGGATTCTAGACAGAATAGAGAGGAATTGTTTCCATTGGTGGAAAGATTGGGAACCAGAGCGCACAGATTTAAAGTGATTTGCAAAAGAACCAGAGACGTCATGAGGGAAAGCTTTTTTATGCAGCAAATGGTTACAATCTGGAACACACTGCCTGACAGGATAGTGGATACAGATTCAAAAGGGAATTGGATAAGCACTTGAAGAGAAAACATTTGTAGAGTGAATGGGAAAGGATGGAGGAGTGAAGCAAGTAAAAGGGCAGGGAAAGAAGGGAGGGGGGAAAGATCAAAAAGTAAGATCTGTGATAGGAAGGAAGGCAGGGGAAATTAAATGACAAAAGAGATGATGGTGCACGGCAAAAAGAGATGGTAATGGGGCAGTAAAGAAATAAAAGGTGGGTCTAGAGGAGGTGTAAATGAGAAAAGCAGAATCATTACCAACAGCAGCCATCTGAAAAAATGGGGTCAGAGGTTATGATGTGAAATTGTAGAACTCACTGTTGAATCCGGAAAGCTGTAAAGTGCCTAATCGAAAGATGAAGTGTTGTTCCTTGAGCTTCATTGAAGTGTATGGAGCAGAGGTCCAGGTCCGCGTGGGAGTGGGGCAGAGAATTAAAATGACAAGTGACCAGAAGCTCGGGGTCATGCTTACTGAATGAATACAGGTGCACCACAAAGCAGTCGCCCAATCTGCATTTGTTCTCCCAAATATAGACTACGAAATAAACAGTGAATACAGTATACTAAATTGAAAGAAGTACAAGTAAATCACTGTTTGAGCTGGAAGAAGTATTGAGGCCCTGGACCTTGGGAAAGGAGGAGATAAGGGAGTAGGTGTTGCACCTTCTGTGCTTGCAGAAAGGGAAAAGGTGTTGGGAGTGACTGAGGAGTGAACCAAGGTGTCAAAGAAGGAATGGTCTCTTAGGAATTCTGAAAGGGAGGGTAGGGGAAGATGAGTTTGGTGGTGGCATTGCGCTGAAGGTGGCAGAAATGGCAGAAAAATATTTGTTTAGCATGGGGGCTGGTAAGGTGGAAGATGAGAAATGGAAAGCCTAACATGGTTGTGGGAAGGAGGTAAGAGCAGAAGTGCATAAAACGGAACAAACACGGTCGAGGGTCTGTCAACCATGGTGGAGGGGAATCCTCAATTAAGAAAACAGAAAGCCAATTCGGAGTCTTCAATATGGAATGTGGCATTATCAGAATAGCTGCAATGGAAACCTAGATTTCTAACACTTTCTGTTTCTACGTTATAAACAAATTACAAAGATGACATAATACTGCTCTGAAAAGATTTTGTTACTGTAGAATTTCCCTAACACTCTAAAACTAACATTTAAGATACATTTAAGGGGAGGTTGGAAATGCATAAGAGGGAGAAGGGAAGAGAGAGTTATGCTGATTATGCTGAATTAGATGAGGAAAGGCAGAAGGAGGCTCAAGTGGAGCACAAACACCAGCATGGACTGGTTGGGCTAAATGGCTTGTTTCTGTGCTGTATATTCTATGTAATCTTTGTTTATGCTATTCCAACTTCTGATCATCTTTCCCACAAAACAAGACAGCCTTTAATATTAGCAGTATAAGAGAAAAGAAAATAGAGCAGGACCATTTCCGCAGCCCCTTTTGGCTAATCATGTACCCTGTATCAACGTGAGACACCCTGGAGACACCTATGTGTTTGCTACTCCTGGCTTTTCTCCTGAGAAGCAGGAAAGAGAGGGGCTCAATGTTAAAACATATAATAGTAAACTAACAGAGTTCCTACCAATCCACCTATCCTTCCCCAGTTGCCCTTCAAGCAGTTTCTGTGGGTCCTTTTTGATAGATTGTTTATCTTACTGTAAGTCTAAGAAGTATGAAGGAAAAAGATTTTTCAAAAATAACTTTAAATAAGTGGCACGAAATCATTTGAAAGAGGACCAGGAAAGAAGCAGGGAGATAAGTTTGCATCAGTCATGATTCTTCCCAGAATTGATGAGCCGAAGTCCGAGCTCCGGACGCTGTGGTGCATCCGAGACGGGGAGAGTTACCTGGATGCTTTGTTTCAAGAGGCAGTCACACCTCAAATTCCGTCAGTGGTCAGGGTTGGCAGGGTGTGACTGCAAGTGAGGCAAGTAGAGGGATCCTGTGTTCAGGAACAGAGGAGCCTCAGCTCTTGACCTTGTCCAACAGGTACGAGGTACATGCTCCCTGTGTGGATGAGGAACAGGGCTGTAGGGAGGATGAGCCAGCTGACCACGGCACTATGGCACAGGAGGCCATTCAAGAGGGGGGAGCAAAAAGACAAGTGGTAGTTGTAGGTGATTCTGTAATTAGGGGAATTGATAACATCCTTTGTAAGCAGGATCGAGAGTCCCACATGGTATGTTGCCAGCCCGGTGCCAGGGTGAGGGACATCTCTGACCGGTTAGAAAGGATATTGGAGAAGGAGGGGGAGGATCCAGTTGTTGTGGTCCACGTCGGAACAAATAACAGGTAAGACTAGGAAAGAGGACCTGTTTGGGGATTATCGGGAACTAGAAACTAAATTAAAGACAGGTCCTCAAGGGTTATAATCTCCAGATTACTACCTGAGCCACATGCAAATTAACATAGGGATGTGAGATAAGGGAAGTAAACATGTGGCTAAAGGAGTGGTGCAGGAAAGAGGGGTTCCATTTCGTGGGCCGCTGGCACCAGTATTGGAACAGGAGGGATCTGTACCATTGGGACGGTTTCCACCTGAACCGATCTATTACCAATGTTCCAGCGAAAAGGGTAAATAGGGTGGTCAACAGGACTTTAAACTAGAAAGTTGGGGTTGGGGGGGGTAAAACTCCAAGAAGTATGACTATTGGGAAACAAAGCAGCAGGTTAGTGTGTGAGGGATTCAACTTCACGGAAAATTATGAAAAAACTGAAAAGAAAGGAGGGGCTATTAAAGTCTCCAGAACACAAAATAGGACAGAGTGTTTGGAAAGGGCTAGGAATCTAACTTCAAGCACATCAGATAAAGGGATGACAATAAGAAAGGGGACGGGAAATACAGGACTGAAGGTGTTGTATCTGAATGTACGTAGTATACGAAATAAGGTAAATGAGCTTGTGGTGCAGATTGAAATTGGCATGTATGATGTCATGGGCATCACGGAGATATGGCTGCAAGGGGATCAAGACTGGGAGCTAAATATCCAAGGATATACATCCTATCGAAAAGATAGGCAGGTTGGCAGAGGGGGTGAGGTTGCTTTGTTAGTAAGAAATGAAATTAAATCGATAGCAAGAAACGACGTAGGGTCAGATGATGTAGAATCTGTGTTGGTAGAGATGAGGAACCGCAAAGGTAAAAAAAACCATAATGGGAGTTATATACAGGCCTCCGAACAGTAGTCAGGATGTGGGGCACAAGATACACCAGGAGATAGAAAAGGCGTGTAAGAAAGGCAAAGTTACAGTGATCATGGGGGATTTCAATATGCAGGTAGACTTGGAAAATCTGGTTAGTAGTGGATCCCAAGAAAAGGAATTTGTGGCATGTCTACAAGATGGCTTTTTGGAGCAGCTTGTGGTGGAGCCCACTAGGGAACAGGCAATTCTAGATTTAGTGATGTGTAATGAGGCAGATTTGATAAGGGAGCTTAAGGTGAAGGAACCCTTAGGAGGAAGTGACCATAATATGATAGAATTTACCCTGCAATTTAAGAGGAAAAAGCAAGAATCAGATGTAATGGTATTACGGTTGAATAAAGGCAACTACAGAGGCATGAGGGAGGAGCTGGCCAGAATTGACTGAGAGATGAGCCTAGCAAGAAAGACAGTGGAACAGCAATGACAAGAGTTTCTGGGAGTAATTTGGGGGAGACAGCAAAAATTCATCCCTAGGAAGAAGAAGCATACTAAGGGGAGGACGAGGCAACCATGGCTGACTAGGGAAGTCAGGGATAGCATAAAAGCTAAAGAGAAAGCATACAATGCGGCGAAGAACAGTGGGAAACCAGGGGATTGGGAAGCCTACAAAGACCAACAGAGGACAACTAAACAAGAAATAAGGAGGGAGAAGATTAAATATGAGGGTAAACTAGCCAGTAATATAAAAGAAGATTGCAAGAGTTTTTTCGATATATAAAGGTTAAGAGAGAGGCAAAAGTAGACCTTGGAGTGCTGGAAAATGATGCTGGAGAAGTAATAGTGGGGAACAAAGAAATGGCGGAGGAACTGAATAGGTACTTTGCATCAGTCTTCACAGTGGAAGACACGAGTAACATCCCCAAAGTTCAGTAGAGTCGGGGGGCAGAGGTGAGTATGGTGGCCACTACCAAGGAGAAGGTGCTAGGAAAACTGAAAGGTCTGAAGGTGGATAAATCACCTGGACCAGATGGATTACATCCCAGAGTTCTGAAGGAGATAGCTGAAGAGATAGTGGAGGCGTTAGTGGTGATCTTTCAGGAATTACTGAAGTCAGGGAAGGTCCCAGAGGACTGGAAAATCGCAAATGTAACCCCCCTGTTTAAGAAGGGAGTGAGGCAAAAGATGGGAAATTACAGGCCGATTAGTCTGACCTCGGTTGTTGGTAAGATTTTAGAGTCCATTATTAAGGATGAGATTTCAGAATACTTGGAAGTGCATGGTAAAATAGGGCAAAGTCAGCATGGTTTCATCAAGGGGAGGTCATGCCTGACAAATCTGTTAGAATTCTTTGAGGAGGTAATGAGTAGGTTAGACAAAGGAGAGCCAATGGACTTCCAGAAGGCCTTTGACAAGGTGCCGCACAGGAGGCTGCTCAGTAAGATAAGAGCCCATGGTGTTAGAGGCAAGGTACTAGCATGGATAGAAGATTGGCTGTCTGGCAGGAGGCAGAGAGTGGGGATTAGGGCGTCCTTCTCAGGATGGCGGCCTGTGACTAGTGGAGTTCCGCAGGAGTCAGTGTTGGGACCACAACTTTTCACTTTATACATTAATGATCTAGATGAAGGAATTGAGGGCATTCTGGCTAAATTTGCAGATGATACAAAGATAGGTGGAGTGACAGGTAGTATTGAGGAGGCGGGGAGGCTGCAGAAGGATTTGGACAAGTTAGGAGAATGGGCAAAGAAGTGGCAGATGGAATACAACGTGGGGAAGTGTGAGATCATGCACTTTGGTAGGAAGAATAGAGGCATAGACTATTTTCTAAATGGGGAGAGAATTCAGAATTCTGGAGTGCAAAGGGACTTAGGAGTCCTAGTCCAGGGTTCTCTTAAGGTTAACTTGCAGGTTGAGTTGGTAGTTAGGAAGGCAAATGCAATGTTGGCATTTATTTTGAGAGGACTAGAATATAAAAGCAGGGATATGCTGCTGAGGCTTTAAAAGGCACTGGTCAGATCACATTTAGAATATTGTGAGCAATTTTGGGCCCCATATCTCAGGAAGGATGTACTGGCCCTGGAGAGGGTCCAGAGGAGGTTCACAAGAACGATCCCAGGAATGAAAGGTTTAATATATGAGGAACGTTTGAGGACTCTGGGTCTATACTTGATGGAGTTTAGAAGGATGAGGGGGGATCTGATTGAAACTTACAGAATACTGAAAGGCCTGGATAGAGTGGACGTGGGGAAGATATTTCCATTAGTAGGAGAGACTAGGACCCGAGGGCATAGCCTCAGAGTAAAGGGAAGACCTTTTAGAACAGAGATGAGGAGAAACCTCTTTCGCCAGAGAATGGTGAATCTATGGAATTCATTGCCACAGAAGACTGTGGAGGCCAGGTCATTGAGTGAGTTTAAGACCGAGATAGATAGGTTCTTGATTGGTAAGGGGATCAAAGGTTACGGGGAGAAGGCGGGAGAATGGGGTTGAGAAGCTTATCAGCCATGATTGAATGGCGGAGCAGAATCGATGGGCCGAATGGCCTAATTTCTGCTCCTATTTCTTGTGGTCTTATGGTAATGTTTTATTCTTCTTGTTCATAGAAGCACCCCACAGCATAAATTGGGCACTTTCACCATCAGCTGGGAGAATTTTTGGAGCCACTTCATCAACTTGGCTTTATGACACAATCATGGCGTGAGAAAGTTTGGCTTATATAGAGTTTGCATTACCAGAAAGCAGTTTTCATCTTTGAACCCTATCTTGTAGGTCCTAGTCAAGCTAATTCTTTGAATCCAAACAGCATATGTTCTCATTGAAAATCCTTGGATGCCTGATGGCTTAATGAGTTTATCCACAAAAGCAGGAAGATTCCAGTCTGTCATGATCTTCCTTTGTTGATGAATGACGCACTATTGTTTGTCAGCTAGGGAGAGGAAGATGAGCTGGAGTTCCTGCTCCTTATCATTAACCAGCAACTCTGCTGGAATTGCATGTGTTGTGAAAATCAGAGAGGACAGGATTGGATTTGGCTATGACAGTGGCATAGTCTTTAGCATATGTGAAATACTGGAGGCGTTGTGATTTACACGGAACCAACCCTCACCTGGAAATCAGTAAGTTTCAGAAGAATTGATGAAAATGGGATATATTTTGGAAAAGTTCTCTTGCAAAGCCAAAGAGAATTCTTGATAACTTTGTGCGCTAGAACTTAATGCAATTGTGCCTATGAGTTCACTGTAATTTTCATGTTCCAGGAATCCATTTATAAATTGTCTTTTATTGTTGAATGTTAAATTGTAATTTGTCTAGGTTCTCCCTAACCCTTTTTGACAGCTGTAACACAGAAGGTTGAAGAATCTGATTTGAGGAAAAGCTCTCTCTCCATGCTATAAACACAACTTGCGCCATTGCTTCTCTTGGTTTTTGCTGTGTTCCAGCATGGTTTTCAACGTGATTTTATGATATTATTTTGGACAAATAGGTGATAGAATTTATGCTTGTTACTCAAAAATAAGTAGTTAACGTTACTGAACTAATCTTGGACAATTTGTTGAAATTCATCCTACTCGCAGTATTAAATAATTTATCCATTTTTGAAAACATGGAAATATTGACGATTACCAACCAACGCTGCCACCTTCTGACAGAAGGAATATACTGCCCTTGGCAGCCCTTTACAACAACAATAAATTCAGCTGCTCAAGACATTGGAGTGAAAGGAATCTTCATAGTAATGGTGCTGCTAATGCTGAAAAGTGGAAGTTAAGTTAGTTGTTTTTTTTAATTCTTTCATGGAATGTGAGTGGCACTGGCAAGGCCAGCATTTGTTGCCCATCCATCATTGCCCTTGAGAACTGAGAGCAGTTAAGAGTCAACCACATTGCTGTGGGTCTGGAGTCACATGTAGTCCAGATCAGGTAAGGATGGCAGATTTCCTTTCCTTAGGAATATTAATGAACCAGATGGATTTTTCTAACAATCAATGATATTTTCATGGTCGCCATTACCGAGACTAGCTTTCAATTCCAGACTTTTATTAATTAATTGATACTAAATTTCACCATCTGCCATGCTGGGATTTGAACCCTTGCCCCCAGAGCACTAGCCTGGGCTTCTGGATTATTAGGCCTGTGACATTATCACTACACCACCATCTCCCCTAAATAATTGTAATACAATTATGATTATTTTTCTGCATCACTTTGTTTCCTGGCCTAGATTTTCCAATTAGTAACACCTGATGTTTATGTTCAAAGTAGGTTTTACAGATCACAAATTTGGGCAATGGTCCATAATGCCAAATCTATGCCCATGCATATTGCCAACGAGAGTTCTTTTTGGCACAGGAAGCTCCTGCCTAAAATAACAAAAACATAATTTCGTTAGACAAGACCAAATTTGTAGTTTGACAGACGTTTTTAAAATTATGAAGGGATTAGGATGAGGTAGATAGAAACAAACTGTTTCTGGTGGTTGTGGGATCTTGAACAAAGGGATAGAAATATATGATGTAAGAGATTTAAGAGAGCAGGAGAAATTTCTTTTTTAACACAGAGGATTATGAGCTTTGAAATACATCACAAAAGTTAGTGATTGAAGCAGAGACCATGGCATCATTTAAAAATAGGCTGGATAGATGGCTGAAGGAAAGGGGGATAAAAGGATATGTGAGCAGGGCAGCCACATGAAATTAGGACTAATGATGTTTAGAAAATAACCACCAACATGAACTTACTGCAACAAATACCTTGGCTGGAATTTACCCTTTGGAGGCGGGAAGTAGAAATAAGGATTAATCCTGATGTCGCGGTCCCACCTCTGTCTCAGCACTGCCAGCTGTCAAGATTTTCATGGGCAACATTTTCCCAGCGGGGGCCGGAGCCCACTCATCAACGTTAAAATGACATGCGGTGACATCAGGCGGGCATCCCGACATCACCCGTGCGTCATTTAGGTTTTCAGTTCAGCAGGCGCACAGCCGACTCAGCTGCGCGCCCGCCGAACTGTCAAAGGCCTATTAAGGCCACTTAAAACCTAATTAACTCAATTTAATGAGCTGTCTGTCCAACCTTAAAATTGGTGAGCAGGCAAAGAGCCCAGGCGGCCTTCACATTTTTCATGAAACCTCATCCACGGGCAGGATGAGGTTTCATGAACTGTTTTAAAATCTAACAAAAATTTACACATTTATTCTTTGACATTTCCCAGCTCATATGATAGTGTCACATGAAGTGATTTTTAATGATTAATGATAAATGATTTTTAAAAGTTTAAAAATCCTTTATTTAAAAGTTTAACACTGAAACAAATGGTACCTCAGCGAATCCCCCACCCACACAGGGAGTGCTCAATGCTTCCGGGCGCGTGTCACGATGGGCGAGCTTTAATTGGCCTGCCCACGTATGACTCTGCTTCAGAACTGAAGAAGAACTCTTCTTCAGATCTGAAGTTCTGAAGAAGTCATATGGACTTCTCTCCACGGATGCTGTCAGACCTGCCGAGGTTTTCCAACAATTTTTGTTTTAGATCAATGTAAAGTCCCCCTTAGCCCTCTCAAGCCCCTTTTATCATCCTCGAACCCTACCCCCAATAAACCTTCCTCACTCACTCACAATCCACTTTATAAACAGAACTCACAAGCCCTGTAATAACATTTGGAAGTTGTTGAAAAGTTCATAAATTTGTCACTTGAAAAGGCATAACCCTCTTCAGAATATCATAAATTTGTCAAAACCAGCAGGAGTCAAAGGCTGGGCCTCAGTATTGGGAACAGCAGCAGAAGCAGGTTACAATGAGAAGGAAAAGAGAGGCTTTTAGCAGGTACAAGGGAAGCAAATCAGCAGAGGCATTAGTGGAGTACAGACATTGCAGGATGGAGCTTAAGAAAGTAATTAGGAGAGCAAAGAGGGGATATGACAAAGCTCTGGCTGGTAAATGTAGGTAAAATCCCAAGATATTCTATAAGTATATCAATGGGAAGAGGATAACCAGGGAAAGAGTAGGGCCCATAAGGGGCCATGGGGGCAATCTATGAGTGGAGCCAGAGGACATCGCTAGAGTGTTGAATGAATACTTCACATTCGTTTTCACCCAAGAGAATGAGGATTAAGGTATCGAACTCGGGGAGAGAGATTGTGAGGTTCTTAAGCAAATTGATATAGAGAGTGACAAGGCATTGGAGGTGTTTGCAGGCTTAAAAGTGGACAAATCTCCAGGTCCAGATGATTTGTGTCCCAGACTGCTGAGGGAGGCAAGGGAGGAGATCGCAGGGGCTCTGACCCAAATTTTTAATTCCTCTCTGGCCACGGGAGAGGTGCCAGAAGACTGGAGAACAGCTAATGTGGTTCCTCTATTTAAGAAGGGTTGTAGAGATAAGCCAGGGAACTATAGGCCAGTGAGTCTCACATCAGTGGTAGGGAAACTATTGGAGAAATTTCTGAAGGAGAGTATCTATCTCCACTTGGAGAGGCAAGGTTTGATCAGGGATAGCCAGCATGGCTTTGTCAGAGGGAGGTCATGCCTTACAAATTTGATTGAGTTTTTTGAGGAGGTGATCAGGTGCGTAGATGATGTAGTTTCTATGGATTTCAGCAAAGCCTTTGACAAGGTCCCACATGGGAGACTTAAAGAAGGCAAATGCACATGGGATACAGGGTAATTTGATAAGGTGGATTAAAATTGACTTAGTTGTAGGAGACAGAGGGTGATGACAGAAGGATGCTTTAATGACTGGAAGCCAGTGTCCAGTGGCATACCACAGGGATCTGTGCTAGGTCTCCTATTATTTTTCATTTATATAAACAACATAGATGACTATGTGGGGGGTAGGATTAGTAAGTTTGTGGATGACACAAAGATTGGCCGAGTGGTTAACAGTGAGGTTGTGTGTCTTGGGCTACAGGAGGATATAGACGGGATGGTCAAATGGGCAGATAAGTGGCAGATGGAATATAACCCTGAAAAGTGTGAGGTGATACACTTTGGAAGGAGTAATTTGACAGAGAAGTATTCAATGAACGTCATGGCACTAGGAAGTTCTGAGGAACAAAGGGACCTTGGCGTGTGTGTCCATAGATCTCTGAAGGCGGAGGGGCATGTTAGTGGGGTGGTGAAAAATGCATATGGGACACTTGCCTTTATCAGTCAAGGCATAGATTACAAAAGTAGGGAGGTCATGTTGGAGTTGAAGCTTGGTGAGGCCACAGCTGGAGTGCTGAGTGCAGTTCTGGTCGCCACATTATAGAAAGGATGTGATTGCATTGGAGGGGGTGCAGAGGAGATTCACCAGAATGTTGCCTGGGATGAAACATTTAAGTTATGAAGAGAGGTTGGATAGACTTGGGTTGTTTTTGTTGGGGCACAGAAGACTGAGGGGTGACCTGATCGAGGTGTACAAGATTATGAGGGGCATGGACAGGGTGGATAGGGAGCAACTGTTCCCCTTAGTTGAAGGGTCAGTCATGAGGGGCCATAAGTTCAAGGTGAGGGGCAGGAGGTTTAGAGGGATATGAGGAAAAACTTTTTTACCCAGAGGGTGGTGACGGCCTGGAATGCACTGCCTAGGAGGGTGGTGGAGGCGGGTTGCCTCACATCCTTTAAAAAGTACCTTGAGCACTTGACACGTCATAACATTCAAGGCTATGGGCCAAATGCTGGTAAATGGGATTAGGTAGGTTGGTCAGGTTTTTCTCATATGTCAGTGCAGACTCGATGTGCCGAAGGGCCTCTTCTGCACTGTGTGATCCTGTGATTCTGATGGCTATCTGTCAGAGTTTCCTGAACCTTTTGCAAGCTCACACCCTGAGATTGGTGGAGACCATAGAACAAATGAGCTCGATCGAGTCACAGGGCATTGAGTGCAGGTGTTCCACCTAATGGAGAGTAACATATGGCAGCACCTGGAGTACGTGCAAGAGCAGTGTTGTGTCCTGCACATGGTGCACTGTGCTCTCTATAGCCTGGACCAGTCAAGTCAGACCCTGAGCATTGATGTCCATGGAGTGCTTGAGGAGCTAAGGACCCTGAAGAGGACACTCACACAGGTGGCCCAAAGGTGACTATAGAGGATGCCAGCTACACACCAGCGACAGACTGCCTCAAGCAAGTGAAGAGCTAAGGATGCTCAAGAGGAGGATGAGGGTCCCAAGCAGTTTGTGACACCGACATCATCCTCGGCCTCCCCAGCCCTCTTACAGACAGAGCATCTGTGCTACAGACCCCAGTGATGATGAATGCCCTTGCAGAGATGCAGGTAGCGCAGTCACAGGAGGGACCCCAGTGGGTCCCTGCATGATCAAGCCAACCACCATGGCTCTCGTAGCTGTGTTGTGGAGTAACGAAAGGCACTCAACCCAGAGTCAGTTGTAGGTGAATCAAGCAGCAGTTTATTCAATACAAGTGTGCATTCAGGGGATAGCACCCTCAGATTGCTCCAAGAAGCTACTTAAAACTACATGGGCCTGAATTTTCCGTTGGCGGGGGGTGCGGAGCGGGTGGGCGTGGACCCAGTTGGGTCCGCGTTGCCATTTTACCCAGGTGAGCCAATTAAGGCCCACCTAGCATTCTTCCCGACTCCCGAGGATAGCGGGAGTGGGCGGGCAGTGGCGGGCGTGCACAGACCGCCGGGTCCAATGGCAACCTAGCAGCATGTTTAAATGAAGACCTGGCAGCCTTTTCTAGGCTGCTCACAATGGCAAGTGCAACAACACAGCAGAGGGCTTCTAGTGAGCAGGCCAGTCTGGAGGGTAGGCCAGCAGGACAGGCCAGGCCAGAGTGTAGGGCAGGAGGACAGGCCAGACCGGAGGGCAGGGCCAGCGTGCCACTCGTTTTTCAGATGACTGCCGCTGCCCTCCTCGAGGAGGTGGCAGCATGGCGGGAGGTGCTGGTCCCCCAGGATGGAAGGAGGAGGCCCGCCCACATGACGAAACATGCCTGGGAGGAAGTGGTGAGCTCCCACGTCGTGGTGCGGCGCTCCTGGATCCAGTGTCACAAGCACTTCAACAACTTGTTGCACTCTGGCAGGGTGAGTACCATGTCGGCACTGGTCATTTAACCCAGCAGGTCGGCTTACCCCCCTTCTGCTCGCCCACCCAAGTCAGAGTGTCATGACTGCATTGAATCATTGACAGCATTTCCCTTTGCTGGGTGGGCAAGCAGATACTGCCCATGCTGAGGTCAGCCTGAGAGAGTGATGAGATGTGTTTTGCCCCCACAGCATGTGTTACACTGAGTCCCACATGACTGGTGTGGGGGCAACCTGGAGGAGCTGCACCTAGCTGCTGCATTAGAAGTCCAGGACATGTCCTAGTCAGGGTGATGACCTGCTGGGAGGGAAGCTTCAAGGTGGCATGGGAACGAACCATTTGCTGCCCTCTGAGCTCCACGTGCTTGCACCTCTTTGCTATGGAAGAATATACCGTGTGGTGCCTAATGTAAAAAAGGCAGCATGTGGCCGGGGTGGGGAACAGGCCTAGCATCTTTGTGTGAGTGCTCGGCAGCAGCGGGGTGAGGAGGCACCAGAGCCCTGATATTTCCCACTCTGGTTGCTGTGTGCCATGTGTGAACAGTGTCCATGTGCAATTTGCTCTTCTTTGCAATCAATGCTCTCCTCTCATTTTCAGGAGAAGAATGCTCATAATGCTGCAGAATGTGCGAGGACTGGCGGTGGCCAGGTGCAGATCGCTATTCTAAGCCATTTCGAGCAAGAGGCCCTGGATCTGGAGGGGCGCCGTGCACCCAGATGCACTGGTGTCAGTGAGGCTGGGGCGCCACGGCCAGGTATTTATGCCCAACATTAAGGTCAACATTGTCCTCCCAATAGCCATAGCACTGCTGACTGTTAAATGATTTAATTTTGCAACATGGCTTGACCATTGCTTATGGAAGGATGAGCACTGAATGATCTGGGGAACAAGGATGTCATTGTCTCCATGCTAAGTGATCCACTGTCCTTGTTCTTCCTTTCAGCATCATCGGAGCAGGGCTCAGAGGAGGAGCAGCAGAGGCCCCCTCTCACACCTGAGGGGCCTGAAGTCTCACCAGCGCCACACCATTTCTGCCAGGCAGGCACCAGTGCAGATACTAGCACCTCAGTGGGAATCCGGACAACAGCTAGTGTCCTGGAGCACAGCGGTGAGGGCACTTCACAGCCTCTGAAGGAGCTGGCAAAGACAGAGAGTGCCCATTGTGCCAACAGTCAGAGGACTCCAGGGGACCAGGCACATGCTCAGTCGGTGTCTGTTGATGTGCCTCTGGAGTCGTCTGCCCCGCAGCAGGTGCAGGAAATGCGCCAGGGTGTGCGGGAGCATCTGGGGGAGATACATGAGGCTATGCTTGGCTTGGTCTCCGTGGCGGAGGAGTCTACGCAGATGCTCGCCAAAGCAATAAGCCACATGTCCGAGCGCCACGTGTCCTCCATAGAGAGAATGGTGACTCTCATGGAGAGCCTACTCCAGGAGACCCGTCTGGACTTCCTGGGGATGCGCTCTGACCAGCAAGCCCTCACATCGGCATTGACCTCAGATGGTCAGTGCCAGTGTGGGAAATGGTGTGGGCATCAAGTTTCCCAGCTCGGTGCCCATCCATCCAAAGTGAGCAGGGAAGTTTGATGTGACCTCACAATGGCGCAGCAGCTGCCTGTCATCTCTGCGAGCACCTCTCAAGGCGCTCTGGATGAGGGTGGCAGCTGCTCTGCCCCTCTCTCAGTGATTATATCATCCGGTGAGGCTGCAACGACTGGGGAGATGCAAGCTATGGAGCTGGCAGCTCCCTCCCAGGCGGGGCCAGCACAGGCTCCACAGGCCAGAGGACAACCCCCAGGGCCATCAAGGCCAACAGGACAGCAGAGTCAGCAGGCTGTCTCGGATGCCACTCTGAGCAATGCGGCAGCACCAAGACATAGCACCCGGAAACGAAAGCATAAGGCAGCTTAGGCACACCACGGGTTTTTCACTGGTGCTTTTTTATTGGCCCGAGATGAGGCCCATGTGATTTTATTAGGTTTGTAAAACCCTTGTCTTTTTTTTGTAATAAGCTGCTTTGTTTGACACATTAAATTCAGATATGTCACCATGGCTGAGGGTGCCTCTTTTTTTCTGCATGTGTATAGTTTCCAAAACTGTAATGAGTGTTTTTTTGGACATTCAGCTTTATTAACAATGCCTTTAGTCACTGTTGCTAACCTGGCAGAATTTGCACTTCGGTGTCGAGCCAACTGCGCAGGCTTGTCCTGGAGGACCATCTGTGTTGGGCTAGCTGAAGGTTCATTGGATTAAAGCCCCCCGGTGTCCCTGCCTCCCTGGAGTATGCCCGGGTCAGCGTCTAGCCCCTCAGCATTTCCCTGTGCATGCTCATCCTCGGACTCACTGCAGGACTCATCATGAGCAGCCGCAGCCACTGCGTCGATGTCTTCATCGTCCACAGCGCAAGATTGTGGAGAGCGCAGCATGCAACCACTGTCACCGAGACATGATCTGGGGGGTACTGGAGTGCGCCCCCTGAGTGGTCCAGGCATCGGAAGCACATCTTGAGAAGACGGATGGTTCTCTCCACCGAAGCCCTTGTGGCGCCGTGGCTCCTATTGTTCCACTGCTCAGCTTCTGTTCTTGGATGGCGGAGAGGTGTCATGAGCTACCTTCTGAGGGGATAGCCCTTGTCACCCAGCGGCCATCCATCAAGCCAGACTGGAGAACTGAAGAGCCCCGGCGCCTGCAAGTGTCTGAGGGTATAGGCACCATGGAAGCTGCCTGGGTACCTTGCGCAGACTTGTAAAAGTAGCATCCTGCGATCACACTCTAGCTGCACGTTCATGGAGTGGGAGCCTTTACTGTTGACGAATGCACTGGGCTCACCTGCTGGCGCTTGATGGCCACATGTGTGCAGTCTATTGTGCCCTAGACGCTGGGGAAGCCAGCAATTGCCGCAAAGCCCCAGGCTCACTGTGTCTGGCTTGCTTAATCCTAACGGTAGTGGATGAAGGTCAATACATGCCCGAACAGAGCGTCTGTAACCTGCTTGACACAGGTGTGGACAGCTGATTGGGAGACAATGCAAAGATCACACACTGAGCCCTGAGAGGGGCCAGAGGCATAGAAGTTGAGGGCAGCTGTGACTTTTAGAGCCACTGGCATGGGGTGTCCACCTACACAGTTAGGGGAGATCTCAGGTCCAATCATCTGACAGATATAGTTGACTGTCTCCCTTGAGAGACAGAGCCTCCTTCGGTACTGCATCTCAGACATATTGAGGTAGCTGCCTCGCTGCCTGAATATCCTGGCAGTGGCATCGTCTGTGGCCCCTTATGCCTTGGACTTCCTCTTGGCCCTGCGCCCCTTGTGCCTGCGCCTGTCCTCCCAAAGATGGCTCCCCTGGAGGCTGAATGTGCACTCTTGGCCTCCTCCCAATTCTAGCCTTCCCTTCTTCCTCAGAGGAGCTGCCTCCAGTGGACAGTTCAGTTCCCATTCCCAGGCTAAGGGAAGGCTTTCTGAAACCTGCAGGCTCAGAAAAGATTCCTCACTGCAGAGTGCTGACCTAAAGGTTCAGAGTCCAGAAAAAGCAGCTGGTATGCGTTCTGAAGTACTGCAGATCACACAGGCAAGTTTGAAAAACTTTCAAAAATAAATACTTGACTGTGCACATTCACGACCCCAGTGAGCCCTCTTATCCCACCCAAAATGTGTCCTACCTGCTTGCCTGTTGCGCCCCTGCGCCAACCCAAAGTTTGCACGGGCGCAGAAAAATCGGCGTCGATTGAACACTTAGCCTGTCAATTAATGGTGGCCGCATGTCAGACATCATCGCACGTCCGCCTAGCGAAATATCACAATGGCGCGTGGTGATGTCGGGATGATTGCCTGATGTCACCGTGTGTCATTTTACGCACTGACGTGCGGGGCCCGCCCCTGCACGACAACAGGAAAATTCTGCCCATGGTTTCCTTCATGTATTTATACCATTCTTGTGATAATTCATCATTGACTCAGTGTCCTTATCTTGCATGTCTGGTTCTATGCATCCAAAAATAACCTGACCTTTAACACAAATGGGCCAGCAGCTTATGCAAGAAAATATAATCTTTGCCTTATCTATCCTGATGATTTACTCCATTATCATCCACTTATTTTAACCTAATACAAAGGTCAAGCATCAACTATCACAGTCTGACCCATAGATCAGTCATCAGCTTATCCTAGCCTGATCCAAAGGTCACATTCCTAACTACACACACACTAGTGATTACTTTTACTGCAAACACTTTTAAATCTTATAGCAGCAATTTGGTCAAACCTGAGTATCCCAGGATACACCATTTCAGCTGAATATCCAAGGTCGCGAGCTGGCTGCCTCCACCTCTTCCAAGGCAACAAGAGGATTACTGCTTCGAAGTGTCAGAAAGTATGAGGCAGCACATTGTGTAGAGCACCAACTGGGTCACAGTGATGTCTTGTATATATTGAATGTAAATAGTTAATTTCAGTGATGAGATAAATAAAGTTACTGTGTTTTTACAATGGTTAGCATGCTCTTTGAAGCTTAATATCAAACAGTATTTAAAATATACAGAGATATCATCAGGTTCTCACTGGCCTCAGTGGAAACTGCAGCTAGTAGTCCATCTGCCTGTGACCAAAATATTTTGAAGATTGTATGCATGGTTGTCCTCCTAGTGAAGGCTCAGGCTTGTGCATTGCTAGGCATATGTTCTGTTATTCAGTCGTCAGGCTCTATCAGCTAAACCTTCGCTGAATTCGTAGATCCCTCACTAAAATGGCTTCCTGAAGACAGCCTGCTCCAAGTCCCCACGCCTGGACACCACTTCGCCTCCACCCTCTTCATCTGAAGGATCTCCCTCTGAGTCTACTGGCCCTTCATCTCCCTCATCCTTCTCCTCCTCAGCCTCAGATAATATGGGGCCCTTATGGCACTCTGCCCCTTCGAGTGTCACTCCCCTTTTTTGTGCCATGTTGTGCAGCATGAGGCACACAACCATTACAAGACACCATGGCAGGTGAATATTGTAATGTGCCACCAGAGCGGTTCAGGCAATGAAAGCATATCTTTAACAGGCCAGTGGCCTGCTCAGTGTAGTTCCTGGTTTGCTGGTGACTTTCATTGTAACAGCATTGGGACTGTGTTTGAGCTGTTCACAGCAGTGTGAGGAGCCACCTCCTCAGAGGGCAGCCCTTGTTGCCCAGAATCTAACTGCTTACTTGGGGACTTGGATGAAAGATCTGCGGAAAGTTTGATTGGCATGGTATGAATGAGTCATGGGCAGCTGCCAGGAAAGCGTGCACATAGACATGGAGGAAGTTTTTCTTGTGGTCACTCACCGGCTGCACATTCAGTGAATTGTATGCCTTTCTGTTTATGAAAAGCTTTCAGGTCAATCAGTTGGTGCCCTGATGGCTACATGTGTGCAATCAATAATATCCTGCACATGGGGGAATCCGGCAATGGCAGTGAATCTTGTGGCCCTCTGCGCGTGGGAGGCCGCCTTGGTGCTGGCCTTGATGTAGTCGCCTACCTTCACAAAGAGGACGTCCATAAGGTGATGCACTGGTGTGCAGCTGACTTCTGACTGTCCTCCCGTATGACTTGACTGTGCAGGCATGATCCAGCAGGATGTTAAAATGGCAGCCTCATCCACAAAAATCACAGAAAGTGATTTTAAAATGGTGCTGTCAACTTCCAAAACGGTGCATGTGGAGGTCTTGGCCTGCCCCTTTCTAACGCCACTGTAAATGGCTGGAAACGGAGATGGGACTTCTGCCTTTGCAGCTTGGCGGCCAGTTTTTTCTAAAACCTGTCTCTGGGGACCTCAAAATCTTAGCCCTTGATTCTGTGTTTTAATTTCAATGCAACACTATGTAACCCTGTGGGTAAGTACTGAGACTGGTTATTTTAGTTAAATTTAAGGATATGGCTGATGCTGGAAATGCTGTATTAATTGTCCATTCCTAGTTGCATTGAGTATGTAGTGTGGGACTGGAACCTCATGAAGGCCAAACAGGATAGGGATGGCAGATTTTGTTCCCTGAAGGACATTGGTGAATCTGTTGGGTTTTACAATCTTCCATTGTCATGTTATCATGTTGCCAGGTATCAGCTCACACATCACCTGATTTACAGAATTCAATTTCTTGATTTGTCCTGGTGGGATTTGAACTCACACCCTCTGGATTCCTAGTCTAATACCATAATCATATAGGCTTCAATACTCCCATTTGTGGAGTCAAGGGGTTAGCAGATGCTTACTTTTGTCTAACCAGCTTTGGGAGGGGGAAAAGCTTTGATCAGGTCACCCTCTTTCAGACCCTAAAATCCCCTGCCCTGGGCTCACTCCTGCTCTCCCAGAGGCTGATACACCTCAGCTTACTTGGCATGCTGGTCTTCAGGCCTGCAGCCCTGAGCTGGCCCCTGACTCACCTGGGAAGGGGGATTGTGAACTCCCAGCATGGTCCCCTGGTTCCATTCCCAAGTTATCCCCTTCCACTGCTTATTTTGTAGGGCAACAGAGGCTCCACCCCTTAAATGGCCCCCCAGAAATTTCCAGAGACCTCAAGGTCCTTGCATAATTGAGTCCTTGCCATTTCCCTATGGGCTCAAGCTGGAATCGTGTAGGACCTCCAAGGAAATTTAGGACTACTGGTATGACATAGGATAAAGGGCTTAAAAATTAGAATTAAGATATAACCAAATAAGTGATCGGAAAAAAAATCATCATTTAATAATAAATATTTTAGGCCCCTGAAGAAGAGGATCAGGATGTGAAAATGTCCTGAAAGATAGGGCAGAATTTTGCCGTCTGCGAGCAGGGGACGGGGCCTGCTCGCCGATGCATAAAATGACGTGGGATGATGTTAGGCGGAACCCCCGACGTCATCCCGCCCCATTTAAATTTTCAGGAAGGCGGGGGCACAGCAAAATCAGCTGTGGCCCCGCCGACCTGTCAGTGACCAATTGAGGTCATTGACAGGGTCAATTAAACAATTAAAAGACCTGCCCGTCCAACCTTTAGGTTGGCGGGTTGGCCAGGAGCCCCAGTGGGGAATAGAAAAAACATGAAACCTCATCCATCGGCGGGATGAAGTTTCATGTAGGGTTTTAAAAAGTTTAATAAAGTTTTACTGTAATTTATGAACATGTCCCATCTCATGTTGAGGGGGACATGTTAGGGATTTTTTTTTTATCTTTTTAAAAGTGTAAGCAATCTTGCTGAGGCAGCACTGCGCATGCTGTGAAAGAGCGTACTCTCGCTTTCGGGGAATCCCCCCGCCCGCACAGGATGTGCATAATGCTTCCTGCCGGATGTCACGCTAGGCAGGCCTTAATTGGCCTGCCCACGTAAAATGGAGGCGGGGCCCCCTTCTCCAGCGGGGATCGTCTCCCCACCCACCAGAGATTGGGTCGGGACCGCCCGCCCAGCAGACAGAAAATTCCTTGTGAGGCCAGAAAAAGTAGAAGCTGTTGTGGGGTCCCGGCATGGAATGTTCTTAGTAAAGATACTGCAACTTCCCAAAATTTATCATAAGCTGCTGATGACATTCAAAGACATAATGATAAGGTGGTACCAGTTCTTGAAGTGCCTACTGAATGCCATAGACTGGCACAATGCAGATTCAGTTCCCTACTTTGGCTGAATCCTTAATGTCATCCCACAGAGGCAGGCTAGGAATGGAAGAGGGGACTGCAAATAAGCTGAGAAGGAGTCTTCAACGGGCTAAATTCATGCATCTTCTGGTAGCAGACAGTTGTGAAATTTTGTTGATATGAGAGTAGTCTTATTTTCAACTGTGGGAAATAGCTAACCAAGGCTCCAACGGCAGCACCTTCCAAACCTGTGATCTCTGCCACCTGGAACAACAAGGGCAGCAGATACATGGTCAAAATCCATGTGTCAAAATCCTGGAAATACCTTGCTAGTAGCACTGTGGTTGTTCCTACAACACATGGTCTACAGCAGTTCAAGAAGATGGCTCACCTCCACATTCTCAACGGCAATTGGGGATGGGCAATAAATACTGGTCTAAGCAGTGATGCCCATTTACGAATTTTTAAAAAAGCCCAGAAAGGCCAAATAAGGGCAGAAAATAGGGTAACATGACAGCCCAGAAGGAAAGAACGGTTTTGACCAGTAGTCTTATTTCCCAGTTTTTATTGTTTCTTCATTCTGGGAGGCTACGGACCTACCTGCTTTCCCGGCTCTCCCAGGTCATTACATGGCTTCCAGTTGGGGTGGGCCTGTGTTGTGTTTACAGCTTTATGGGACATACTGGATATGCCAGGCATTTTTTATTTATTTGTATCTTCATAAAATTAACTTATACCTTTTTAATACAGGGTAAAAGGATTGGACTGTGGGGAAAATGTTGCGAGATGGATTTCCACTTTTCTTGGACGGCAGACCTTTCTGATCAGACAGAGTTCTAATTTTCACAGACCCTTGAAAAAGTTGCACACTCAAGGTAAAAAACTAAATATTAATTGAAAAACTGACATTTGCCAAGGCCAACTAGTTGAAACATTGACCATTTACATCATGCACTAAGTAATTCACATTACTCAATGCCACAGTGCCAGGAAAGGAATCAGAGTTTTACAACAACAACTTATTACATTAAAGGCACTTTATACATATGAAACATCCCAGGGCACTTCACAGGAGCATTATAAAACAAAGTAAGTCACCTAGCCACAAAGGAGATATTAGGTCAGATGACTAAAAGCTTCATCAACGAGATAAGTTTTAAGAAGTGTCTTAAAAGAGGAAAGTGAAGTGGAGAGATGTGGGGAAGGAATTCCAGATCTTGGGCCTAGGCAACTGAAGGCATGGCCACCAATGGTGGAGTAATTATGATTGGGAACACGGAACAGGCCAGAATTAAAGGAGCAAGAAGCACAGGTATCTCGGAGGATTGTGGGGTTGGAGGAGATTACAGAGATAAGGAGGGACAAAGCCTTGGAGGATTTTGAAAACAAGGATGAGAATTTTAAAATCAAGACATTGCTTGAGCAGGAGCCAGTAGGTCGGCAAGCACAGGGATGGTAGGGGAACAGGACTAGTTGCGGGTTAAAACACAAGCTGCAGAGTTTTGGATGACCACAACTTTACGAAGCATAGAAGGTGGGACATCAGCCAAGAATGTGTTGGAATAGCCAAGTCTAGAGGTAACAACAGCATGGATGAAGGTTTCAGCAGTAGATGAGCTGAGACAGGGTTGAAATCAAGTGATGTTATGGAGATGGAAAAAAAAGTCTTATTGATGGCATGAATATGAAGTCAGAGCTCATCTTAGGATAAAATGTGACACTGAGGTTGCAAACAGACTGGGTTAATCTCAGACTGTTGCCAGGAAGAGAGAAGGAGTCAGCAGTTAGCAAACAGAGCTTGGAAAAGAGACTGAAAATAATGTCTTCAGTTTTACCAATATTTAATTGGTAAAATTTCTGCTCATCCAGTACTGGTTGTCAGATAGGCAGCCTAATAATTTAGTAACAATGGAGGAATTGATAGAAATGGTGTTGATGTAGAGCTGGGCTTTATCAGCTAATAGATGAAAACTAATGCCGTGCCTTCGTATGATTTTGGAAAGGGCAGCCTGTAAATGAGAAATAGGAAGGGGCCGAGCTTTGATTGCTGGAAGACACCAGAGGTAACAGTGCAGGAGCAAGAGAAGCCATTACAAATGATTCTCTGGCTATGATTAGATAGGTAAGGATGGCACCACATGAGAGCAGTCACACCCAGCTGGATGGCAGTGGAGTGGAATTGGAGGAGGATGATATAGTCAACCATGTCAAAGATTGCAGACAGGTCGAGAATGATGAGGAGGGAAAGTTTACCTTTGTCACACTCACATGGGATGTCATTTGTGACTTTGATAAGATCCATTTAAGTACTGTGGCAGGGGTGGAAAGCCAATTGGAGGGATTTGACCATGGAGTTCTGGGAAAGATGGGAACAGATTTGGGAGGCGACAACAGGCTCAAGGACTTTGGAGAGAAAAGAGAGGTTGGAGATGGGAGAGTGGTTTGCAAGGACAGAGAGGTCAAGGATTATTTTTTTGAGGGATGGGATGCTGACAGCAGATTTAAAGGAGAGAGGGTCAACATCTGAAAAGGAAGAGCTGTTTGCAATATCGGCTAACTTGGGAGTTTAGAGGGGAAGTTAGGTGATCAGCAGATTATTGTGAATAGGATCAAGGAAACAGGAAGTGAGTCTTATGGACAAGATGAGCTCAGAGGGAACATGAGGGGGGATATGAGAGCAAATAAAGAAAGTTGCGAATTCAGAACTAGGGCAAGAAGTTAGTTACCTGTTCTTTAAGAGAAAACATTGAACTTGGATTTTACAGGTTGATCCAATTTCTTTCAGGGAAAAGAGCACATTTTCAATCATTTCATCCATTTGGGTTAAGTGTTAAGGGGGATTTTAACTCTAACCGTCTGGCAGAAAATGGGCAAGTGGGCATCTAAAATACCATAGGTATCTTCTCAGTCAATTTCCCACTTGCTTCACGGTAATACCAGTTTTAACCTCTTCTAAGGTGACAAATACACTCACTTGAAGCCGGTGGGTCCTTCTTTAAATATGCAGGTGAGGTTAGACGAGATCACTGGGCCTTGCCTGCAATTTTAACACAGTCTGAGTAGGAAAGCTACTGTGACTTTCTCACGAGGTTGAGTCAGGTCTGAAGAGAATCAGAATCTGAAAATGTACTGAAAGATAAAGTTTTACTTCTCTTGTGAGGCCAGGAGAAGGTAGAAGTGGCCCTGGGGGCCTGACATTGAAAGTTCAGTCTCCCGTACCCCAGACTCCCCTTCTGTCCCATCTCTCCTGTGATGCCAGCTTAGAAACTCCTCCCTCTCCAAACCTAACTGCATGTCATGGGCAGTCCCTGGCTGAATAATTTTCCAGGGGGTGCTGGTGGCCACTTACAGCCCATTTTCTGCTTGTTTCAAGCAAGATGATAATGAAGCTGGTTGATTAAAATTGAAGTGGGCTCGTACTGCCACCGGATGGATGAGAAATTAAGTAATCAGTGTGGTTTACCATCAGAAACCTGCCCAGAGCTAAAATTTCTCCATTGGTTTGTAATAGAAGACTTGTGCTATAAGTAACATCATCTGAAGATTGTTACATACAAAGTAAAGGTTATTAGGCAGGACATCCCCTCAAAGGCTCATAATAATGTTACTTGTCTGACCTCTCACTAAAATTATACTGCATCAGCCGTGCTTCTTACAATGAAGTACCTGCCCTGTTGGCTTATTGCCATATGCAAGCAGTAGTATTTTTCTCTATTATTAAGAATCTGGTATGGCATTGTTACCTTATCAAAAGTTTTCAATTTTTATATTACTTTTTACAGTAAACCTGTAGGACAAAAGTCATTTAAACATAGGGTCAAAGTTCTTCAATTACTTTTGGCTAATCATGGTAAGAGGTATTAATGCTAGCAATTGGAATTCGTTCCACCACCAGCAGTCAATGGCAACATCAAATCCCAAATCAGGTTTAGATAGTAATGTTAGATGCACAGTCAAGGGCCGTTTTCTCTATCTTGCCAACTTGCCCCAAGATGTCCAAAATGGACTCCTACCAATGCCAGATTTTTTTTTCATTTCCTGGATCTCCAAATTGGTGGCCTGGCTTAATTGTTGAATTGGGGTGGTTATGGTAGGAGGCCCCATGTCTACCAGGAACCGGATTCAAACTGCCCTTTGTCAATTCACGTAAAGCTATTAAGCCAACAGACAGCCAACGTTTTCAACTTGTCTGAGCTGAATTTGCAACTGGTCTCCAATGTTAACAGTTAGTGTCTACCACTTTATTATTCAGTGACTCTGGTAAAATATTGTGATATAATAGCATAAAAAAAACTCTGTGGTGCATTGCAGCTTGATACAAGTATTGAGATGCACCTTATATGATCTTGGAAAAGTGTGCAACATCACAGATGCTTTTGAATTGCCAAACATTTTGCTGCATTGTTGGAAGTTGACACAATTTTATTTATTACCAGATATGTTTCTCATGCCGAACACAAACATCAACTCTCATAGTGAAGCACTTTTGTTCGCTTTGATCAAAGTAGTCCCAGTTTGCAATATTATGTTCAATTTTGCCTTGGAAGAATAATTCACCTGTTTAATATCTTTGGGTGTATATATATGAATCCAATAGGCACATCATTTCTTAAGGTGACGAATACAAGTCATGCCAAACCTCTTCATATCAGACTGAATAAATTTATTTAGCAATTCAAGGATCCGAGGGGCGTTGAATTGGATAGCACTCGAAAACAGGCGTGGGGTACACAATGTCCTCCTCCTCAGCTTCTTGCTTGATAACGTGGCAAAAGTTGTTTCCTCATGATGGCACAGTTATGCAGCATACCAGCACAACTAGAGAGTCACTCAGCCAAGTACTGCAGGGCCCCTTGAGAGTGGTCCAGGCAGTGAAATTGCTATTTTAGTGTGCAAATGGCCTGCTCTATTAGATTTCTACAGTGTGTAACCTGCAGCAGTTCAAGAAAGTGGCTCACCACCACGTTCCAGAGGGTAGTTAGGAATGGGCGATAAATGCTGGCCCTGCAACAATGCCCAAACCCCCGAACAAATAAAACAAATGCAACATACATGAGCCTAGGTTGCCAACCAGAGACATGAGTCATGTTGTCAATGAATAGCCCTTGTCATCAAATAGCCACCCTTTGGTTTGTCATATTGGCTGAAATAGAGCTGGCACAGCAGGCTGCCACAGAATGAACAGATTGCTGCTAGGATACAGGGCTTGACCTGTATGATGCACTGTGGTCACACACTTGCATGTTCAGGGGAAATTCTTTCAGTTCAGATATATGGCAGAGTTGACATGATGCGCACAGAAATCAACGTGCATGCAGTCATTGGAACCCTGAACTATGGGAAAGCTTCCAATTCTTGAAATTTTAGTACTCTTACCTGCTTCTTACTGACAAGAGGAAATAAAATAATGTTATCTCTCTTGGAATAAAGAACGTTAGTGTTTTCCCTTTTGCAACAGCGCACTTCAAACTGCAAGACATTGCCAATATCTTCAACTCCATTCCAGACAGAACCAGTGACATTAAAGTTCATTGCCACAGTCACCTCTGGCAATGCAGGCCTTGTCATACGAGCATACGAAATAGGAGTAGAATGGGCATTCGGCACTCGAGCTTGCTCCACCATTCAATAATGGCTGATGTTTCGAGTTCTTCATTCCCATCTCCCCCCAATAACCTTTGATTTCCTTACCTAACAAGAACCTATCTGCCTCTGCCTTAAAATATTCAGTGACTCCACTCTACTGCCTTCTGAGGCAGAAAGTTCCAAAGTTGCACCACCCTCTGAGAGAAATCACCCCATAAGGGTGACCTCTGATTTTAAAACAGTGCCCCCTAGTTGTAGACTCACTCACAAGAGGAAACATCCTTTCCATGTCCACCTTATCAAGATCATTCAGGATCATATATTTCAATCAAGTCACCCCTCACTGTTCTAAACTCCAGTGGAAACAAGCCCAGCCTGTTCAACTTATCCTCATAAGATAACCCAGTCATTCCAAGTATCAATCTAGTGAACCTCCTCTGAATTGCTTCCAATGCATTTAAATCTTTCCTTAAATTATACCAAATTTACATTTACATCCTTCCTTAAATTAAACCAAAACTGCACAGTATTCAAGATGTGGTCTCACCAATGCCCTAAATAACTGAAGCATAACATCCTTTCTTTTATGTTCAATTCCTCGCGTAATAAAGGATAGCTAGCATTCCATTAGCCTTCTTGATTACATGCTGTATCTGCATACTAACTTTTTGTGACTCATGCACTAGAACATCTAAATCCCTCTGCATTTTGCAATTCTGATGTCATTCTCCATTTAAGTAATACTCTGCTTTTTTATTCTTCCTGCCAAAGTGAACAACTTCACATTTTCCCACATTATTCACCATCTGCCAGATTTTTGCCCACTCACTCAACTTATCTATATCTGTCTGCAAAGTCCTTCTGGGCAGAATCTTCAGCTTGGCGAGCGGGGACAGGGCCTGCTCACTGAGGCATAAAATGTTGCGCGGTGACGTCAGGCATGCGTCCCAAAGTCATCTCACATCATTCAGATTCTCAGTTCGGCGGGTGCACACCTGAGTCGGCTGCGCACCCACCGAACTGTCAAAGGTCTATTAAGGCCAGTTAACTATCAATTGAAACAATTAACTGAGCTGCCCGTCCAACCTTAAGGTTGGCAGGCAGGCAAAGAGCCCAGGCGGCCTTCGCATTCATCATGAAGCCTCATCCACGGGCGGGATGAGGTTTCAGGAAGGTTTTTAAAGTCTTATAAAAATTTTTAATAAAATTAATAGACATGTCCCAGCTCATATGACAGTTTAATGTGAGGACATGTCTTAAAATGTTTTATTTTCCTTTGTTAAATTTTTTTGAATTTTAACTAATCTCCCTGAGGCAGCTTCTTCACAAGAAATTTTCCTACCTATCTTAGTGTCATCTGAAAATTTAGCTACCATGCCTTTGCTCCCTTCATCTGAGTCATTGATGTAAATTGTAAAAAATTGAGGCCCCAGCACAGACCCTGACGAGACTCCACTAGTCACATCCTGCCAATCAGACGAAGACCCATTTATGCGTGCTCTCTGTTTTCTGCCAACCAGCCAATCTTCTATCCAGGCTAATATGTTACCCACCACACCATGAGCTTTTTTTTTCTGCAATAACATTTGATGTGGCACCTTATCAAATGCCTTCTGGAAATCCAAATCCAGTACGTCTACAGATTTGCCTTTATTCACAGCACGTACTACTCCTTCAAAGAACTCCAGTAAATTGGTTAAACATGATTGCACTTTCACAAAACCATGCTGACTTTTACCAATTACCTTGTGTCTTTGTAAGTGCCCAGCTGTAACCTCTTTAATGATCAACTCTAACACCTTCCCCACAACAGACGTCAGGCTAACTAGCCTATATTTTCCTGTTTACTGCCTCCCTCCCTTCTTGAATAGAGGGGTTATATTTGCTACTTTCCAGTCTCATGGAATCCTTCCAGAATCTCAGGGCAGAATTTTCCCTTTGGCATGCGGGGGCGGGACCCTCACGCCGACGTGTAAAATAAAACATGGTGACGTCGGGTGAGTGACCCGATGTCACCACGCACCATTGCAATATTTCGTTGGGCAGGCGCGCGATGATATCCGATGCGCACCCGCCATTAATTAACAGGCCACTTGAGGTGCCAATCGACGGCAATTTTTCGGTGCCCTTGCAATCTTCAGGTCGGCGCAACAGGCAGGCAGGCAGGTACGGCGCATTTGTATAAGCTTCATCCACGGGCGGGATAAGAGGATTCAGTGGGATTGTGAGTGTGCTCTGTCAGATATTGATTTTTCAAAGTTACTGATACTTGCCTGGTGATCTGCAATACTTCAAAATGCTTTACCAGCTGCTCGGACTGGACTCACAACTGGTCAGCACTCTGCAGTGAGGAATCTTTTTGGGCCTACAGGTTTCAGAAAGCCTTCCCTTAGCCTGGGAATGAGAGCTGAACTCTCCACTGGAGGCACCTCCTCTGAGGAGGTAGGAAGGACTAGAAGGGGGAGAAGGCCAGGAGTGCACATTCAGCCTCCAGGGCAGCCACCTTTGGGAGGATAGGCGCAGGCACAGGGGGTGCAGGGCCAAGAGGTAGTCCAAGGTGGATGGGGCCGCAGAAGACACCACTATCCTGCTGCCAGGCTATAAAGGCGATGAAGCAGCTGCCTCAATATGTTTGAGATGCAATGCCGAAGGAGGCTCCATCTCTCAAGGGAGACAGTCAACTATATCTGTCAGATAATTGGGCCTGAGATCTCCTCTTATTATGTGGGTGGACACCCCACGCCAGTGGCTCTGAAGGTCGCAGCTGCCCTCAACTTCTATGCTTCCAGCTCCTTCAAAGGGTCTGTGGGTGATCTTTGTGGTGTTTCCCAATCAGCTGTCCACACTTGTGGCAAACAGGTTACAGACGCTCTGTTCAGTCGTGCATTGGCCTTCATCCACTACCATTAGAACCAGGCAAGCCAGACACAGTGAGCCAGAGGCTTTGCGGCGATTGCTGGCTTCCCCCGCATCCAGGGTGCAAAGGTCCATCAAGGCGCCAGTAGGTGAGCCCGATGCCTTCATCAACAGGAAGGGCTTCCACTCCATGAATGTGCAGATAGTGTGTGACCACAGGATGCTGATTCTACAAGTCTGTGCAAGGTACCCAGGCAGCTCCCGCGACACCTAGATCCTCAGACACTTCCAGGTGCCGGGGCTCTTCAGTGCTCCAGCCCAGCTTGATGGATGGCTGCTGGGTGACAAGGGCTATCCCCTCAGAAGGTGGCTCATGACACCTCTCTGCCATCCAAAAACAGAAGCTGAACAGCGATATACTTGGAGCCACGCCTCCACAAGGGCTGTGGTGGAGAGAGCCATCGATCTTCTGAAAATACACTTCTGATGCCTGGACCGCTCAGGGAGCACACTCCAGTACCCCCCAGATCATCTGTCACTCATAGTGGTTGCAGTCTGCGCTCTCCAAAATCTTGCGCTGGACGATGAAGATGTAGACGCAATGGCTGCAGCTTCACACAATGAGTCCAGCAGTGAGTCCGAGGATGAGCACGTACAGGGAAATGCTGAAGGGGTAGATGCTGACCTGGGCATATTCCAGAGAGGCAGGGACGCCCGGGAGACTTTAATCCAATGAAACCTCAGCTAGCACACCACATGTGGACTTCCAGGATAAGGCTGGCCTGCAGGCTCCATACTCGACACCTTGGCCAGGATTTTCCCCTCAGCGATTTGGGGGCGGGGCCCGCTCGCCGAGGGGAAAATGATGCGGGATGACGTCGGGAGGAACCCCCGACATCATCCCGGTCCCTTTAACTATTCAGTAAGGCGGACGGACAGCGAAATCAGCTGTCTGCCCGCTGATCTGTCAATGGCCAGTTAAGGCCATTGACAGGCTAATTAAACTTATTAAACACCCTGCCCGTCCAACCTTAAGGCTGGCGGGCAGGCCAGGGGCCCCAGCGAGCTGCAGATTATTAATGAAACTTCATCCACTGGCGGGATGAAGTTTCATGTCCGTTTATTAAAAATTTAACAAATTTTATGTGTTTATAATTAACATGTCCCATCTCGTGTGACATTGTCACATGAGGGGGACATGTTAATAATTTTAATATTTATCTATTTTTAGAGTTTACTTACCTCTCACGAATCTCCCTGAGACAGGACTTTGCCTCAGGAGCAGTGCGCTCTTTCGCGAGCATGTACGAAAAGAGCGCACTTTGACAGATGGGGAATCCCTCCGCCCCCCGCACAGGAAGCACATAGCGCTTCCTGTTGGGCAGGCCGCTGGGCAGGTCTTAATTGGCCCGCCCACTCAAAATGGCGGTGGGCCCCAGTGTCTGCCCGCCATCCGAGGGCAAAATTCTACACCTTAAGTGCCAAATCTGCTTGGATAGGAACATTAACCAAAGGTCTTGTTAATAAAGCTGAATGTCCCATAAATCACTCATAACATTATTAGAAACCATCCACCTGCAGAAGAAAAGAGGCACCCTCAGCCAGGGTGACATGTCTGAATTTAATATTACAACCAAAGGAACTTAAGAAAACAAAATGACTAAGGTGTTAAAAAACACACATGCTCATAAAGACCTCATTGCAGGCCAACACAAAAGCACCAGTGATAAACCCATGATGTGCCTAAGGAGCCTTCTGTTTATGTTTTCAGGTGCTACATCTTGGTGCTCTCCCCTCGCTGGGAGTGGCATCTGACACAGCTTGCTCACTCTGCTGTCCTGTCGGCCTCGATGACTTTGGTGGTCATCCTCTGGCCCGTGGAGCCTATGATAGCCTCGCCTGAGAGGGATCTGCCAGTTCCACAGCTGGCATCTCCCTAGTTGTCGCAGCCTCACCGGATGCAATGCTCACTGGCAGAGGGGTGAAGGAGCTGTCGTCCTTATCCGAAAGACTCTGAGCAAAGCCCACACAGATGACAGGCAGCTGCCGCACTGACGTGAGATCGCTTTTGACCTCTTTGCTCACTGTGGATGGATGGGCATTGAGCTGGGAAACTTGATGCGTAGACCATCTCCCACACTGCACTGACCAGCTGAGGTCAATGCCGATGTGAGGGTTTCCTGGTCCAAGCGCATCACCAGGAAGCTCTGATTGGTCTCCTGGAGGAGCCTTTCTATGAGAGTCACCACTGTCTCCATGGAGGACCCATGGCACTCCGCCGTGGGGCTCATTGCATCGGTGGTAGGCTGTGTAGACTCCTCCACCACGGACACGAAGCCAAGCATAGCATCATGTATCTCCCCCAGATGCTCCCACACACCCGGCCGCATTTTCTGCATTTGCTGCGTTGTGGACGACTCCAGAGGCACATAATCAGGCACTGATTAAGCATGTGCGTGTTCCCCTGCAGTCCTCCAACTGCTGGAGCCATGGGCATTCTATATCTCTGCCAACTCCTCCAGTGACTGTGAAGTGCCCTCACCACTGTGCCCCGGGACACTAACCGATGTTCTAATTCCCACCGAGGTGCTAGTATCTGCGCTGGTGCCTGCCTCGCAGAGATGGTATGATGCTGGTGGCTCCGTGACTTCAGGGCCCTCAGGTGTGAGAGGAGGCCTCTACTGCTTCTCCTCCCGGCCCTGCTGCGCTGATGCTGAAACGAAGAACAAGAACAAGGACATTGGATCAGTTAACGTAGAGACAATGTTAATGTGCATCCCTGTCCCCTGGATCATTATGCGTTCATGCTTCCATAAGCAATGGTCAAGCCATGTTGCAAACTTCAATCACTGAACATTCAGCACTGCCATGGCTGTGAGAACAACAGTGACCTCAGTGCTGGGCAAACATACCTGTCCATGGCACCCCAGCCTCACCGACATCGATGGACCTGGGCGCATGGCGCCTCTCCAGATCTAGGGCCTCCTGCTCGAAGTGGCTGAGAATCACCAACTGGGCCAGCCCTCCGCCAGACCTCACCCACTTGGCAGTATTATGTGCATTCTTCTTCTGAAAAGGAGAAAAGAGCATTGATTAGTGTTACTTGTACCTGGACTCTCTTTGCAGACGGCCCATCCCAACCAGAGTGGGACATTGCAGGGCTCCGGTGCCTCCTCACTCCGCTGCTGCCAATCACTCACACAAAGATGTCCACCCCCCCGCACCACCCCCTTGGCCAAATCCGGCCTACATCACATTAGGCACCACATGGTCTAACCTTCCATAGCAAAGAGGCACAAGCACGTGGAGCGCAGAGAACAGCAGATCGATTGGTGCCACGCCACCTTGAAGCTCCCCTTCCAGCATGTCATCTCCCTGACTTTGACATGTCCTGGAGTTCCAGCACTGCGCCTAGGTGCAGCTCCTCCAGGTTGTCCCAAAACAGTAATGTGGATCTCAGTGCACCACATGCTGCGGGTGCAGAACCCTCTCAGGGTGACTTCAGCATGGGCAATATCTGCTGGCCCACCCAGCAAAGGACACATGCCATCATTGATTCAAGGCACTCAGATCTCCTCTACTCAACAAACTCCAGTCTGCACTCAGTTTCCTCAGCAGCACTCCATTGTTCTGCTCTCATTTTGCAGTTGCAGCTGCAACAGTTGACAAGTTACACTAAAGATCTCCTTGGGGAAGGGAAGACATCCCACACGCTTTTCCGCATTGCAGTCCAGGTCAGAGAATTACTCTCTGAGCATACTGGGCAGATATGACCTCCTGCTGAGACCCCTTCTTTTCCTTCCTCTTCTAGCTCCATGTGGCCTCTGGTCATCTCCTAATCAAGCTCAATTCCAAGAGGAAAGCTTACTAGTGCATTGATGTCTGGGAACAACCGGTTTGTGTAGAAGCCATGAAGTCAGCAAGCAGTCCTTCGGCACCTGCCACGTTACCCCCGGAGGCTTTTACAACTTGAAACAACTGTGGAAAGCCCCCAAAACATCTATAATTGTAATCACAGCCAGAAACTGTGACTAGTTGATGATCCCTTTAAATTGATCTAATGAAGGGCCCTTCCTGCTGCTTGTTGCCGTATTCAGCGTACGAGATAAGAAGGGGAGTTGACAGGAGCGTGGAGCTCCAAAATGGCAGTGTTAAGGTCAAATTAGTGTTAACGCTAAACGACATTTTCATCTGCCTGCTCTGCATTTTCATGGCATGAAATTGAACATGCTTGCGCAAACCCCTTTACCAGTATGGCATCCAGCACACCTCAGGTGCCATTTTGGAACTCAAGGGGCCTCCCACCACCCAAAAAACAGGTGCTATCCCTGAGCCCAAAATACTGCAGGTGATAGAAACCTGAAATGGAAACAGAAAATGCTGGAAATACTCAGCAGGTCAGGCAACATCCGTGGAGAGAGAAAAACCGAGTTAATGTTTCAAGCAAATGACCTTTCATCAAAACCTTTCATGAGAAAATACTGGAACCCAGTTCCCTGCCAATAACACTTGTATTTTAAATTATTTAGCCTTCTGTATCTACAGAGTTTGTGTTTTGCCTTTGTGTTCATTGTTCTGGATTGTTCCAAAAAGGAAGTCCAAAATATCTAAAACAAGGCTTTCTCACACTCTCAGAAATGCAGTCTTGCCTTTTGAGAAGTCAATTTGTCAACACACAGTAATGTAGTCACCAATAGACTGTAGTTAGAAATATAAAAGGCCTATTAAAACCAGCTAGGGGAATCAATGAGGGTTTTGAAACTAAAATTACATTAATTAGTTTGTGACCTCCGTTAATTAACCAGTGATAAAGGCAAGCACTTCAAGTGCTGTTTCAAAGACTTGGATTCTTGTTCTCTCTCAGGCAATCAACGGTATAACACCATCTTTGTGATACAGATCAGGGAGGGACAGAGATACAGCTAATTTCACAACATGAAGTGGCAGAAATGCATTTTCAGGGAGGCATCTCTCTTAAAATAATTTACTTTCTTAGCTACAAAACAGTCACAGAAGAAAGTCTTTGAAGAAGATTTTTCTATATCTGCACCCAGGCACAGTGGATGACTTTGATGCAGAGAATTTGATGCAGAGAATATCAAAATATCACACTTTGATACTTTGAGTGCACACTTACAAAGGAATCCATCTGATTTTCCTCCATTACTTTATACAGAGAGAAATGGGTGCACTCTGACCTGACCAATTTTCTAAAATGCATTATGTTAGGTTATCCAGTGCTCAGAGATCCAGGAAAACCTCCCGATAAATCCTAGTCAAAGCCTCTCATTTTTATCAGAATGTCAGTCTTCAGAAGAAATGCTAAGTTGCAGAATAAAAAACAGAAAACGTTGAAAACACTTTTCGGGTTAAGCAGCATCAATAAAGAGAGAAACAGAGTTAATGTTCCCGATTTTAACTCACTCAAAACCTGTTCACTTACACAGAAGTAAAATCGGACTCAGTGGGTGGAATTTAATGTGCCCTCCTTCCCACCAGAGACAGGTTTGGGTGGGGGGGTGCGGTTTGAGGGTTGGGGGGGAGGGATCCATGTGACTGGGTGGGAAGATGTGGGGTGAAGACCTTCCTGCCTCCCTCCAATTTAGTCCTGGGCAGCAAGGCTCGAGGATGGCCTTCCTACACGTAGGCTGAGTTGATAGTTAACCAGGGTAGGCAGTGCCACGTTGCACGCCTGGAATAAGAGTCCCCTCTGCCCTTTAAATCGATTCCTTTCTGTCCCTTGCCAGGGTCTCCCTGTCTGGCCCTCGTAAACCCATGCAATTCGCCTGTTTCCCAAGGTTCCAGCAATGATCCCTGGTGCGGGCCATGCTGCTGTATGTGCAGTGACCACCACTCCCAGTGGCACTGTTGGTACTGGAGAATTGCCAGCCTCTGATTGGCCGGCAGCTCTCGGAGGCAGGATATCTGCCTGCACCAGGATTTCTGGAGGGAAATTCTCCTCAAATGAGCCAGGAGGCCCAACAGCAGGCAGCTAGGTGTCTGATTGCGACTTAATCCTAACTGGCCTCCCGAAAATGGCTACAGCAGATTTGTCACTGGTTTTCCAGCTAGTGGACAGGCCTCTCTTTCGCTATCATTAAATTCTGCCCAGTATTTTAGGTCAATGACCTTATATAAATATTTTACTTTTGTTTTATAGGTAAATTATGAACATGTTCTACACCTTCCAATGCACATTAATATCTTATGACATTATTTGAAGAAGAACAGGGGAGTTCTTCCAGTTTCCTGGCCAATATTCCTTCCTCAATCAATACTATCAAAAATAGATTAACTGCTCATTCGTTAGTAGAATGACACCACCCCAAAAGGCTACATTTATCTACATAATAGTTATTACATGTCAAAAGTAATGTGTGTGTTAAGCTCTGACATACTTTGATGTAACAAGGCGCTAAACAACATAACGTTACTAATTACAGGTTAGGTTTCCTTATTCTTTAAGGAGAACAATATTTTGCTTAAAAAATATATAATTTAGCAGTGTAAAGTATATGGGAATGCTCCCACACCATCTCACTTCTGGTGAGATTATGGGGTAAAACATGAGTTTCATTGCAAAATAAATTAAACAGCATGCTTGGATCAACAACTCAGCTGATCCTATTACGATGTTCAGGTGTCTGCTCCAATATTGAAGGTGTCCTAAATTACTTTGCTCTTGCTACTGACTGAATGGCTTCATTGGGAGGGAGAATATGAGCGTAAAGACGACAAAAGTCCTAATGAAATGTTTCAGGTTTTAAAGCAAACAAGAACAAGTAAATTTTGAATAAATTGCTTTTCCATTCTAATAGTTATATATTTTTAAAGCTGAAATGTGATGTCCAATAATTTTGCCCTAACATAACTTTGCAGAGATTGAAAATGCTGGCCATTGTATCTTCCACATGTCTTTAATGACGTATTTAAATTTTCAGTTCAAAATCAAGCTTTGACCCAATCATCTTCCCTGTCATTGGTGAATGAAGGCCAGTATCTTCTCATAAACATGGCGAGCATTCTACACCTCAAGGAACGGATATTACAACGGTAGGATCTATCCAGAAAGGACACTCTCCTCATGGATATTAAAGAAAAAAATATAAAACTGTGCCAAGCAGATGGTAGTTGTGTTATTCAATGAAAAGCTAATAATGTAAAGTATTTGGAATACTTTCAGTCAAGTTCCTTAGTGGTAAAGAAAATGGATTGTGACAATAGTGAGTGGGAGTGACTGCTCTTGACATCAAGGCAGCATTTGACCAAGTGTGGCATGAAGGAGCCCTAACAAAACTGGAGTCAGTTGGAATCAGGGGGAAAACTCTCTGCTGGTTGGAGTCATACCAGCACAAAGGAAGATGGTTGTGGTTGTTGGAGGTTCCAGGACATCACTGCGGGAGTTCCTCAGGGTAGTGTCCTAGGCCCAACCTTCGACAGCTGCTTCATCAATGACCTTCCTTCCATCATAAGGTCAGAAGCGAGGATGTTCACTGATGATTGCACAGTGGACCAGCCATATAAATACTGTGGCTACAAGAGCAGGTCAGAGATTAGTAATCCTGCGGCAAGTAACTCACCTCCTGACTCCTCAAAGCCTGTCTACAAGGCACAAGTCAGGAGCATGATGGAATACTCTCATTTGCCTGGATGAATGCGGCTTCAACAACACTCAAGAAGCTTAACACCATCCAGGACAAAGCAGCCCACTTGATTGGCACCCTATCCACAAATATTCACACCCTTCATCACCAATGCACAGTGGCAGCAATGTGTACCATCTACAAGATGCACTGCAGAAACTCACCAAGGCTCCTTAGACAGCACCTTCCAAACCCACAACTGCTACCATCGAGAAGGACAGGACAACAGATGCACGTAAACAATATAACCTGCAAGTTCCCCTCTAAGCCGCCCACCATCCTGAAATATATCACCGTTCCTTCACTGTCGCTGGGTCAAAATCCTGAAACACCCTCCCTCAAAGCATTGTGGGTGTACCTACACCACATGGACCTCAGCGGTTCAAGAAGGCAGCTCGCCACTCATGGTCTCATGGGCAATTGGGGATGAGCAATAACGCTGGCCTAGCCAGTGATGCCCACATCCCCTGAATGAATTTTTAAAAAGCATTAATTTTTTAGCATAGACACTTCACTCCACATGACATGAAGAAGCAGATGAGTACAGTGAATACAGCAATGTTTCTGGGCCCTGACTGGCACTCCAGATCTAGCTTGTTCTCAGCCTAGCAACTCCAGTACAGCTATGACATTGGCATTCACCAAACAAATTGCCCAGATATTCCACAAATACGAGGACAAATCTAATCCAGCTAGTTATCGCCCTATCAACCTCCTCCTAATCATCAGCAAAATGAATAAAGAAATCTTAAGTGCTGTGAAGCAACAAGTGCTCACTTGGTCACTGATGCTGAGCTCAACTCCAGACCTCATCACAGCCTTGATTCCACCGTACGTGTAAGCTGAATGCCAGAGGACCGGTGGCAGTATCACCCTTGGCATCAAGGCAGAATTTGACCCCACAGGGCACCAAGGAACCCAAGCAAAATTGAAGTCAAAAGGAAACTAGTTCTAGCTGGAATCATATGTAACACAAAGGAAAATAGTTGTGGCTCGTCGCTGCTCTAGCACATTGCTACAGGAGTTTTTTTTCTTTATTCTTTCATGGGATATGGGCATCACTGAGAAGGTCAGCATTTGCTGCCCATCGCAAATTGCTCTGGAAGTGAGTGGCTTGCTTGGCCATTGCAGAGGGTAGTTAGTGGCCAATCATATTGCTGTGGGTCTGGAGACACATGTAGGTCAAACCAGCTAAAGATGGTAGATTCCTTCCCTAAAGGACATTAGTGAACAAGATGGTTTTTCTGACAATCAATGATAGTTGTCATGGTCACCATTACTGAGACTAGCTTTCAATTCCTGGTGGGATCTGAACACCTGTCCCCAGAGCATTAACCTGGCCTCTGGATTACTTATCCCATGATATTGCCATTGTGCCACCATCTCTCCAAGAAGTTCCTCAGCTGCTTTAGCAATGACTTTCCTTCCATCATAAAATCAAGAATTGGACTTCTCACTAGTAATGCTGCATTTAGCTACATTCACAACTCTTCCAATGTTAAACAGCCCATTGTAGTTGATAGCAGGACCTGAGCAACATCCAGGCTTGGGTCGACAAGTGGCAGGCAACATTTGCCAGCTTAAGTGCCAGCTAATCATCACCTTTAACAAGAAACAGACAAATCATCTCTCTCATACATTAGCATAATCGTTTTCACCATGTCTTCACCATCAACACCCTGGGGATTCTCATTGGCCAGAAGCTTAACAGGAATCTCAGATATGTTATGGTTGTGACATTTACTAAATTGTTGTTTTTTGATTCATATTTCAACTTTATAATAAAATGTCTCACTTGTCGATTTAATTCTGCCATAGCTTCTGAAATGAGTATTAGTGTAAGAGGTTACTGAATTTACATCCTAAAAATAATAAATTTTGGGAAAAGTTAGAAAACGTGTTCACAAATTCATCGTGGCCAGCTTGTGACACATTAAAGCTACCTTTACAACTTCCCCTTCCCTCAGGGTGCAAGCTAGAAGGCATATTACCTGAAATGTGCTTTGCCTGACTTGGCATGGAGATGTCTCATGAATTTAGATCTACTGTAGATATCTTCATGATGTCAGTAAGTCTTATATGCAATTGGAGCTTGGGAAATATTAGAAAGCATCTCAGCAAATTCATTGCAGCCATATTGATCAAGATTATTTTTTACGAGATTCTGGAGTACATCTTATTCTTTATTTTTCAATATTTATGCATTTAGAAGCTGCTGATTATTTGAGGTATTTCTCCAGAATACCTCATAACTCCAAATCATTTTTAATTGTGATTATCTGTCTGTGATAGAGATGGAACAACTGATTCTAATTCTGCTGAAGCATTAACAACAGAGGGGCTAATCCATCGCTTTCGTGCCAACTTTGTAATAAGTGCAAAGAGGCCTTATGAAGAAGATGACTGGGCTACGATAGATATAGATGGTGTTCCTTTTCAGGTAAATAGAAATTCTCACATGGAGTTTTAGATATATTTATATAAAATTTTGAGTATGTATGCTGCAACCCAGGTGCCTCAGTCCAAAGTATCAAAAATAAAAAAGAGAAGGAAGCTATTTTTTCTGACCTGTAACCAGAGGTTTACAAGCACTGAAGAAATACTGCAAAGTTCTACTGCCACAAGATCTATTTAGTCCATGCACACAGAGAGTACCTGTGCAGTAGCCTTAAAGGGACTGACCATGTTAGCAATAAGTATCACTCCCATTCTCCAGATACCAGATTACCTGTGAGTAATACCAAAAAAAATCAAGTAGTAACAACCGAGACATTTCTACATAAATTTGTCTGATGTCCTTTACAGAACTGTTTGCTCATAGTATGCAGAGACATCTAATAACTAGATAGTGTTGTTTTACTATTAAAATTAAACCTCATTATTGATCTATTCAGTCTTTTTACTTTTCTTACAATTCTTCAAAGAGTTGTTCCCACTCCACTACCATAACAGAGTTTCTGTTGTACTCCCAGTGAAGTTATGGGAGCAATGCAGGAGCAGTTCTGAGAAAATTTTAAACAGTGTGCTTGTTTATATAAAAACAGATGATTTGGAGGATTTGCTTGGTGCAGTGCATTGACAAATAGGGTGGGGGAGGAGCTGTGACTCCATGATCCTTTGCTCTCAGAATTGCCTGTAGGCCCAAACACTGGGCAGAATTTTTAGCTCAGCTAGCAGGCGCATGCCCAACCCACTTGAGCGTTAAATAAAGAGCGTTGATGCCGGCCGAACGTGCTGATGTCAACGTGCACTCTCACGATATTTCACTAGGCAGGCGCATGATGGAGACGAAGGCGCATCTAACATTAACTAAGTGGTCAGTTAAGACCCTTGAGACACTAATTGTCTCTGACTTTATGTAGCCAGTGCGATTTTTAGGCTGTCGCATGGGCAGGTGGGCAGGCCACAATTATCAAAACCTCATCAGGATAAGAGGGGTTATTGGCCTTGTCAATGCAATTAGTGAGGAGTTTAGGATATCACTTGCTGCTGGTTGCTTCTATGAACAGGATAGCTTCATCTCACTTCAGAGCTGCATTCAGAGAATTTCGAGGCTTCAGTTCAGGACTCATGTTGTTTTCCAGGCCCCTGGAGGATTCACACCGCATGGGCCCTTCCAGGTATCAGAAAATGGGGATTGTGGTCGCCACTGGAGGCACCTCCTCTGAGGAGGAAGAGAGGGCCAGAAGGGGGAGGAGGCCAGGTGTCCCAGTGCAGCTTCCAGGGGAGCAACCTGTGGGAGGAGAGGCACAGGCACAAGGGGCGCAGGGCCAGCAAGAAGTCCAAGGTGGAAGGAAAGGGCCGCAGAAGACGCCACTCGCCACTATCCTGCTGCCAGGGTTTCAAGGCAGCGATGCAGCTACCTCAATATGTCTGAGGTGCTATGCTGAAGGAGGCTCCATCTCTCAAGGGAGACAGTGATTTCCATCTGTCAGAGGATCAGTCCTGATATCAGCTCCGATTGTGTGGGTGGACACCCCATGCCAGTGGCGCTAAGGGTCGCGGTGGCCCTCAACTTCTATGTCTCTGGCTCTTTCCAGGGGTCAGTGGGGGATGGAATCTCCCAATCAGCTGTCCACAGTTGCGTCAAACTGGTGACAGAAACTCTATTCAGGCGGGCATTGACTTTCATTCATTACTGTACAGACGAGGCCAGCCAGGCCAAGCGAGCCAGAGGCTTTGCAGTGATTGCTGGGTTCCCCCATGTCCAGGGTGAAATCAACTGCACACACGTGACCATCATGATGCCAGCGAGTGAGCAGGGTGCCTTCAACAACAGGAAGGGATCCCACTCCATGAATGTGCAGATAGTGTGTGATCACAGGATGCAGATTCTGCAACTCTATGCAAGGAACCCAGGCAGCTCCCATGACGCTTACATCCTGAGGCACTCCCAGATGTCGAGGCTCTTCAGTGCTCCAGCCCGACTGGATGGATGGCTGCTGGGTGACAAGGGCTATCCCCTCAAAAGGTGGCTCAAGACGCCCCTCCACCACCAAAGAGCAGAGGCTGAACAGCGGTACAACAGGAGCCATGCGTCCACAAGGGCGGTGGTAGAGAGAACCGTAGGTCTCAAGATGCGCTTCTGATGCCTGGACCATTCAGGGTGAGCACCCCAATACCCCCCAGATCATGTGTCACTGACAGTGGTTATATGCTGCACTCTCCATGATCTGGCTTCTACCCTGTCTAGTCTTATTAGAATTTATAGATTTCTATGAGATCCCCCCCTCATTCTTCCGAACTCCAGCGAATATAATCCTAACTGACTCAATCTCTCCTCATATGTCAGTCCCGCCATCCCAGGAATCAATCTGGTAAACCTTCGCTGCCCTCCCTCCACAGCAAGAACATCCTTCCTCAGATAAGGAGACCAGAACTGCACACAATATTCCAGGTGTGGTCTCACCAAGGCCCTGTATAATTGCAGCAAGACATCCCTGCTCCTGTACTCAAATCCTCTCACTATGAAGGCCAACAAACTATTTGCCTTCTTTACCACCTACTGCACCTGCATGCTTACCTTCAATGACTGGTGTACGAGGACACCAAGGTTTTGTTGCACATTCTCCTTTCTCAATTTATAGCCATTCAGATAATAATCTGCCTTCCTGTTTTTGCTACCAAAGTGGATAACCTCACATTTATCCACATAATATTGCATCTGCCATGCATTTGCCCACTCATTCAGCTTGTCCAAATCACACTGAAGCATCTCTGCATCCTCCTCACAGCTCACCCTCCCACCCAGCTTTGTGTCATCTGCAAATTTGGAGATATTACATTTAGTTCCCTATATCTATATCATTAAAGTATATTGTGAATAGCTAGGGACCCAACACCGATTCCTGAAGTACCCCACTAGTCACTGCCTGCCATTCAGAAAAAGGCCCGTTTATTCCTAATCTTTGTTTCCTCCCTGCCAACCAGTTTTCCATCCATCTTAATACACTACCCCCAATCCCATGCGTTTTAATTTTACATGCTTATGTGGGACTTTGTCGAAAGCCTTATGAAAGTCCAAATAAACCACATCCACTGGGTCCCCCTCATCAACTCTACTAGTTACATTCTCGAAAAATTCCCGTAGATTTGTCAAGCATGATTTCCCTTTTGTAAATCCATGCTGACTCTGTCCGATTCTGCCACTGTTTTCCAAATGCTCGGCTATTAAATTTTTTATAACGGACTCTAGAATTTTCCCCACTACCGACGTCAGACTGACTGGTCTATAATTCCCTGTTTTCTCTCTACCTCCCTTTTTAAATCATGGGGTTACATTAGCTACCCTCCAATTTGTAGGAACTGTTCCAGAGTCTATAGAATCTCGGAAGATGAACACCAATGCATCCACTATTTCTAGGGCCACTTCCTTAAGTGCTCTGGGATGTAGATTATCAGGCCCTGGGGATTTATCGGCCTTCAATGCCATCAATTTCTCCAGCACCATTTCCCTACTAATACTGATTTCTTTCAGTTCCTCCCTCCCATTAAACTCTGTGTTCCCCAACATTTCTGGTATGTTATTTGTGTCCTCCTTTGTGAAGACAGAACCAAAGTATGTATTTGGTTGGTCAGCCATTTCTTTGTTCCCCATTATAACTTCCCCTATTTCTGACTGTAAGGGACCTACATTTGTCTCCACCAATCTTTTTCTCTTCACATACCGTTAGAAACTTTTACAGTCAGTTTTTACGTTCTCCGCAAGCTTACTCTTGTACTCTATTTTCCCCTTCTTAATCAATCCTGAATTAATCCCTTGGTCCTCTTTTGCTGAATTATAATATAATAATCATAACATCATGGTCCACCCTGCACCTATAGAACAAATGAAGCATACAGAGGCCAGTTGCACAAAATAACATCTCATTTCCTTGTGAATGTGAAACATTGCAGAAAATAACATTAACCGGGTGTTTTCAATAACACCATTAAAAATGTAAAGGAAAATGGGGGAACAAAATATCACACGTAATAAGGCCATGTTGTGCGTACAGTGCTTTAAGTTTTCATTTGCGGTTGCTACGTCTAGGTGCTCATCCCTCACTGGCACTGTCATTGGAGACAGCCTGCTCACTGTGCTGTCTTGTTGGCCTTGATGCCCTTGGCGGGCGTCCTCTGGCCCATGGAGCCTGTGCTAGCCCCGCCTGGGAAGGAACTGCCAATCACCACAGCCTTATCAGATGCCATGGTCATTGGCAGAGGGGCGGAGGAGCTGCTGCCGTCATCCGGAGCACCCTGATAGGAGCCCACAGAGAAAACAAGCAGCTCATGCGCCAACACGAGGTCGTTCTGGACCTCCCTGCTCGCCATTGATGGTCGGGCATCTAGTTGGGATACTGGGTACCAATCCATCTCTCACACTGACACTGACCAGCTGAGGTCATTGCCAGTGTGAGGGCTTGCAGCTTCGGCGCACCCTCAGGAACCCCTGATTGACTCCCTGGAGGACCCTCGCCTTGAGAGTCACCATTCACTCAGTGGAGGAGGCATTGCACTCAGCCATGAGGGTCAATGCAGTATTTATGCTCCACAATAGACACCATGGCATGCATTCCCTCATGTAGCTCTGCCAGATGCTCCTGCATACCCTGCTGGAAATCCAGCATTTGCTGCCTCATGGACGGCTCCAGAGGCCCATCATCAGCCATCGACTGAGCATTGCCCTGGTCCCCAGCAGTCCTCTGACTGCCGGTGCCTTGGTCGCACTCCGCCTCCACCTGCACCTCAAGCGAGTATGAAGTGCCCTCACCAATTTGCACCAATGGACTACACAGCGATGTTATGCCCACCGAAGTGCTGGTATCTGCACTGGATGTCTGCTTGACAGAGAGGGTGTGACACAGGTGTGTGGTGAGCATGGTGGTCCTCTGGGGTCAGGGGTGGGCCGTCATGACGACCGCCTGCTGATGAGCCTAAAAGGGAGAAGAAGAACATGTCATTAGTTTAAGTCATGACACTGTCACTGCGCATGTCTGGCACCCTGATAAGACAAAGATATGATTCATGGTGCTCCCATCTTTCAATTATCAATCGGGATTCCAGGTTCCAGGCTCACATCAATATAGAGACTAGACTGGAATGGTTGTAATAATGGACATTCTTACCTCAGTGCACTGCCCTCTTACCTTCCTCTGGCACCCTAACCTCACTGCGGCCGCTTGACCGAGGTGCATGGTGCCTCTCCAGTTCCAGGGCCTCCTGCTTGTAGCGCATGAGGATGAGGAGGTGTGGGGATTCCACGCCAGTCTGCGACCTCTCAACATTGTTATGGAATGTTTTCTCCTGAAAGGGCAGAGGAGCAATGAGTAGTCCACTCTCTACTTGCAGCACAATTGCAACCTGGCCAACCCCATCTGAGGAACACCTTGCAGGGCTTAGCTGAGTCTTGACCCTAGAGCCGCAAGGCACTCAGTCCAAGCAGGCAGGGCTCACCCCCTTGGCCAGATGCTGCCTCATTGACATTTGCCACTCACACTCTTAACACCTCTGAGGTCCACAGGGGGATGGGCAGCTCTTAACTGTTCTGCAAAGTGACCCATTCCAACACGGGACTCACCCTTCCTGATCGCAGGAGATCGTTGAAGTACTTCTGGCATTGCACCCATGTGCACCTCACCATATCGTGGCTGCTGACCCTGGATGCCATCTCCTCCCAGGCCTTTTTGGTGAGGTGGGGGAGCTTCCTCCTCCCATCTCTGGGGACAAGGGTTTCTCTCCTCGCTGCCACCTCCTCCAGGATGCCTGCAAGGCACTCATCCGAGAAACGCGGGGCCAACTGCCCCACCGACCTGCCCTTCCGTCTGCCTTGTCCACCTACAATGGTTTCCATTGACCAGACTGCAGCACCATTCCGTGGCAACCTTCCAGGGGCTGCTGAGGCCGCTTTTGAATCAGCCGCCGGGTTGCCATTGGACCCGACAGACATCATGTCCTCGGCCTCCCCTTCTTGCTCATTCACAAGCCACGTACCATGCTGGGCGAGCCTTAATTGGCCCACCAGGGTAAAATCGCAGTGCGCTGCCGATCACGGGCACCTGTCGGCTTCCCAACCGCACCCGCCCAGTCCTGCCGATCCCACACACCAAGGGCAAAATTCTGCCCACTGAAACTCTGATTTTCTAACTCACATTCTTTGTGAAACATGAAATGTTGCCAGCCGGACTGTCCCACAAAACATAAAAATCATGATATAAAATCATTAGCTTGTTTGTTTTCAAACACAAACATATGTCGACTGACAGTTGGTTTATATTAGCATCATGAGTCGCTAACTTAACCTCTAACAGAGATCTTCTACAAAAACTATATTTCTACATCTGAAAATGCTCTATAAAAATCTTTTCAAGAATCCTATTTGAGGCAGTACAGCAAAGGTCTGCTAAATTGGCCCATGAGTTGTCCTATGATGAAAGGTTGAGCAAATTGGGCCTATATTTTCAAGAGTTTATAAGTTTATAACAAACTCACTGAAACATACAAGATCCTGAAAGGGCTCGATAGGGTATCCGCTGAGAGATTGTTTCCATTGGTCAGGAATCTAAAACACTGGGACCCAGTCTCAGGGTAAGGGACCGATCATTTAGGGCTGAGATGAGAAATTTCTTCACAAAAAAGGTTATGAATCTTTGGAATTCCCTACCGCAGAGGGCTGTGGATGCTCCATCTTTGAATGCACTTAAGATTGGGATAGACAGATTTTTCGTTTCTCGTGGAATCAAGGGTTATGGGGAGCAGGCAGGAAAGTAGAGTTGAAATTCAAGATCAGCCATGGTTGTACTGAATAGCGGAGCAGGCTCGACGGACCTTATGGTCTACATCTGCTCCTATTTCTTGTGTTTGTGTGTTCCTACCTGTTATCTCCATGTGTGTTAAAGAATAATCTGCCTTCCTCCGCAGTCGTTATTATCTGAAACAGCAGCCTCCTTACAGCATGAAATAGCCTACGTTTCCCAGTTTAATATATTAAAATGCATTTTTCTACAGAAGAATAACAAATATCACCTCCAAATTTGAGTTACTCAAAATATGGTAGTGGAAGTTAAATAATACAAACATATGAATAGTAACTGACAGGTAAATACCCTCTGGACCAGCCAGCCTGTCCCAATCAATTGTAATACACTCCCCATATGTAAAATGTAAAGATTTCAATTATTAGTTTCAATGATCAGTCTTAATCAGTACTTTTATTTTAACTATCTTGAAAAAATTTAACAATAACAAATGGGTGTAGTCATATAGAATAGTGGATACTACAAACTAGGAGCAGGAGTATGCCATTCATCCCTTCGAACCTGTTCTGCCATTTAATAAGATCATGGCTGATCTGACTGTAACTTCTCACCTGTCCCCAGTAATCTTTCATCCCCTTGTTTGTCAAGAATCTATCCAGCTCTTCAACAACCAATGCTATGTTCTTTTGTGCTAGGTATGACTGCAGCCATTGGAGAGTTTTCCCCTGTTTCCCATTGACTTCAATTTCACAAGAGCTGGTCGATGCCACACTCAGTTAAATGCTACCTTGATGTCAAAGGCAGTCACTCTCACCTCACTTCTGGAGTTCAGCTCTTTTGTCCATATTTGGACCAAGGCTGTAAAGAGCAGAATGATCTTGGTAGAACCCAGACTGATCATTGATGAGCAGGTTATTACTCAGCCATGCAGTTATAGGTTGAATATAATTCTGCTGCTGATGATGACATATAGAACCTTATGGATGCCCAGTTTTGAGCTGCTGGACCTGTTCTGAGTCTATCCTATTTATCACAATGGTATTGCACCACAAAAGGATGGATAGTGTCCTAAGTGTGAATGTGGGACTTCAGCTACACAACTAATTTGCGGAGGTGACTGCTACCGATACTGTCATGAACAGATGCATCCATGGCAGGTAGATCATTGAGGACAAGTAGATTTTTCCTTGATGATGGTTCTCTCACCACTGTCCTGTTCAGAGCACAATTCCAGGTGATTTTCAACATGGATGAGCACTGATTTATCAGCTGAAGGAGGGTGGCAGGAGATTTCCTTGCCAATGTTTGACCTGATGCCATGAGACTTCATGGGATTCGGAGTCCATGTTTAGAACTCCCAGGGCCACTCCTTCATAATTGTACACCATTGTGTCACCACCTCTGGCATGTCTATCCTGCTGGTGTATCAGGCCATACCTAGGGATGTTGTCTCTGCTTGTGACTCAAGACTCCAGATATTAGTGAGGAGAACTCTGCTCTACTGGCTGTGGCTTTGTCATGTTGAGTGCCCAGGTTAATGCCAGATAATCCATCTGGTTTTATTCCTATTGGACTTTTTCATAGAGTTTGATAGAACTGAGTGGCTTGCTGGGCCGTTTCAGAGGGCAGTTAAGATTCAACCATATTGCTGTGGGTGACCAGGTGGGGTAAGGACAGCAGATTTCCTTCACCAAAGGACATTAGTGAAGCAGATGGATTTTTATGACAATCTAGTCGTTTCATGCTCAATCTTACTGATACCTGTACTAGCTTTTTATTATACATTTATTTATTTAACTGAATTCTAAATTTCTCAGCCGCCATGATGAGAGTTGAACTCATTTCTCTAGAACATTGGTCTAGGTCACCAGATGACTTGTCCAGTAACATAACCACTACACTACCTTGCTTGTACATACCTTTTGAAGGATTAAAGATTACAAAATAGTTACGGATAAGGAAAGCTATTCAACCAATCTTAATTCCACTATCCAAAACTATCTTCCCATTATAGCCTCCAAAATTCTTTTTTAAATGATTTCACATTTTTCCCCCTATTTACTAGGAAGCTAATCTACATCTTAATAATTCTGTTTGAAGAATTTCTTGATAATGTCCTCCATTTACCTTTTACTAGTTTGAACCTATATCCTCTAGTTCTTAATCTAGCAATTTAATTTAAAATGATATTCTGGGTTACTTTTTCTATTCTCAACAATCATACACATTTTTACAACATCACATGGCCAGTGATGTTGACTTGTAGAAGTGGGGGGAGACTGCAGATTGCCTCGAGCAGCTCTACAACTAGAAGGTGAGTCTTAAGACTGCGCCACCTTGCTTTTTGAGGCAGCACTTTGGGTTGTCTAGCTGAAAGGCAACAGCAGGGATACTGCCAGAGTTGCTGAGGTAGGAAGACAAATGCTGTCATCCTGAGAGAGGACAGCAGTTTCTTTCTCCAAAGGGTTACTGGCATTCCCCTCGGTAGGATCTTGGAAATCCTGCCTGCTGGTACACAGATTGTTGGACTGCTGTGAAATCATGGGAGCCTCTTTGAGCACTGATATCTGCAACAGTTTAAGCCTGCATGGCAAAAAGCTGAGATTTCATAATCTCAGTCTGAGTTTCCACTGCAGCACCTAGATATTGGGTGGCTTCTGCTTGTGCTGCAATGGAACCTGAGACATCAGCCATCAGATGCTGCATCATGGTTGGATTCACAAATGTTGGCATGGAGATGGCCACCCCATCCACTCTGGAAAGGAATGACTCCAAGCTTTGTGCAAAGCCCAGTGTCACATTGGAGCCATCACAGTGACATTAGATTATCTGGCAGGCTTGCCAATGTACCAAACATTTCTGTGTAAGTGCCCATCATCCATTTTCTGTATGCCACCCCATGCAAGTGCTCAGCTGAGTCCTCTGCAGCAGTGAATATGTGCAACCCATGCTCCAGGCAGCTGACACACTATCCTTTCCCTATGCCCTGGCTGCAATCTACTTGTGTCCTGTGAATCACCATATGTAGCTCTCTATGCTACCCTCTAAATTACATGCAGTGTCGCTATCTGATCTGTTGGCTGCAAGTGTGAGATCAAGTGATCATGGGCTGAATTTTCATCAGAGGCGAAGGCTAGTTTGGAAGGAGTGTGACACCAATTTCGCACTACTGGCCAACAAATTGGTAAGCCGTCATATTCCTGCCTCCAGCCTATTTTCAGGGAGACAGCTACTGCGGGGTGAAGGCTACCTACCTGCCAGCGATGGATAGCTAATTAAAGTGCCACTTGAATACATTCCCCACATGCTGTTTGGAGTTTCCAGCACCCCCACCCCCTGCCAAAGTGGCTGGAGCCCATAGATGGCAGCAGCAGTCAGGGAGATGATGTGGGGGGTACCAGAGATGCATCCTACAAAGCAGATCAGCATGGATCGCTGGGCTTTAAGGAACGCAGCCTCTGAAATAAAAAGCAAAATACTGCGGATGCTGGAAATCTAAAATAAAAACAGAAAATGCTGGATAAACGCAGCAGGTCTGACAGCATCTGTGGAGAGAGAAACAGAGTTAACGTTTTCAGTCCATATGACTCTTCTTCAGAGCCTCTGAAATGATGGCCTGGCAGTTCTGGCCATAATTAAAAACAAAAAAACTGCGGATGCTGGAAATCCAAAACAAAAACAGAATTACCTGGAAAAACTCAGCAGGTCTGGCAGCATCAGCGGAGAAGCATCCATTACAAACCTACCAACTCCCACAGCTACCTCGACTACAGCTCCTCACACCCCGCTTCCTGTAAGGACTCCATCCCATTCTCTCAGTTCCTTCGCCTCCGTCGCATCTGGTCCGATGATGCTACCTTCAAAAACAGTTCCTCTGACATGTCCTCCTTCTTCCTTAACCGAGGTTTTCCACCCACAGTCGTTGACAGGGCCCTCAACCGTGTCCGGCCCATCTCCCGCGCATCCGCCCTCACGCCTTCTCCTCCCTCCCAGAAACATGATAGGGTTCCACTTGGCCTCACTTATCACCCCACCAGTCTCCGCATTCAAAGGATCATCCTCCGCCATTTCCGCCAACTTCAGCATGATGCCACCACCAAACACATCTTCCCTTCACCCCTCCATCGGCATTCCGTAGGGATCGTTCACTCCGGGACACCCTGGTCCACTCCTCCATCACCCCCTACTCCTCAACCTCCTCCTATGGCACCACCCCATGCCCACGCAAAAGATGTAACACCTGCCCCTTCACTTCCTCTCTCCTCACCGTCCAAGGGCCCAAACACTCCTTTCAAGTGAAGCAGCATTTCACTTGCATTTCCCCCAACTTAGTCTACTGCATTTGTTGCTCCCAATGTGGTCTCCTCTACATTGGAGAGACCAAACGTAAACTGGGTGACAGCTTTGCAGAACACCTGCGGTCTGTCCGCAAGAATGACCCAAACCTCCCTGTCGCTTGCCATTTTAACACTCCACCCTGCTCTCTTGCCCACATGTCTGTCCTTGGCTTGCTGCATTGTTCCAGTGAGGCCCAACGCAAACTGGAGGAACAACACCTCATCTTCCGACTAGGCACATTACAGCCTTCCGGACTGAATATTGAATTCAACAACTTTTGGTCTTGATCTCCCTCCTCCATCCCCACCCCCTTTCTGTTTCTTCCCCCTTCCTTTTGTTTTTTCCAATAAATTATATAGATTTTTCTTTTCCCACCTATTTCCATTATTTTTAAATATTTTAAAATCTTTTATGCTCCCCTCACCCCCACTAGAGCTGTACCTTGAGTGCCCTACCATCCATTCTTAATTAGCACATTCGTTTAGATAATATCACCAACTTTAACACCTATGTGTTCTTTTGTTCTGTTGTCTGTGACATCTTTTGATGATCTGCTTCTATCACTGCTTGTTTGTCCCTACAACCACACCAACCCCCTCCACTTCTCTCCTCCCACCCAAACCACCCCCCCACACCCTAAACCAGCTTATATTTCACCCCTTTCTTGGATTCACTCAAGTTCTGTCGAAGGGTCATGAGAACTTGAAACATCAACTCTTTTCTTCTCCGCCGATGCTGCCAGACCTGCTGAGTTTTTCCAGGTAATTCTGTTTTTGTTCTGGCCATAATTAAGTTTGAAGCATTTACAAATCTTCAGAGTGCACCTCTGGGGCAGAATTTTCCCGTTGGCGTGTGGGGGCAGGAACCACACGCCGATGTGTAAAATGATGCGCAATGATGTCAGGCGAGCGTCCTGACATCACTGCGTGCCATCACGATATTTTGTTGGGCAGGCGCACGATAATATCCAATGCGTGCCCGGTATTAATTAATGGGCCACTTCGCCCCAATCGATTTTTCGGTGCCCGTGCAATCTTCAGGTCGGCACATGAGTGGAATGGGCAGGCGGGCAGGACACATTAGTATAAATCTCATCCACGGATGGGATAAGAGGACTCAGCGGGGTTGTGAGTGTGCTCTGTCAAATATTGATTTTTCAAAGTTACTGATACTTGCCTGTGTGATCTGCAATACTTCAAAACGTGTACCAGCTGCTTGGACTGGACTCACAACCTTCAGGTCAGCACTCTGCAGTGAGGAATCATTTTTGGGCCTGCAGGTTTCAGAAAGCCTTCCCTTAGCCTGGGAATGGGAGCTGAACTCTTCACTGGAGGCACCTCCTCTGAGGAGGTGGGGAGGGCTAGAAGGGGGAGGAGACCAGGAGTGCACATTCAGCCTCCAGGGGAGCCACCTTTGGAAGCACAGGCGCAGGCACAAGGGGTGCAGGGGCAAGAGGTAGTCCAACGTGGTAGCGGCCGCAGAAGACGCCACTATCCTGCTGCCAGGGTATACAGGCAGTGAAGCAGCTACTTCAACATGTTTGAGATGCAGTGCCAAAGGAGGCTCCATCTCTCAAGGGAGACAGTCAATTATATCTGTCAGATGATTGGACCTGAGATCTCCCCTAACTGTGTGGGAGGACACCCCATGCCAGTCGCTCTAAAGGTCACAGCTGCCCTCAACATCTACGGCTCTGGCTCCTTCCAGGGTCGGTGGCTGATCTTTGCGGTGTTTTCCCAATCAGTGTCCACACTTGTGTCAAGCAGGTTACAGATGCTCTGTTCAGGCGTGCATTGACCATCAACCACCACCGTTGCGACCAGGCAAGTCAGACACAGTGAGCCAGAGGCTTTGTGGCGATTATTGGCTTCCCCAACATCCAGGGTGCAATAGACTGCACACATATGGCCATCAAGGCGCTAGCAGGTGAGCCCGGTGCCTTCGTCAACAGGAAGGGCTTCCACTCCATGAACGTGCAGATTGTGTGTGATCACAGGATGCTGATTATACAAGTCTGTGCAAGATACCCAGGCAGCTCACACGACGCCTACATCCTCAGACACTCCTAGGTGCCGGGGCTCTTCAGTGCCCCAGCTCAGCTGGATGGATGGCTGCTGGGTGACAAAAGCTATCTCCTCAGAAGGTGGCTCATGATGCCTCTCTGCCATCCAAGAACAGAAACTGAGCAGTGGTACAATAGAAGCTACATCTCCACAAGCACTGTGGTGGAGAGAGCCATCGGTCGTCTTAAGATGTGCTTCCAATGCCTGGACCGCTCAGGGGGCGCACTGCAGTACTCCTCAGGTTGTGTGTCACTGGTAGTGGTTGCATGCTGTACTCTCCACAAGCTTACGCTGGAAAGGGGGAACACTGTGGACGACAAAGATGTACACGCAATGGCTGTAGCTGCACACGATGAGTCCAGCAGTGAGTCCGAGGATGAGCACACACAGGGAAATGCTAAGGGGTAGACGCTGACCCAGGCATACTCCAGGTAGGCAGGGACACCTGGCAGGCTCTAATCCAACAAAGCTTCAGCCAGCACACCACAGATGGACCTCCAGGACAAGCCCGGGCTGCAGACTTCATAATCCATACCTGAGTGCAGAATCTGCCTCGATAGGAATACTAATTAAGGGCCTTGTTAATAAAGCTGAATGTCCCACAAATCACTCATAACATTATTGGTAACCATCCACCTGCAGAAGAAAAGAGACACCCTCAGCCATGGTGATATGTCTGAATTTAATATTATAACCAAAGGAACTTTACAAAACAAAATGACAAAGGTGTTAAAGATCACACCAACTCATAAAGACCTCATTGCGGGCCAACACAAAAGCATCAGTGATAAACCCGTGGTGTGCCTAAGGTGTCTTATGTTTACGTTTTCGGGTGCTACGTCTTGGTGCTAACCCCTCGCTGGAAGTGCCATTTGAGATAGCCTGCTCACTCTGCTGTCCTGTTGGCATCAATGACCTTGGCGGCCGTCCTCTGGTCCTTGGAGCCTGTGCTGGCCCTGCCAGGGAGGGAGTTGCCAGTTCCACAGCTGGCATCACCCCGTTTGTTGCAGCCTCATCGGATGCAACAGTCACTGGCAGAGGGAAGGAGGAGCTGCCGCTCTCATGCGGTGTGTCCTGAGAGGAGCCCATAGAGACGACAGGCAGCTGCTGCGCCAACATGAGGTCACTTTTGACTTCCCTGCTCACCGTAAATGGATGGGCACCGAGCTGGGAAACTTGGTGCCCAGACCATCTCCCACACTGGCACTGACCAACTGAGGTTAATGCCGATGTGTGGACTTGCTAGTCCGAGCGCATCCCCAGGAAGCCCTGATTGGTCTCCTGGAAGAGCCTCTCCGTAAGGGTCGCCACTCTCTCCATGGAGGACGCATGCCATGAGGCTCATTGCATTGGTGAGAGTCCACGTAGACTCCTCCACCACGGACACCAAACCAAGCATAGCCTCATGTCTCTCCACCAGATGCTCCCACACACCCTGCAGCATTTTGTGTGTTTGCTGCATCGCCGTCGACTACAGAGGCACATCATCGTCCACCAACTGAGCAAGTGCCTGGTCCCCTGCAGTCCTCCAACTGCTGGCACCATGGGCATTTTCTGTCTCTGCCAGCTCCTCCAGCGACTGTGAAGTGCCCCAGGACACTAGCTGATGTTCTAATTCCCACCAAGGTGCTAGTATCTGTGCTGATGCCTTCCTGGCAGAGATGGTGTGACGCTGGTGAGTCCGTGACTTCAGGGGCCTCAGGTGTGAGAGGGGGCCACTGCTGCCTCTCCTCCTGGCCCTGCTCTGCTGATGCTGAAAGGAAGAACAAGGACATTGTATCAGTTAACATGGAGACAATGTCAATGTGCATTCCTGTCCCCCGGATTATTATGCGCTCATCCTCCCATAAGCAATGGTCAAGCCATGTTGCAAACTTCAATCACTGAACATTCAGCACTGCCATGGCTGTGAGAACAATGTTGGTCTCACTGCCTATGGCATCCCAGCCTCACCGACACCTGTGGACCTGGGCGGATGGCACCTCTCCAAATCTTGGGCCTCCTGCTCGAAGCAGCTGAGAATCGCCTACTAGGCCAGCGCTCCACCAGTTCTCAAGCGCTCAACGGCATTATGTGCATTCCTTCCCCGAAAAAGAGAGAAGAGCAATGGTTAGTGCAGCTTGTACCTGGACACTCTTTGCGGATGACCCACCCCAACCAGAGTGGAACATTGCAGGGCTCCAGTGCCTCCTCACCCCGCTGCTGCCGAACACTCACACAAAGATGCCAGGCCTGTCGCCCCACCACCACCCCCTTGGCCAAATGCTGCCTACATCACATTAGGCACCATATGGTCTAACCTTCCATAGCAGGGAGGCGCAAGTACATGGAACACAGAGGACAGCAGATCGAGCAGTACCACGCCCACTTGAAGCTTCCCTCCCAGCATGTCATCACCCTAACTTTGACATGTCCTGGAGTTCCAGCACTGTGCCTAGGTGCAGCTCCTCCAGGCTGCCCCCAAAACAGTAACGTGGGTCTCAATGTACCACCTGTTGCGGGTGCAGAACCCATCTCTTCACCACCCTCTCACGGTGACACATGCCGTCAATGATTCAATGCAGTCACTACACTCAGACTCAGGAAGAAGGGGTGCACCAGGGGGGAAAGCCTAACTTCTGGGTTAAGTGACCAATGCCAACATGGTACTGACCCCTTCCCGAGCACAACAGGCCATTGAAGCGCTTGTGACACTGGATCCAGGTGCATCGTACCACGTTGCCACCTCCTCCCAGGCACGTTTAGTCATGTAGGGGGGCCTTCTCCTCCCATCCTGGGGTATCAGGACCTCCTGCCGTGCTGTCACCTCCTTGGGGAAAGCAACAAGGCAATCGTCAGAAAAATGAGGGGCACAGTGCCCCCCTGCCCTACCCTCCTGTCTGGCCTGCTCAGCAGCAGCGCTCTGGGGAGCCCTTCCACTAGTCATGATTCATAGCCTTTGAAAGGCTGCGGCAGCTTTTTAAAACAGACCGCCGGGTCGCCATTGGACCCAGCAGTTACTGCAGTCCCATTGCCGCCCTCCTACTCCCGCTGTCCTCGGGAGCCACGATTCACGCTGGGCGGGCCTTAACTGGCCTGCCCGAGTAAAATGGCGACACGCGCCCACCTGCTCCCACACTGCCCGGCCAACAGGCAGAAAATTCTGTCCCTAGTTTTTTTTATTTCAAATTTATTAATAGATTCAATATAAGTTTTCTCAGCTGCTGTGGTGGGATTTGAACTCAGGGGCATTTTATGGAGACGACAGGGATCTTGGCTGCCAGCTAGACAACTGGTGAGAGACCCACACTGCCTCCTCTGGGAAGGCCCACCAATATTGCGCGCCAATCAGGCAATTGAGAGGTCATCAGCGGGCCTTCCACCGGACCAGGACCCTTGGAGTGGAGCAACCCAGGCCAGAGGTAAGTGATGGTGGAAAGGGTTTTTCAGGGTGAGGCAGGGGCAGAGCATTTAGGGGGATCATCAGCAAGGCAGGAGGGCAGCGCTTAACAGCAACACCCCCAGCCCCTGCCTGATGCTGGGTCGCTTGATCTGACAGAGTACCTTTGAATGATGTCCGTTCCTCTGGTACACTACAAAAAGCCAGCACAACTTTGTATGTTGTGCTCCTTGTGTGGTGACTGGCCCATCCACTGTTGGGTTAATACAAGTAGCATTGGGAAGAAGCTGTTAATTGGGAGTTAATTGCCTACTTAAGGGCCTCAATTGGCAGCGAGGTGGGAAGGCCGTCCCACCACAGATTTAACTGATGTGTAGGCAGAATGGTCCCCATCCGCAACCATCCTACCTGATTAAATGCCCTCCCAACCCTTGCTCACTATGGGACAAAGCATAAAATACTGCCCCATTTTTCTGCAGCATCAGTCCAGGACTCTGGGTTACTAGTGCAGTAACTATGGCCCAGATCTTCCAGTTTCCGGATCTTCAGAGATGGGATGTGCCCCCCTAAGATGCATGTCAGGACCCTTTCTTTCATTCATGGGAGGTGGGTGTCGCTGGCTAGGCCAGCATTTATTGTCCATTCCTAATTGCCCTTGAGAAGGTGGTGGTAATCTGCCTTCTTGAACCGCTGCAGGCCATAGGGTATAGGTACACCTACAGTGCTGTTAGGAGGGGAGTTCCAGGATTTGACCCAGCAACAGTGAAGGAATGGCGATATATTTCCATGTCTTGATGGTGAGTGGCTTGGAGGGGAACTTCCAGGTGGTGGTGTTCCCATCTGCTTGCTGTCCTTGTCCTTCTAGATGGTACTGGTCTTGGATTTGGAAGGTATTGTCTAAGGAGCCTTGGTGAGTTCTTGCAGTGCATCTTATAGATGGTACACACTGCTGCCACTGTGCATCGGTGGTGGAGGGAATGAACATTTGTGGATGGGGTGCCAATCAAACAGGCTGCTTTGTCCTTGACGGTGTTGAACTTCTTGAGTGTTGTTGGAGCTGCACTCTTCCAGGCAAGTGAAGAGTATTCCATCACACTCCTGTCTTGTGCCTTGTAGATGATGGACAGACTTTGGGGATTCAGGAGGTGATTTCCTCCCTGCAGGATTCCTAGCCTCTGACCTGCTCTTGTAGCCACAGTATTTAAATGGCTTGTCCAGTTCAATTTCTGGTCAATGGTAACCCACAGAACGTTGATGGTGGGGGACTCAGCAATGGTAATGCAATTGAATGTCAAGGGCAATGGTTAGATTCTCTCGCTGGAGATGGTCATTGCCTGGCAGTTGTGTGCGACAAGTGTTACATGCTGCTTGTCAGCCCAAGCCTGGATATTGTCCAGGTCTTGCTGCACTTGGTCATGGACTGCTTCAGTATCTGAGGAGTCACGAATGGTGCTGAACATCATGCAGTCATCAGCGAACATTCCTACTTCTGACTTTATGATGGAAGGAAGGTCATTGATGAATCAGCTGAAGACGTTTGGGCATAGGAAACTCATACAAATGAAAGTGTTTTGCAAGACAGTGCAATGATCCATTCAGAATGTCATCATTTCACTGTTCATAATTTATTTCTTCTATTCATATGCCGTGTTTTGGAGCACTAGTAAATTTCACTATGAAGCAGTGGGAAGCACCACTTGTATAAATTCTTTGATTTCTTTGTAACTGATTATTGCAAATTGGAAAACAGTGTAAGAAAAAAATTGTTTTCATCCCAAGCCTAACTGAGTAATTTTTTTCAAAACTTGCACTCAGATATTTTCTGCTTTTTAATACTGATGCATATTATTTTGAACTCTTGATACCAGCACATAGTTGATTAGAATATGAAACGAGAAGCAGTCCTTGTGGTACAAAATATTCACTGTCATGCCATATATAAATTTTTGCAGATTGTTGGGCTGTGCAGTAGATGCCAAATGATTTGCGTTAACCAGGAGAATGGAAAAAGAAGCACTGAACCCCTGCAGACTCTATTTTCATCCAGAGGCGGAAAGGTAATTATTGCCTCTTTAAAAAAGTAAAATATATTAAAACTGTCAATTGTGTAGTGGTTTGTTGTATTAAAGAGGAAACAAAGGAAGGTGTTTTGAAAGGCAGTGCAATGATTCATTCAGAATGTTATCATTTCACTGTTCATAATTGATTAGTTCTATTCATATGCTGTGTGTTGGAACACCAATAAATTTCACTATGAAGCAGTGGGAAACAGATTGAGTTTTCTCCCAAATTCTCTCCCCATTTTTCCCATTAGCTCCTGAAGGCAATTGCCAGTTAAGAGATTTGGAAACCCTCCAGCTCCGTACATCATGTGTGAGTCGAGTTAGTTTCTCTTGCACTTCCCATTGGATCATATCTTATACACTGTAACGCCTCTAGTACAAAATGCTTAACAAGTGTGTGAACTGGAAATGTGCCATAAACATAAATATAAACATAAAGCAGTGATAAAACATTATAAAGCAGTAATAAAAATTTTACTTATTTTACAAGGTTTACTTATCCAAATAATGTATCTTCCATGTACCCGCTCCTAAAGCACTGTACTGCAACAATGGAATCAATAGTGGAGAAACTGCCCTCTTCAATGATTGGGTGTCTAACTAAGGTTGCAGCTCTGCCAGGACATATTCCTGGAGATGTCATCACATGACCTTCAACTGCACTCCCCCCCACCCCCCAACTCCTGCCATTGGTCACCCAACATGTCAACCATCAAGGAGCCCTACCTTGCCAAGGCTTTTCAGTGTGTCCCAGTTTTGACTTTTGAAAATCTGATCACCCTAAATAATGCTCAAATTTGCAGCGGGTTGGTGAGCCCGTTTTGCTTTCACAATATTGTTTCTGCCACTTAATCTGCTCCTATGTGCAGCTTTCATGTGATTTTGAAGAATTATTGTTGGTTGTTTCTTATTCGTTCATTATGCAAGAGAGAACAGAGGAATAACTTCTTCCAAAGACTTTTAATAATTTAGTTTTCCTGTGATTGCCACATGAACTGCAATTTTCAGACTATTATAGAGTGTTTCAACATAAATAAAGTAAATGGAAAAATAGAAGGATTGATAGAAGCAAATGAAAATATACACAAGGTTAGAAGACTGACACAATCAAATTCTCCATTATTATTGTTAATATACTAAGGCCATTGTAAAATGCATTTCGCTACAGTGTGCAACTTGGTATAACTCAGGGCCATCTTGGACCCCAAAGTTATCATTCTGAAAATACAACCACAAACCTCCCCCAGTATGAATACAGCCACCCACTTTAATAAAAGAAAATACTAAAAGCAGGTATTTCATTATTTAGTTGATTTTGCATAGCACGTGTTTTTTTTCATTTATTTTCGAGTATGAGAACTGGAACTGTAGGGATATGCATTATTGGCCTTGGCACTGGCAGGATCAAGCCTGAGCACTTGGCACCAGCAGAAGACACAGCTATGAAATAATGCAGTGTCACCTATAAAGCGTCTCAACAGCGGGTCCACTGGACCACAGTGTCAGCAGTGGCTGAGTTCATAGCACTCTCGCAGCTGAGCCACAAGGATCCAGGTTCAACTCCTAGCCCAGGGCAAAAATCTAGGTTGACATTCTAGTGCAGTATTGAGAAGCACTGCACAGTTGGAGGTGCTATCTTTTGATAAATTAAACTAAGGCCCCATCTGCCTGCTTGGATGGATATAAAAGATTCAATGGCACTATTTAGATGAAAAACAAAGGAGTTATCCCCAATGTCCTGGCCAATTTATCCATCAGTCAACATCACAAAAACAGATTGTCTGGTCATCATCACATTGCTGTTTATGAAAGTTTGCAATGTGCGAATTGGCTGATGCATTTCCTACCTTACAGCAGTGACTAAACTTCAAAAGGATATAATTGTCTGTGAAGCACTTTGAGACATCTGGTGGTCACAAAAATCATAATATAAATACAAGTCTTAATTTTGTATTTTTATTGTTGGGCTGTACATCATCTTTGAGGTCAGGCAGGCAAAATTAAATGTGTTGAAGAGTTAGACTAGACTACTAGAGTTATGCTTGATTGCCCTTGAGCATTGAGGAGTATTTTTACATGACACTTCTTTAGCTTATTTAATTGAGGCTGAGTCAATAACAGGGCTATTGGCATAAGGAAGCAGGAGGCTTTATGGATTGAGAAATCATACTTCTTCCATATATTCTTATGTTCTTAAATAAATTAACAGAAAAAGTAAGGTTTCGATGAGTAAGAGAAAAATCAATGCTTTTCTTAAACCTGGAACAATGTGCTGGATTTTACATTCGCAAATGGGGCACGCTGTCCACGCCCCCCCACCCCCCAACCCTCTATGTATGTAAAATAGAGCATGGTGACATCAGATTGGCAATACAATGTCATCACACCAGTCTCCCAAATTATGAAGGAGAGCGGGTGTGGAAATTAGCAGCCCGCCCCACCATTTTGAAATGACTAATTAACAAGCTAAAGACCCAATCATCTTCAATTTTTCATAGCCCGCTGCATTTTTGGGCGTCAGACATGAAAATGTCTGGGAGTGTTTTATGGCAGCTATGACAAGGCGACACAAGAACGGAAAAAAAGGCTCCCACTAGTATCATGATTGAATGTAGCACCAGATTCTGCTGATAAAGGTGGCAGCATCTGTACCTTTTTTAAAATCTTTTTTTGATCCTTCAATAAAAAATAAGGACTGATTCTGAGGGCAGGGAGCCTTTAAACTTGCAGGTGTAACTGACATCCTGTTCATGGTATTATCTCTTCGCCGCATGACGACCCTGCCTACAGAGCCAACTTGGCAAGGCCACCCCACAACCCCCCCCCCACCACCACCACCACCACCACCTTCACCGTTTGCTTATGTAATTTGCTTCCTTCCTGCTGGACGGTCACTCGGCCACGAATTGATCATCTGGCACTTGATTGAATGAGCTGAGATGGCAGGGTTGGGAGCGAGTGGACCACTCAGTTTCCGTTTTGCATCCCTCATCCCACCGACAAATGTAAAATCCAGCCCAATGTTTTTGGAGTCAGTAGCATCAGTTTTCAAATATTGTCTTACTCCAATCAATCATAAAGCCATTTTTCTTGATATGACTGGGGTAACATGTGAGTCTTTGGAACTCTCTTCCTCAAAAGGCGGTGGAAGCAGTGTCTTTGAATATTTTTAAGGCAGAGATAAATAGATTCTTTATAGGTAAGGGGCTGAAAGGTTAGGCGGGAATGTGGAGAAATCAGTATATTTGTCTGTATGTATGTATAAATTAACTGTGGCATTTTAACTGAAGTAATATTCTTTCCAGATGACCTTTGGAGCATACCTGCTTCATCAGCCACCAGCAATGTCAGGACATTGTGCAATCCTGGCTGTCGGATCTCAGATCTATGTGAGGAAAAGAACAACTACTCCTTCTGCTGGACAATGACATTCCCTGCAGCTTCTGTAGGAGTGAATGCTCCACATGCGAGTGTTCCAATGAATGCTTCAGTATAACTTTAAATGGAGTTATGAATTAATATTCCATTTATGGATCTCTGAAGTAAAGCCTAAGTTAATTCCAGTTTACTAGACTGAAAATCTATTAGTATTGCACAATTTCTTGATTTAAAAAAGAGAATACAACAATTTCCAGCTGTGAACCCAAGTGAATCTGAATTTCAAATTATGTCTGTTGTTGTACTTGACCATACCATATATTAGTTTTTGATATATTGGGAAATTAGTTTCAAGAATTTATACAGTTCAACGTGTGAAGGAACTGAATTATATCAATTGACTTTTTTTAGAGTATATTATTCTTGTTATACACATATAGATTTGGTTTTTATTCTTCTCCCAGGCTGATAAAATTATGACATCTTAAAGGTGCTGGCGAAATGGTTCTATTTATATAACACTCAAGAGACAGCATGTGATTAGCTGACACATTAACATCTGCAAACTTATTATAAATCTTATATAGTTGTAAAACTGAGAGAAATTGAGATTATTGCCTCAACCTAACCCACAATTTATTAAGGTCCACTGGCTGTTGGTGAGGCTCCTTGCTACTTTTGTATAATCAGGAAACTTAGACCAGCATTGTTTAATTTGTTTTAATTTTATTAAAACTGAATTCACTTGGTTAATAGCACCTAGGCAACACTGAGGCTGCTGCAATTGACCTTAGTGCTACTGGGCCATGGAGTAAAAATCAACCAGGGCTCTTACTTGTGACCTCAGTTGGAACACACATGTGAAAATGCATGAACGCAACTTGGAATTTAGCCGCTTTCAAATTGAATGGTCTGACAACATTCACTACCCAGGCTAACAGATGGACACAGTTGCAGTTTCAACTCAGGAGCAGCAGTCTCAGCAGAGCTGCACATTAACTATGCTATCTGCCCCAATATCTCCTCTAAACCACCACGTCAGACAAAAACATGGGCACTTACCTACCAAATTTTTAAATTAGAGTAAACTAAATTAAAATAAAGTAAAATTAAAGATAATTTTGATCATTTACAACTGAGTTTAAAGGCGATGCCGATGGCTAAGCTGTCTTAATATATCTACTAACAAATTGTGAATTGCTACTAAAATTGTTTAATTTTTGTCATAATTGCTAAAGATTTTGTTACATGAGTGAGGTAGTTTTGTTTTTACAATGTTGATGTATTATCAGCATATTTAAATGATTAAACAATAAGGAATCAAGATGAAAAATCTGAATAATTTCTCCTCTGCATCACTTCTCCCTCATTTCCTGCCTCCATCCAATGGGACTGATATTAACTTTTATCACGGAGTGATAAACAGGTGATAGTGAATCAGCAACTCCTTTCACACTTCACCCAATTTATTTTTCCATTGGATGAGGCATGAAAAGAGCAGCTTATGGGATAAAGCACCACTCCAAGATTCTACCAAGTAGTTCAGGGTGGGCGCTACTGACAACCCAAATGCAGAATCTGCTTCCACTGGCAGGTGGGTCGGTAACTATAAGACACAGATTTAATGTTAAAAGCAAAAAACTGCGGATGCTGGAAATCCAAAATAAAAATATCTGGAAAAACTCAGCAGGTCTGGCAGCATCTGTGGAGAGGAACACAGTTAACATTTCGAGTCCATATGACTCTTCAACAGTACTAAATAAAAATAGAAAAGTGGTGAAATATAAGCTGGTTTAAAGGTGGGGGTGGGGGGTAGAGCTGGAAAGAGGGCCAGTGATAGGTGGAGATAGCCAAAAGATGTCATAGACAAAAGGACAAAGAGGTGTTGAAGGTGATGATATTATCTAAGGACTGTGCTAATTAAGGGTAGAAAGCAGGATAATGTTATTGGCAAAAGAACTAGAAAGGAGATGAGATTTTTTATGTAGCAAGTGATTATGATGGGGAATTCACTTCTTGCAAGAGTGGTGGAAACAGTAAATAATAACTTTAAAAAGGGAGTTGGATAAATGCTTGACAGGAAAAATGTATAAGACTCTGGGGGATAGAATATGGGAGTGGGACTATCTGGGTAGCTCTTCAAAGAACTAGGGTAAGCATGATGGGCTATTATAAAATTAAGGACACATTCAAGGGCCCAACAAAGCTATTTAGCCTTGTGTTCTAAGATTAGTTAGTGGGGAAAAGCCCTAACTGGTTCAGGTTGGTTCCCCTCAGATCGTTGAGAGATTTTCTGCATTGAGGGAGTAGTTTGTATCAAGTGAATCTCCAACAACCACAGTCCCAGATGCTTGGCATTTTCCCAGTTTCAAATGAAAGACAAATAGTACACAGGTTTTCAGATTCTGCATTGAGAATCTTGGTGGAAGAGAGGGAAAGGAGGGGAGACATCCTGTAGCACAGGGGGCCAGGGCACTACAAACCAATGCTGAGGAAGCAATGAAAGAGGTCACTGCTCCAAGAACATGAATGCAGTGCAGGTAGAACTTTAACAATCAGAGGTGAGTTGCCAAGGTGAGTGAATTCATTTTCAAATGACATACCCTATCAGTGGTACCACTAGCCTATTCACTGCTCAATTCACTACACCCCCATCGCCCATCTACCAGCACTTTATATGAGACAGTACATTTCCTGAAAATTCATATGCTTTACCTCACAGTCACACATAAGGCACTGTTACAGGCTTCATACCGACAACTCATAGCTTGCACACAGTGGCAGTTAATCAACCGTAACAATCGCACGCCCAAAACATATTGCAGGATGCTCACTGCCAAGCTTCCCTCCTGCAGGACAAGATGGCACATAACTGGAGGCAGTAGGAAAGAACTGGAGGAGAAAAGTGCAGCTTTTCAGGACATCACCGAGGCCTTGGCCAGGGGTGAGGTTGAAGCAATCAATAATGAGGACCTCTGCACACCTAATCCTTTTCTCATCCTATTTTGCCCTCATCCCTCAATCTCTTCTGAGTCAGAGACTACAGATGGTGCCATCATACATCTCTTACTAGCTCCGCTCTCTTCACCACAATCCAACCCTTATCTCTTCTTCATTTCATATACCCAAGAATTTCCACCTCACAGGCAGTCGATGAAGAGGAAGAAGAGGGTTAAGATGAACAATGTCACATGATCTTACACTCGCTGCCCTGCTCAGATACTGCCACAGCATGAACTTTAAAAAAGCTAGGATAGCGGAGGATCTGCACATGGTGAGACACTGGGCACAAGTGCACAACAGCCAGGATAAGGCGAAGGATAACGTAGGCACTGGCTTGCCAGGGAATAAGGCCATACATTAGTTTTACTATAGAGGACATAGATAAGGACTTCAATGTTCCAGGTTACGGAAGACGGTTGGTGGGTTACAAATCTAAAATTTAAATCCCCTGAAACAATCTCAAGTAATCTCCCAATAGAAAAGTAGATGATTATGGATACAGTCCATCTGACCCAATTTCTCCTATGTGGTGGTGTCATATTTTGTTTTATAATGCTTCTGTGAAGTGCCTTGGGGCAATTTATTACATTCAAGGTGGTATATAAAAATAAGTTGTAATTGTTGTGTGACAGACTTTATAATCTATTTTTGGACCCATTCACAGTTCCATGAAACTCTTCATTTGATTATCCAATCAATCATTTAAGTCCTTGACTTTCACACTTCAAAAACACATAACTCTGGAATTGTAAGACCAAGGAGGTTATGATAGAATTATATAAAATACTGGTTAGGAGACAGCCACAACTGCATCCTGTTCTGGTCACCACATTACAGAAAGGATATGATCACACTAGTGAGCATAGAGGAGATTTACAAGGGTGTTGCCAGGAATGTACTATTTTAGCTATGAGAAAAATTGGATAGGCTGGGTTTATTTTCTTTGGAAAGAGGAGGCTAAGGGGAAAATTAATTGAAGTGTACAAATTAAGAGGGGCTAGATAGAGATGATAGGAAGGACTGACTTCCCTTAGCAGAGAAATCAATAACAGATGGACATAGATTTAAAGTAATTAGCAGGATTAGGGGAGAGTTGAAATTATTTTCACCCAGAGGGGTCTGGAGCTCACTGCCTGAATGAGTGGTAGAGGTAGAAACCCTCATCACATTTTTAAAATATTTGGATATTAACATGAAGATCTGAAACGTACAAGGCTATGGACCAAAAGATGGCACAGTCATAATCAGCTAAATTACCTCCAGTGCTGTAAAATTTCTATTTCTATAATTAAATAATTATTGCGCTGGAAAGTCTGTCAGAACGTCTGTGCTCAATGTCTAGCAAAATGGTGGAGCCCAGCACCAACTAGGCACAGAGCTTTGTGCAGCGCTCAGAGCCCATCCAATCCAGCTAGAATGGACGGTCACCTCCATCAGCACTGTCGAATTAATCTTGATACAGCATTTGACCTCATTCTCACCAATCTAACTTGCAGATCCATCTGTCTATTGGTAGGAGTGACCATCACACAGTCCTTGTGGAGACCAAATCCCATCTTTACATTGAGGATACCCTCCACCGTGTTGTGTGGCACTACCACCATGCTAAATGGGATAAATTTTGAACAGATCTAGCAATTCAAAACCGAGCATCTAAGAGGTGCTGTGGGCCAGCAGCAGCAACAGAATTGTATTGAACTTAAATCTGTAACTTCATGGCCCGGCATATCCCCCATTCTACCATTACCACCAAGCCAGGGGATCAACCCGGTTCAATGCAGAGTGCAAGAAGGCATGCCAGGAGCAGCACCAAGAATATCTAAAAATGAGGTGTCAACCTGGTGAAGCTAGAACACAGGATGACTTGCGTGCCAAACAGCTTAAGCAGCATGCGATAGACAGAGCTAAGTGGTCCCACAACCAGTGAATCAGATCTGAGTTCTGCAGTTCTGCCACATGCAGTTGTGAATAGTGGTGGACAATTAAATAGCTAACTGAAGGAGAAGGTTCCACAATTCTCAATGATTGGGGAGCCCTAGCACATTGGGGCAAAAGACAAGACTGAAGTTTATGCAATCATCTTCAGGCAGAAATTCGAGTGAATGATCCATCTCGGCCTCCTCCTGAGATCCCCTGCATCACAGATACCAGTCTTCAGCCAATTTGATTCACTCCACGTGATATCAAGAAACACCTGAAGGTACAGGATACTGCAAAGGCTATGGGCCCTGATAACATTCCGGCAATAATTGTCCTTCAGAATTAGCCGCACCCCAAGCTAAGCTCTTCTAGTACAGCTACAACACTAGCATCTATCCTGCAATGTGGAAAATTGCCCAGGCATGTCCGGCCCACAAAAAGCAGGACAAACCCAACCCGGCCAATACCGCTCATCAACCTACTCTCGATCATCAGTAAAGTGATGGAAGGGGTCATCAACAGTGCTATCAAGTGACATTTACTTAGCAATAACCTGTTCACTGACGCTCACTTTGGGTTTTGCCAGGGCCACTCAGCTCCTGACCACATTACAGTCTCGGTGCAAATATGTGACAGAAAGCTGATATCAGAGGTGAGGTGAGAGTGACTGCTCTCGATATCAAGGCAGCATTTGACGGAGTGTGGCAGCAAGGAGCCCTGGCAAAACTAGAGTAAATGGGAATCGGGGAAAACTCTCCACTGGTTGGAGTCATACCTAGCACAAAGGAAGATGGTTGTGGTTGTTGGAGGGCAGTCATCTCAGTCCCGGGATGTCACTTCAGGAGTTCCCCGGGTTAATGTCCTAAACCCGACCATCTTCAGCTGCTTCATCAATGGCATCCCCTCCATCATAAGGTGAGAGTTGGGGATGTTGACTGATGATTGCACAATGTTCAGCACCACTTGATATTTCTGTACTCCTCAGGTACTGAAGCAGTCCATGTCCATGTGCAGAAAGAACTGGACAACATTCAGGCTTGGGCTGACAAGTAGCAAGTAACATTTGCACCACACAAGTACCAGGCAATGACTATCTCCAACAAGAGCGAATCTAACCATTGCCCTTGAAATTCAATGGTATTGCCATCACTGAATCCCCCACGATCAACATCCTGGGGGGTTACCATTGACCAGAAACTGAACTGGATCATCCATATAAATACAGTGGCTATAGGAGCAGCTCAGACACTGGGAATTCTGCAGCAGGTAACTCACCTCCTGACTCCCCAAAGCCCATGCACTGTGTATACAGTACAAGTCAGGAGTGTGATGGATTACTCTCCAATTGCCTGGATGAGTGCAGCTCCAACAACAGTCAAGAAGCTCAAAACCATCCAGAACAAACCAGTCCACTTGATTGGCACCCCATCCACCATCTCCAATGTTCACTCTCTCCACCAATGGCATACAATGGCAGCAGGATGTGCAATCTGCAAGATGCACTGCAGAAACTTTTTAAAGGTCCTTCGACAACATCCTCCAAACTTGTGATATTTACCATCAGAAGGACAAGGACAGCAGATGCATGGGAACATCACAAGCTGCAAGTTCCCCTTCAAGTCACACATCATCCTGACTAGGAACCACATTGCCATTCCTTCACAGTCGCTGGGTCAAAATCCTAGAACTCCCTTCCTAACAGCACTGTGGGTGTACCTACAACACATGGACTACAGCAGTTCAAGAAGGTGGTTCAGTACCACTTTCTCAAGGGCAATTAGGGATGGGCAACAAAAATTGCTGGCCTAGCCAGCAACATCCATGTTCCGTGACAGAATTTTAAAAAATCTATATCCCTTTACGGACTCTTTGTATCCTCTTCACAACTTGTTCTCCTACTTATCTATGTATTGTCAGCAAATTTGGCTTCATCCAAAGTCATTAATATGGATCATAAATAGCTGAGGCCCAGCATTGATCTCTGTGGCACTCCACTGTGGCATAGTTAGTTTGCCATCCTGAAAATGATTCCTTTATCCTGACTCTCTGTTTCCTGTTAGTTAGCCAATCTTCTATCCATATCACCACCAACACCATAAGCTCTTATTTTGTATAGTAACCTTTAATGTGGCACTTAATCAAATGCCTTTTGGAGATCCAAGTACATTCCATCTATTGGTTTTCCTTTATCCACCTTGCATGTTACATCTTCAAAGAACTCTAACAAATTTGTGAAACATGATTTCCTTACAAAGTTTTCCTCGCTACAAATTTGTGTGCCAAAATTAGGAGAGATGTCTCCCATTGTATACCACTGTGTTGCCACCTCTGGTGTGTTTCTTCTGCCAATGGGAAAGGACATACCCAGGGACGGTGATTGAGAAGTCTGGGGCATTGGCTGAAAGGGATGATTTTATGAGTATGACCATGTCTCAGGCTGATCCTTGACCAGTCTATGAGACATCTCTCAATTGCCTTTAAGTGCAAGTCTTTAAGAGGAAGTCTTTGCAATGTTGGTCAAGTGGTCCGTCCAGTTTTAATCTTATCAACGTTTTTATACTGGTTTCATAAAACTCAGTGGCTTGCTAGGCCATTTTAGAGGGCAGTTAAAAGTTAACCACATCGTGTGCAGGCTGGGTTGGGATTCAGATTTTTAACATTTTAACCTCCCAGCCAACCCAAACCTGCCATTTTTCGGGGTTAAAATTTCTTCCCTACTCCAGCTGAGGAATAGCCAGTGATTTTAAAAGGTTCAACTGAGCTTACTTGCTTTTTTATTCCATGGGCGGAATCGTCCCAGATTTGGACTAAGTAGCAGATGGGAAAAGAATAGTTTTACCTGGCAACCGCAATGGTAGGTTTTTGTGCCATATTGTCCTATTCCCAGTGCGTCCCACCTCATTATTACTGCATTCACGTGAAACATGCCGGATCGCTGGTAGGTAAGCTTAGATTTGCTTGTCACGCTGTGACTTCAGCGCTTTCTCACTTCGGGCACCATATTTAAAGCACACCAGGCTGCAGCCTACTTCACGTCTACAGACAAGGACTGTTCCAGGCCATCTGTGGACAGCAAAGAAGACAGCAGCCACCAAATATACTGATAAATCTTTGGGGCAACTGCTGGATCATTGGAAGGCTGCCTTGATGCCCTCTACACCTGCTCGGGCCGCAGGAGGTCCATTAGAGTTACCAATCTGGTCTGAGAGGAGGTGGTAGTGGCGGACAGCAACACCATAGCAAAGAGAAGATGAGCCATCCAGTGCAGGAAGAGGATGAACGCCCTTATCCCTTCCACAAGGGTAAGTCAACCACCTCATCACTCTCAACTCATACACTTACAAACACATCACATATCCACAGGGATCTCACACCTCGTGAGACTATACCACTAACTCTCACATGTACCTTAACATCTCCATCAGGCTCATATCCTCCGGAGCTCCTGTCTTCAACCCATCCATGACTCCGCTCACCACACAAACATTCCATGCAGTGCCATGCGTCCTGCTCACATTCTCTCCATCTGTTTTCATGCAGGAGAAGCTGGCTCACAACAGCAGGGAGAGGTCCCAGACCAGTATTAGCCAACATTAGGCCCCTCTCTCACTTTGAGGAGCATGCCATCACACTGACTCATGAGGATGTGGACCATGCCTGCGGCGACGGTGAGGTCAGCGGCAAAAACCTACATGAGGATCCTGCACTACATTATCCCTCTCTCTCTCCTGCTTTTGACTCTGCTGCCATGCACTAATTATCTCTACTTTAGTTCACAGAGAGCTCTGCCAAGTGACCAATGCCCTCAGCCAGCCAGTCCCTCAGATCCATCCAGGTCCTCACCTCCTCCATTGAAGAGCTGGAAATAAGCAGCCTGGAAGACCGTCACAGTGCTTATCCACACCCCCAACCAGCGCAGCGGCATACACTTCGGTGGGACCTAGATCTAGAGCAGACTTGGGTTCACAATCTGGTGGTCACCAAACGGACATGTGTTCAAAGCAGGAGGAGGCAGGTTCTTTTGAGCTCCCCAGTTCTCGGAGGTGTGCTGGGAAATAGGCATCTATGAGGTCTGAGTCAGTTGACCAGCCTCAGGGTTCAGACTTCCAACTCATCGTGGCGAGTTACCAGGGGAACATCACGCAAAACTGTTAGAAGCCCTCAACAGACTGGTGCGCAAGTTAGAGAATTGCCTCCATCTGCTCTCTGATGAAGTGGTGCCCACATGTACGCGTATGGAGATCTCCATGGGAAGAATGGCGGATGCATGGAGACCCTGGTCAAACAGATCAAAGAGATGCGTGCAGACCTGCACTCCAACATGGTAGCCATGGGTGAGTTCCTGCATTGGCAATGCGAGAGGGAAATAGGGCACCTCGATGTCCCTCCAGGTGCTCCTTCCCCTCAAGAAGTAAGGTTGGGCCTCTTGGGCACCCAAAGGGAGAAGGAGCAGCAGCTGGACACCCCTGGGTCATCCATTCAGGAATCTCAGAGGCTGTCTGCTCCTTCGAATCCCCTTTGCCTGTGACCCCCTCAATCTCGTCCTCTATCATTACAGAGGGAGCAGCTGGTTCACAGGAGGACAACCAAAGCAAGCGAGGACCCTCAAGGTCTTGGCTCTCCAGAGGACGCACACAGAATTCATCAGAGGTAACGAGGCCAACCATTGCACAGGCTGTCTCCACCTCTGCTGCAGATATCAGGGCAGCAGTTAGAAGATGTGGTTAGCCTAGAAAAGTTACAATATTCTGATCACAAGTGGACACGTTTTGTCACTTTATTACCTGAAAATATATTCTCTTTCACTGAATAATGTGTAATGCTGTGTTTCAGCTTCATTTACAGGCTTTGTTTGCAAGTCCTCCCCGCCAACACCACCCCACCCCCCACCCACCCCCCCACCCCCACCCCGGCCTCCACTAGCAGTTCAGCTGCACACAGCCAGACCATGAATGATTCTGAAGGGAGAAGTGTGTGTAGAGAAAGGCAGGGCCTTTCAGAGCCTTGTACAAGCACTCTCCCATGCGCCCGGAGCCTTCATTCATGCTACCTGCTGGGGTTCACTTTCACTTGTCCTTTTGCGCTGACCTGCATCTCTGCCCACCCACTGATTGCACTCCCATGCAGCACCTGTGCCCATCTAACATGAGGCTCCTCTCGCTTTCGATTTCGAAAACCATGGTCAGAATCAAATATATTGTCAGCTCCCCAGTCCTTTCTCCTCCCCCAATCACCCATGTCCTTTTCCCCATCACTATTGACCTCCCTGGCATCACTTCCACCTCCTCACCGTCACCTACGAACCTGAACCCTTGTCTTTCCAGGACGTCCAGCTGAACATGCACATTCCCTATCTTCCCAAGAATCCCAAGCACATCTATATTGATCTCCCCGAACTTCTGCTTCCCACCCACAGGGGCCATGTTTGCCTCCAAGTCCCAATTAACCACGCTCACCATCCCTTCTACAGCTAACGACACACCCTCACTCTCCCATCCTACTGGCACCCTCTGCCCTCTCTCACACTGATCATTCCTACCATGCCCACCCCCAATTTGCTCCCCTGGAGGCAGTCATTGACTCCACAGACCCCTCCTTTACACATTAACCTGGACGTCACCCCTCCTTACTCCCTCCTCCACCCTTATTCCCTCCACCCACCTGGACACCTCCCCCTCTGAACTCCTTCCTTCCCCTCCCCGACACCTTCCCCCCTCTGATTTCCCTCTTCCCATCAGTCACCTTCCCCCCCCGAACTCCCTCCTCCCCCCATCTTCCCCCCCTCCAAACTCCCTCCTTTACACTTTACTCCCCCATATTCCCTCCTCCCCTTACCAACCTTACCCCCAATACCTTTGCCCCCCCCACCCCCTTCCCAACCTCACACCCCCCTGACACCTTCGTCTTCCCTTCCAACCTCACTCCCCCACGACACCTTCATCGCCACCCCTCGCAAACTCACCCCCTGACATCTTTGTCCCCCGCTCCCAACCTCACCCATCCCCGTATACCTTCCTTTCCCAGTCACCACCCCCCCTCCCCCGCCAGTGCACCTTTCTCTTCCCGCACCCCACCGATCATATGCAGCAGCCCATGGCCAAAACCATGATGTTCTGGAGCAGACCCAAAGCATCAACGGAGACCTCCCACCTTCCAAGAGCTGCTTCACACAGAGCCAAGTCCATGAGAATCCACCCAACATGCTGCAACATGCTCCAGCATCTTTTTCACCTTGGATGTCCGCAATTTGAACAAGGCCCTAAAGGTGAATCCTACCTCTGCGCGTCTCGCTTGTCCAGACGTGTTCTGGGCTGGCATTTTTTCCCATCGTCTAATGGTAAATCGGGTGTGAGGGGACAATTCCAGTCAGGCCTTACTTAGCATCCCAGTAGCGGGATGCAAATCGGGTTTACACTGGCCTCCAGCGGGACTCACGTTCCGCCATGGCAGACACCACCGGATGAGCCCCACTGTGCATTCACATCGGTGTGAAACCCATTTCTACCCCTCATGCCAAATCGTCTCCTCTTACCCGCCATGACACTTGCCGCCAACCGGACTGGACGATTCTGCCCCATGTCGTTTTTAATAAAGGATTCATTATGTTTTTGTAACACGCTAATTGACCTGTCCTGCCACCTTTAAAGATTTGTGTATGCAAAATAGCATTCACTTATCTGTTTGCTTTCATAAATAAATGTGACTAATAGCTTATAGCCTAACATCCAGTTGAGTTCTTATTTTCTTCTAACTTCCCAAGTCGAGGAACCCATAAGGCAGATTATGATATATCCAGTAGGCCCAAAATATAAAATCAAGATTCATCAGTTTCAACTTACATTTACTAAAATCTTGGATAAGCAAAGGGTCCTCAAACCATAAGGAATAAATGCTCAATTACAAGGGTAGTCTCTGGCACCAAACATGAAGAAAATATCAACAGCAAAACCACCAAAATCTAATCATCAGGTTTCGTAAAGCCTGAGGGTTTCCTAATTCCTGAAGTGGAATGAATGTGTTTAGGCATGCCCAGCTTCAGAGCTTTTACTGACTTATTTGGAGTCCTTACAATTTCAAAAAAATGTCACAAACATTACTGTACAAATACAATTTATATATATATACACACATACAGACGCTTATCAAAAAATTCTTAAATGACACGCTATTTAGTGCTTTGTATTTTCTGCATTACATTTTTATGAAGAGCATAGATCAACAATTTAATTAACATAATTAGTCCTGGACAATTCTTTTGTGAGGTTAAGGTAAGTTTTCCCCTTCTCCAACAGCCTCATTGAAATTAATTTCTGGAATTTGGCGAATTATGCAGTGTTTGTCTTGAGTTTGTTTTTCAATAAGTACCTGACTTTAATCTCATTGCTGTTGGAAATATATCAATTTAAACATGAAGGAAAAAGTAAGAAAGCCATTAGAGAAAGCTTTAAGGTGAGGTTGTTATAAATTCTCCCTGACATCATTGTTAAAGGTTTCTGCCAAATGCCTGAGGCTTCCTTAAGCTGATTTCCCTCCTCCTCCCTTTCTATAGTTCCAAGTTAAGAGTATGGAGTAGATTTGGTCTCGGCCCATTTTTGGAGGCAGATTCCATGCTGTGCTATTTAGCGCATGCCCAAGCAGAGGCCAGAGAATCAATGAAAATGAATCCTCTGGCCTCATCAGCATACTCAGCACGAGCTGTTTACACTGGTCATGCCTCTGCAGGCAGCTCACCTGAACAAGATATTAATATCCAGCCTCCTGCCCTGCTGACAGAAGGAAGGTTTTGGGAGGAGAAAATAGGGTTAGCGAACGTTTTTAAAACTTATTGGGCCAAATCTTCCAGTCTCCAGATCGTCAGAGGCCGGATGTACGACTGAAGATGCACGCGCAACCCTAAGCCAGTTCTGACACGCTGACCTCTGTGGGAATTGCCCAGGAAGTTTAAGCTTCTGATGGGTAACTCTCTCCCCCACCCACCCCCAAACCCACCACCCAAGACCATCCGCATTTAGAGTCAGAGACCTCGGACAGTTCTGGCTAGTTACCCAGGAAATGTTAGACAGACCAAATCGAGTCCAACACATTGCTATGGACAGGGGAAGAGAGATAAACTGAAAGCCCCCAATTCTCTTCCCTTACTGTCTGCAATCAGTGGTTATTTTGGAAAGGTGTTATGTGTGTTTCTAAGCCCCTTTAGCATGTGGTCAATTTAAGAAAACAGCAGCAGGCTTTCATGAGTTTCAAACTGAAGAAGATTATCTATTCTCACACCCACCCTAAGTCTAAATGGTACGTCAGTCACACAACACACACTCAAGAAAGATAGTTAAAGAAGATAGTGAACTTTTCCAAGTGTTAAACCAAAAAAGAATAGTTAGCAGTTCACTTGTTTGACTTGTTGTAGGAAATCAGCACTGTGAGCCCAGTAGAACAGGAACTCCTTTTCCATTCTTGGATTGTAGCTCATATGGGTTCAAATAGCTGAAGTCAGATATCCGGATCGTTGCAGGGTTTCCTTGAAGAGATGAATTTCAGCAGGTCACATAGCCATGCACTTGTGATTTTCATATTAGGAAGTCAAATTTCTTTACAGATGGCCTTGCAGTTTTAGAATTTAGAGGTTTTTAAAGACCTTACAGCTTCCTGGTTCTTAAAGGGCAAAAATAACACAGCCTTTTGAAGCTGCTGATTGCAGTATTCTTCTGCAGACTGCCCAGGTGTTTTCTGGGTCTTTAGATCAAAACTCAAAATCTCCAGGCAGTTTCGGTCATATAACCAATACAGGTATTGTCTAACCAGAATCATTGAAAGTCGAAAGACATCACTACACAATAGGAGAATAAAGGAAGTTTTTCACTTTTATTCTGTAGATCGTTGGTTTCTCTTCAGCTCTCTTTTGTGTAGCATTTTATCTTGGAGCTGAAAAGTCTAGTGGTCTATTGATTCTGTGTTTGGAATAAACTTTGAACAACAGCAAGTGTGAATTCCACAAAGGGGTGCTGTCTAGACATGTCCATTCAAGGGGAAGTCCCCCACCTAGGATGACTTATTTAGGACCTGACCTGACTACACTCCCGACCAAACCGAATACCCACCGACTAAACTACACCACAAACATCCAACTAAATCCCCGACTACACTCCTGACCCAACCCCACCAGTCCCGAGAGGACTGGCAGCCCCCCCAACAGCCCGACCAACCGCCGATCACCCAACTACACCGCCCCCGACCCAACCCGATTACATCTGACCCAACCTGACCTGACTACCCCACCGAACACCCTCCAATCACCCAACAACTCTCCTTCTCCCCACTCCTGATTAACCTCCTGACCCGACCAGATTACTCCAACCAGACCTAACCACCCCCATGACCACCCACCTGACTTGATCCGACTACCCCCCAACCCAACTACTCTCACCCACCTACCCGTACCCACCTCACCCACCCATCCATCTCAGCTACTTAACCACCTCACCCACTAACCTACCCACCTCACTCTCTTACCCACTCACCCCCTCACTTACCTACCCAACTCACCCACTTACCCACCTTGTTCACTCATCCACATACCCACTTGAGCGACTGTTGGGGTCACTGAAGAATCCTGAATGGGCTTGTCACAGAGAAAATTCTTTAGGGCGTACTTCAACAGATCTGTAGGTCTCTGATTTACCTATTTAGTATCTCAAAGTTCTTAGTACTACTTGAACATTTGGGTTAATAATAACTATATTACTGTTTAAACTCATGGTGATGTATGATCAAAAATATACTACTTATTCTCATCATAGCATAATACTTAACATTTTAAATTAATACGTAATAATGACCTCCATATAAAGAGCACAAATTAAATTTGAAAGTTGTACTATGTTCCATGCTCTTTCAGCTATCAGTTACTGTAGTGTAAACAGTGTAATATGTAAATAAGACACAGTATATATCATCACAGGGAATAATGCAATATCTCACGATCTTGCTCTCTCTTAGACCTCAGGGCGAGATTAAGCCACAGTAAGAGAAGTTAATGTTTTCCTTAGCTCAGTAAATTGTGATTATTCTGTCTAGCACAATGAGATCAAGAATACTATATGATGGCAGCGAGTGAAAGAACAAGTAGGGAAAAGTCTCTGCTATTACGCTATTATATGTGATAGGTGGCTCTGCAGATGATATCCTAGTCATGCAAGGGATCAACGAAGAAAAACCTATGTGCGATTAAGTAATAAAAGCACTTGATACCTATTTCAATCTACGAAAGAATACCACTGTCGAGCGGGCTAAATTTAATAAGTGTACCCAACGACAAGGGGAAAATATGGGTACATTTATCAAAGGTCTGTATAGACTTGCAGAGAACTGTGAATTTGACAGCTTAAAAGATGAACTAATCAGGGAAAGTCTTGTTGTCAGAGTCTTAAATGAAGATAAAAACAAAAAAACTGCGGATGCTGGAAATCCAAAACAAAAACAGAATTACCTGGAAAAACTCAGCAGGTCCGGCAGCATCGGCGGAGAAGAAAAGAGTTGACGTTTCGAGTCCTCATGACCCTTCGACAGTTCTGTCGAAGGGTCATGAGGACTCGAAACGTCAACTCTTTTCTTCTCCGCCGATGCTGCCGGACCTGCTGAGTTTTTCCAGGTAATTCTGTTTTTGTCTTAAATGAAGCATTGTCTCTGACCACTTGCCGTCGAGAGATGATTTAACCTGAACAAAGACAATTCAACGGAGCAGACAAGCTGAGGTCAGGAAGCAGAATCAATTGATGATTCAGGATGACAGAGAGAACCATATCCCAAAAACGACTAACTCAGTGGAGAATGTTAAATATAAAAGCAAAGAGATGTCCGTACAAAAGCAGGGGAGGCAGGAAGGGAGGTGGCGTCCATCAACCACCCCAGCTAACTGTAATTGTTGCGGCTGGAAAAAATTACAGGCACCAAAATTATCCCACTAAAAAGGCTGAATGCCATTTTTATGGAAAGAAAGGTCACTTCCAAGCAAGCAGCAAGAAGCCTGTACCGTTTAAGCAAAAAGAAATGCCTTTGAAAGGTGGCAAGATCCATGAATACAAAATCTCAATGATATTGAAATGCCTTTCCTTGAAGAGATCCAGGAGCCAAGCAGAAGCTACTGTAGTGCCGATATCCTAGCAGAGGGAAACAAGACACACTTTAAGTTAAACACAGATGCAGCAGTTTTGGTTCTTTCTGATGCTGAACCATGGTTGGAGAAAAGTTCTCTTCAAACATCATGCATTCATTGCCACAGAAGGCTGTGGAGGCCAGGTCATTGAGTGTATTTAAGACTGAGATAGATAGGTTCTTGATTGGTAAGGGGATCAAAGGTTACGGGGAGAAGGCAGGAGAATGGGGCTGAGAAACCTATCAGCCATGATTGAATGGCGGAGCAGACTCAATGGGCTGAAGGGCCTAATTTCTGCTCCTATGTCTTATGGTCTTATAAACCTACACAGGCCAGGAGGTATAGAACTCGAGGTCGTAGGACAACTGAATGCAACCCTTCAATATATAGAGAGAGAAAAATATCACTGAAATCTTATATATGATCCTGAACCAGAATTGTTCACTCTTAAGCAGGAAAGCCTGTATTGACTTACACCTGATTTGCAGAGTAGAGGAACTGGAAAGTCGCAAAGATCAGCCTAAAAACTTCAGAGCTGAATTTCCACAGCTGTTCACAGGACTAGGAAAGTTGAAGGCAACATACCACATCACACTACGTCCTGAAACGAAGTCAGTGTGTCTGTTTACACCCAGCAAAGTTCCTCATCCATTCTTGCCAAAGGTAAAGAAAGAAACTGACTCCATGTTGAAGCAAGGGGTTATTTCACCAAGCTTGTCCTCCGGGATGGTCCCAGTGGCAAAACCCAACAGATTTATCAGAATTTGCATAGATCTTACACAGCTGAATAAAGCAGTTGAAACTATGTTATCTGTGGATGAGACCTTGGCAAAATTGGAAGAGCTCAATCTTCACAAAGCTGGATGCAGATAGTGATTTTTGCCAACTACCCCTTGATGAAGTGTCTATGTTGCTCACAACCTTCATTACACTATTTGAGAGGTTTTGTTTTGCATCACACCATCGCCAGAAATCTTCCAGAGGTCAATGTCAAGTATCCTAGCAGGACTGGATGGAGTTGTATGTCACATGGATGACGTCCTCATCTATGAATCCACACAGAGAGAACATGACACTAGATTGCCAGCTGTGCTACAACACCTACAGGAAGCAGGACTTATACTCAACAACAAATGCAAATTCTCGCAGCCAACTGTCAAGTTCCTTGGGCATGTTGTGGATGCATCCGGCATCAGAGTTGATCCGCGGAAGATAAGAGCAGTCAAGGAGTTTCCAGCTTCTTGGAATGTGACTGAGCTCCAGAGATTCATGGGTATGGTAAACAAAGTTGGAAAGTTCTTGCACAAAGTAACTATCATCAATTAGCCACTATGTCAGCTGTTACGATGGGACAATACATGGTGCAAGGAGAAAGCACAACAGAGGTCTTCTGAGAAAATCAAAGAGATGCTGTTATCATCCTGATATTGTAGTTGACTATGGCCAGAGAGCTACCCACCATCGTTGCTGCAAATGCATCTTGCACATGATTGGGAGCTATACTCTTTTAGATACAGGCAGATGGAAAGCGTAGACTAGTTTATTATGCATCCCGTTCACTGACAGAGACTGAGCCGTGTAGGATTGGAATCCCCTTCAACTGAGAAATTTATGGAGTATAAAACCCAAATCCAAGGACATGTTTTGACCTCATGTTTTATTACCACACAATACAGAAACAAAACTCAGCCAACAGCACAGGACTGTGCAGCAAGGGGCTAATTCAGACATTAGTAAAAGACAGTGCGTGGAATTGTCCCAGATTTTCACTAAATGTGGTAGCAGGCTGGTTTTCACACCGCATCATCCCAAACCTTCCACATTATTTATGCATTCTCAGGAAACATGGCATTTCGATGGTGGGAGGGCTCTCATTCGCCCGCCATCGCTTTTCTGCTTCATCACGCCAGATGCCATATTTAAAGTCCAGCCGCTCACACAAATCTCAGTGTTTCCAGCCCACGACTACCGCAGGGAAGATGTCCACAAACGGGAAAAAGACTGCATCCTCCAGGCTAAAGTCTTGTCACTGGAATGCCATTTAGATGCATGGAGGCCTGCCATGATGTCCTCTATCCCCGCTCTAGCTGCAGGATAGGTTAGGAACAAGGTGGGGGTTTAGCCTCTGACAGGATAGGGTTCTGGGTAATGTAACTGTAATTGTAACTGTATCGTGTGATTGCTGAATGCAGTCCTCCTCTGAGGGCTGTGGGTAATTCAATAAAGCATTTGTGAAATATCAGAAGAAACCTTGTCTTGCTGGTCATTCTGTTCAAGCCATACACTTGTGAATCTGGTGTCACGAACTTGAGTGCAGGAAGAATCTCTGAAGGAGAAAAGGGGGCACATCCCTACAAAAAAGATATGCTGCAATGGAGAGGGAAGCATTAGCTGATACATGGGCTTGTAAAAAAATTTGCAGATAATGGGCAGGATTTTGAGGTCATTGGGCAGGTGCGGTGGATGGGCCCGGGAGCGATTGGAAAACAGTCCGCCACCCACGATTTCATGCTGGCGGGCCAATTAAGGCCCAGCCAGCATGAAACAGGGCTCCGCACTGGCTAAGAAGGGCCAAGTGGGGGCAGGGGCCTGTCGGCCGTCAGGTCCAATGGTGACCCGGTGGCCAGTTTAAAAACGGCCGAGGCAGCCTCTGGAAGGTTGCCACGGATGTACATGTGTTCAATGTTTTCAATGGAGTCAAGTGCGGCTGGACACGGCAGGCGGGAGGGCAGATTGGATGGGCACTCAGCCACCTTCGCTTTTCCGACTAATGCCTCGCTGTTCCCCTGTAGAAGGCGGCTTCTAGGAGGGACACCCTTGTACCCAGGGATGGGAGGAGGAGGCCATTGCCCCTCACCAAGAGGGCATGGGAGGAGGTGGCAGAAATGGTGAGCAGCCATGACGTGGTGCGGTGCACATGGGTGCAGTGCCGGAAGCGCTTCAATGACCGGCTGCACTCAGGAAGGTTGAGTACCATGTTTGCATGGGTCTGTATGTACAAGTGTTAAGGTCTCGCTGTCCCCCATGGAGCTCAGGAGCGCTAGAGTCTGAGTGCCAACTGTCAATGACGCCGGAGCTGGCCATGGGGGTGATCCCCGGTTGTTTGGACTGAGTGCCTTGTGGCTCGAGGGCCACAACTCGGATGTGCCCTGCAAGGTGTTCCTCAGCTGGGGTTGGCCAGGCTGCAATGGCGCTGCAGGTAGATAGTGGACTAATCAATGCTCTTTTATTGTTTCTGGAGGAGCGATAACCAGGCAGAGAGGGCATGTACAGGCAGAGGGCAGTCCAAGATCCTACTGCTCAGAAGGTTCAAGCAAGATGCCCTGGAGCTCGAGAGCCAGCACACTCCCCGTGCTACCGAGCATGGAGCGGGGGTGCCAGACAAAGGTAAGAGTGCAATGCACAGAGGTGGGACTTTTGGCTTGTGCAACCATTCTAGTGTCATCACTTCACTGATGTGAGCCTTGAACCTGGAGTCCCCATTGGTCGTTGGAAGGTGATGGCACTGTGATGCAGATCTCCAAGGTCTCACCAGGGTACCTGGCATGCACAGTGACAGTGTGATGACTTTAACTAATGACATGTCCTTGTTCTACCGATTAGGTTCACCAGCAGGCGTTCACTCTGCGGACCGTGAAGGGCCACCTCTGGCACTGGAGGACCACCGAGCTTCTGTTGCACCTGCGTCACACCTGCTCTCTGATGCAGGCACCAGCGCAGATACCAGCACCTCGGTGGGCATTAGATCGGTGGCTAGTACCTCGGTGCACATTGGTGAAGTTACTTCACACTCACTTGAGGTGCAGGCGGAGGCAGAGAGTGCCCAGGGGGCCATCAGTTGGAGGACCGCTGGGGACCAGGATGATGCTCAGTCGAATGCTGATACTGAGCCTCTGGAGTTGTCCATTAGGTGGTAGATGTTGGATATCCAGTGAGATGTGCGGGAGGATCTGGTGGAGATTCACGACGGTATGCATGCCATGGTCTCTGTTATGGAGGAGTCCAAGAGGAGCATCAGCACAGCCAAGCACACTGCCTCCTCCATTGAGAGAGTGGCGACTCTCATGGAGAGGCAGCTCTAGAGACAGAATCAGGGATTCCTGGGGTTAGATTTAGATCTGCAATCCCTCACACAGGCATTGAGTTCAGGTGGTCAGTGCCAGTGTGAGAGATGGATGAGGCACCCAGTATCCTGCTAGGCATGCATCTATCAATGGTAAGCAGGGAGGTCCAGAGCGACCTCACATTGGCACACAAGCTGCTTGTCATCTCTGCAGGCTCCCTTCAGGACGCTGTGGATTACAGGAGCAACTCTTCCGCCCCTCTGCCAGTGGCCATCACAACTGATGAGGCTATGATGAAGGGGGAGATGCCAGTGTGGCACTGGCCATTTCCTCCCAGTCTCCACTGGCCAGAGGACAACCGTCAAGATCATCAAGGCTGAAAAGATGGCAGAGTCAGCAGGCTGTCTCCAATGCCTGTGCCTGTGAGGGGGTGCGAGGCCCGAAGACGTAGCACTCACAAGAGTAAGTTAAAGGTACCATGAGTACAAGGGAGGCAGGTCACGGGTGATTTTTATGTTCATTTATGTTTACTTTATCTATACTGGTCTGGGAATGAAGACCAGGGAAGTTTATGTAAATAGTTTAGAATTGTCAAAATGAGATAAATTTTGTTTTTGTCGACATGGCCCGAGTATGCTTCACCTTTTTATTTTATTGGTGCAGAGTACGCCAGTATGTAATGCTGGACGTAAATGGCTCTGAAATTTATTGCACAGGCACTGAATGTTCTTTGTGTTCAAATGAAAAGGCACTTTCAGATATCTGGGATGGAGGCGGCAGCCCTGGCATGTGGTTGAAGCTGATCTTTGGTAGACTAGCTGAAGGAGTGTTAGGTCAAGGCATGCCAGGTGTCCCTGCCTCCCTAGAAGTTATTGAGGTCTGCCTCCATGCCCTCAGCGTCCTCCTCACTGTGCTCCTCTTCTGACTCATTACTGGACTCACCATTTGCAGCCTGTGCAGCTGTGTCAAGATCCTCTTCCTCCTTGTCAGTGCCAGGTTGTGGAGAGCACAGCATGCAACTACTATCAGTGACACGCACTCTGGGGGAGTATTGTGGTGCACCCACAAAACAGTCTAGGCATCGGGAGTGCATCTTGAGAAGACCTATGGTCCACTCTACCACCACCCTTGTGGAGGCATAACTCATATTGTAACACTTCTTTGCCTCTGTCCTTGGGTGACAGAGAGGCGTCATGAGCCACCTCTTCAACGGATAGCCCTTGTTACCCAGCAGCCATCCATCCAGTCGGGCTGAAGCACTGAAGAGCCTCAACATCTGGGAGTGTCTGAGGATGTAAGCGTCATGGGAGCTACCAGGGAACCTTGCAAAGACTTGCAGAATCTGCATCCTGTGATCACACACTATCTACATGTTCATGGAGTGGAATCCCTTCCTGTTGACGAAGGCACCCAGCTGATGGGGGGGAAACCGAGCAATCGCTCCAAAGCTTCTGACTTGCTCAGCCTTGCTGGCGCTGTCTGTACGGTAAGGAATAAAGGTTAGTAACGACCTGAACAGAGCTTCTGTCACCAACTTGACAGAGCTGTTAGAAAGCATGCTTCAGAATCGCCAGTTCTATGTTGAACCAGGTGGCAAGCGCAGCAGGTGACATATTCAGAAGAATGGTCTTCCTCAGGGAAGTGTGTTTGCACCGCTGCTGTACAACATCTACACGAATGACCAACTTATAGACGGTGCCACATGCCGTTTTGTATATGCTGATGACTTATGTGTCACTGCCCAAAGCACTGATTTTAACACCGTGGAGAAGATGCTTTCTGAGGCCTTGGAGGAACTAACATCCTACTATGAGGAAAACCACCTTAGTGCAAACCCATCAAAGATGCAAGTTTGTGCATTCCACCTCAGAAAGCGTGAAGCCAAATGCCAGCTTAAAGTAACCTGGTGTGGAGCAACACTGACGCATTGCGAGCACCCTATCTACTTAGGAGTTACCCTTGACAGATGCCTCACCTTCAAGAACCACATCGAAAAGACAAAGGCAAAAGTGAGCGCACAAAACAACATCCTGAATAAGCTCACTAACACAAAATGGGGAGCAAGCTCAAAAACATTGTGAACCAGTGCACTTGCTCTTTACTATTCCACTGCCGAATACGCCTGCCCTGCATGGGAAAGATCTTACTCATGCTAAGAAGATGGATGCCATTCTGAATGCAAGCTGCGGACTTCTCACAGGTTGTTTAAAACCAACAAACACCAACAGCCTATATGTCCTGGTGGATATCGCTCCCCCTGATATAAGAAGAATGGTAGCTAGCAAGAAAGAGCAACTCCATCAAGCATCAGATGAGAGGCACCCTCTACATGGTCATACACCTACACCCAACCGCCTAAAGTCAAGGAAGAGCTTCATGAACAGGGTTGTTCCATTACAATCAACCCCATCTGAAGCCTGCATTGCCTTGTGGAAAGACCAGCTCACCAGTCTCGAACAACCCCCAGCGATGGAAATTCTACCGGATGAAAGCCTTCCCCCAGGAGCTAATTGCAACTGGGCAACCTGGAAGTGCCTTAACAGACTTAGGACTGGTGTAGGTCGTTCAAAGGTGTCACTAAGCAAATGGGGATATACAACCAGCCCGACAACTTGTGAATGTGGAACTGAGCCACAGACTATGCAATATCTCCTGCAATGCCTATTGCTAGAGGAACCCTGCATTGTTGCAGATCTTGCCGAATTCAACAACAAGGCGCAAAAATGTGTCCAGTTCTGGCTGGGCCATGTATAGACTGTCCATGGACACAATAAGAAGACCAGCTTGACACAACTGTGGATAGCTGATTGAGAGACTCCTCACAGATCTCCCACTGAGCCCTGGAAAGTGCTGGAGGCATAGAAGTTGAGGACCGCTGTGACCTTCAGAGCCACTGGCAGGAGGTGTCCACCCAGCATTCAGAACTGATCTCAGACCCAATCATCTGACAAATGGAGGACATGGTCTCCCTCGAGAGGTGGAGCCTCCTTTGGCATTACACCCCAGACATATTGAGGTAGCTGCATCACCACCTGTAAACCCTGACAGCAGGATAGTTGTGTCTTCTACAGCCCCTTCTGCCTTGGGACTGCCAGCTGGCCCTGTCCACCTTGTGCCTGCACCTCTCCTCCCACAGGTCTCTCCACTGGAAGGTGCATTGGGACACCTGCCCTCCTCTCCCTTCTGCCTCTCTCTTCCTCCTCAGAGGATGTGCCACCAACAGAGACCACAATCCCCATTACCATGCTAATGGAAGGCTCTCTGATGCCAGGGAGGGTCCACATATTCTGAATCCTCCGGAGGCCTTGCAGGTACCAAGGAATCCTGAAATGAAGCCTGTAAATGCTAAGAATGAACCCCACGAACAGAGATGAAGCTACCAAATACCAAGAAATCACCAGCAGTAAACTATCTATGAAACTCCTCACTACTCACACTGGCAATGCTGCTGACCCTTTTTATTCTGTCCTTGGATGAGGTCTTTGAAAATGTCAGCTGGCCGCCTACCCATGAGACGAGCGCGAAATCGCACGGGCAACGAAAAATCGCCGTCAGTTGGACTATTAATGGCCTTAAGTGGCCTGTTAATTAATGACGGGTGCGACTTCAGCACCGCTGAGTGAAATATCGCATGCTATTTTACGCCCGATTGGGTCGGCTGTACGCCTGCCCGCGAGATGTAAAATTCTGCCCCATGTTTACAGCATGAGTATTGGGAAATGATGGTCAGAGCCTCTGCTATTTCTTCCATTGATGGCAGCCTTGGATACAGTTCATCCGGGTCTGGTGATTTATCTGCTTTCAAAGATGGTGAACCCTTAACATTTTCTTTCACATAGTGGGGGAGTCACACTGAACCCTGACTCCAAACTTCTGCATGGGCCTGGACGCTGGACCCTGCCTTCTGTGGGGCACTCTCCGTGAGGCAATCCCCACGGTTGTCGAGGAGATCTAAAGCAAAAAGCAAAAAACTGCGGATGCTGGAAATCTAAAACAAGAATAAAAATACCTGGAAAAACTCAGGAGCTCTGGCAGCATCTGCGGAGAGGAACACAGTTAACATTTTGAGTCCGTATGCCTCTTCAACAGAACTAAGTAAAAATGGAAAGGTGAAATATAAGCTGGTGTAAGGGGGAGGTGGGAGTTGGTGGGACAGTTAGAGCTGGATAGATGGCCAGTGATAGGTGGAAATAGCCAAAAGATGTCATAGACAAAAGGACAAAGAAGTATTGAAGGTGGTGATATTATCTAAGGAATGTGCTAATTAAGGGGAGAAAGCAGGATAATGTTATTGGCAAAAGAACTAGAAAGGATATGAAATTTTTTATGTAGCAAGTGATCATGATGTGGAATTCAATTCTTGCAAGAGTGGTGGAAACAGTCAATAATAACTTTAAAAAGGGAGTTGGATAAATGCTTGACAGCATTACGTCCCATTACCTCAATTCCTTCGCCTCCGTTGCATCTGTTCTGATGATGCCACTTTCAAAAACAATTCCTTTGACATGTCTTCCTTCTTCCTTAACTGAGGTTTTCCACCCACGGTGGTTGACAGGGCCCTCAACCGTGTCCGGCCCATCTCCTGCGCATCCGCCCTCACATCTTCCTCTCCCTCCCAGAAACATGATAGGGTCTCCCTTGTCCTCACTTATCACCGCACCAAACCCCGCATTCAAAGGATCATCCTCCGCCATTTCCGCCAACTCCAGCATGATGCCACCATCAAACACATCTTCCCTTCGCCCCCCACCTCTGGGACACCCTGGTCCACTCCTCCATCACCTCCTACACCTCAACCCCCTCCCACGGCACCTTCCGATGCAACCGCAGAAGGTGCAACACCTGCCCCTTTGCTTCCCCTCTCCTCACCGTCCAAGGGCCCAAACACTCCTTTCAAGTGAAACAGCATTTCACTTGCACTTCCCTCAATTTAGTCTACTGCATTCGTTGCTCCCAATGCAGTTTGGAGAGACCAAACGCAGACTGGATGACTGCTTTGCAGAATACCTTCGGTCTGTCCACAAGTATGACCCAGACCTCCCTGTTGCTTGCCATTTCAACACTCCACCCTGCTCTCATGCCCACATGTCTGTCCTTGGCCTGCTGCATTATTCCAGTGAAGCTCAACGCAAATTGGAGAAACAGCACCTCATCTTTCGACTAGGCACTTTACAGTCTTCCGGACTGAATATTGAGTTCAACAATTTTAGATCATGAACTCTCTCCTTCATCCCCATCCCCTTTCTGATCCCCCCTTTTTTTTCCAATAATTTATATAGATTTTTCTTTTCCCACCTTTTTCCATTATTTTTAAATGTATTTCCATCCATTGTTTTATCTCTACCTTTTAGCCTATTTTGATCCCTTCCCTTCACCCCATCCCACCCCCACTAGGACTATCTGTACCTTGCTTGTCCTGCTTTCTACCCTTAATTAGCACATTCCTTAGATAATATCACCACCTTCAATATCTCTTTGTCCTTTTGTCTATGACATCTTTTGGACATCTCCACCTATCACTGGCCCTCTATCCAGCTCTACCTGTCCCACCCACCTCCCCCTTAAACCAGCTTATATTTCACCTCTGTTCTATTTTTACTTAGTTCTATTGAAGAATCATACGGACTTGAAATGTTAACTGTATTCCTCTCCGCAGATGCTGCCAGACCTGCTGAGTTTTTCCAGGTATTTTTATTTTTGTCAAGGAGATCTATTGGCTGGTCCTTTGCCAAAAGCTGGCACACTGGGAGAGTGGCGCCCTGGAGAGTGGAACCTGAAGCCCGGAGCATGGGCTGAAGATGGGGCGGAGCCCAGAGCCCCCGAGTGCGGTCTGAAGATGGGGCAGAGTTCAAGGTCACAAGGAGAGAGAGGCAGAGCAGCAGCAAGCAGAAGAAGCAGGAGCTCTCCTTTAGTGAGCTGTAGCATGGTAGGAACAAAAGCCATGAGTAGAGCAGCTAGAAACCTCTGTCGATGTCTTGAAAGCCTGTGAGGGGAATTGGAGCAGGCATACAGCTGCTAGAGACCAAGAATCCGATGGAGTCTGAGAAGCCCTGAGCTGAGGAAGATACCATTTGTGGTCTGAATGGCATCGTAATCTGTGACACATGGTTGAGGAGAATTAGGAATAGGAGTGCCACCAGCATGGTGGTTCTCAACCTTGTTTCTTTGCTGCAATTACTAATTGTCACTCTCCTGGATTCAAGGTATCCTTGTTCCTGCTGTTCTACAAGCAACGCAGATGATTTTAAACCAGGAGTTGAGCTTTCAATTGTTTTCTTGTGTGTCTGGAATCTCGTGCCATGGTGGTCCATTGTAAAAAGTTTATCTCTTTGAGTGAGGGTGGAATCGTCTGGTCTTGTTGGCGGTAGACATCATGATGGCCGAGGAAGGGCAGAGAACAATTCAGCTTGAGGGGCAGAAATAGGTTTCATGCCGGTGTGAAATCACAGCGGGATCATCCGATGGTGTGGAACGCAAATCCCGCTGGAGACCGGCATGAACCCAATTTACATTTTTTAAAATTCATTAATGGGATGTGGGCTTCACTGGCTGGGCCAGCATTTATTACCCATCCCTAGTTGTCCTTGAGAAGGTGGTGGTGAGCTGTCTTCTTGAACCGCTGCAGTCCATGTGGTCTGGATACACCCACAGTGCAGTTAGAAACGGAGTTCCAGGATTTTGACCCAGCGACAATGAAGGAACCGCGATATTTTTCCAAGTCAGAACGGTGAGTGACTTGGAGGGGAACTTCCAGGTGGTGGTGTTCCCATCTGTTTGCTGCCCTTGTCCTTCTAGATGGTAATGGGATGCAAAGTAAGGCCTGCCTGGGATCGTTCCTCCCCCGCCCCCCCATGCCCAATTTACCGGCAGGATAAGACACCGGCCCAGAATACATCTGGACAAGTGTGACGTGCAGAAGTCAGGGCTTACTATTAGAGTGTTGCTCAGATCATGGACATCTGAAGAGCAGAAGATGCTGGAACCCTAGAGCTACCCGACCCTGGAGGAACACGTGCATCACATGCTGGGTGGATCCTCATGGATGTGGCTGTGCCATGAAGCAGCTCTTGGAAAGTGGGAGGGCTCCTTTGATGCTTTGGGTCTGTTTCAGAACATCACGGTCTTGGTCCTGGGCTGCTATGAATGATTGGAAAAGGGGTGGGAGAAGAAGGTCTGGGGGTGACTGGGAGAGGAAGGTATACCCGGAGGGGTGAGGTTGGGAGGTGGGGGGGGTAACAAATGTGTCAGGGACGGGTGAGGTTGGGAGGGGGAGACAAAGGTGTCTTGGGGTGAGGGTGGGAGGGAGGAAAAGAAGGCGTGGAGAGGGTGAGATTAGTTGGGGGAACAAAGGTGTTGTGGGTGGGTGAGGTTGTGAGGCGGCAGGAGAGTGTCCAAGGGGAGGAGGGAGTACAAGGGGAGGAGAAGACAAGACGGGGGAGAATGCTGAAAGTGGAGAGGTAGGTGTAAGGGGGGAGGAAGGTGTCTAGGGGAGGAGCAAGTTCAGAGGGGAGAAGTTGTCTAGGCAGCAGACGGAACTCAGCGGGGGTGGAATGTGTCTGGGGGAGAAGGGAATAAGGGTGCAGGAGGGAGTAAGGGTGGAAGCGGGAGTAAGGGTGGAGGAAGGAGTAAGGGGGGAGATGTGCAAGGGAGGAGGCTGTGGAGTCAATGACTGCCTCCGGGGAACAAACTGAGGGTGGGCACGGTAAGAGGGAATGATGAGTGTGAAAGGTGACAGGAGGAGCCGGTAGGGTGAAGGGTGAGGGTGCGTCAGTAACAGTAGAAGAGTCAGTGAGGATGGTTGGTGGGGACACGCAGGCAGGCTGAATGTGGGAAGGAAGAGGTCGGGAAGTTAATGTGGATGGGCGTGGAATTCTTAGGAAGGTATGGAATGTGCATGTTCACCTGGACACCCTGAAATGACAAGGGTTTGGGTGGAGAGGTGGAAGGTGGTGCCAGGCTGGTCCACAGTAATGGGGGAAAGCACATGGGTGACTGGGGGAGGGGAAAGTTCAGGGGAGCTAATGATATACTTGACAATTACCATTTCAGCAGAAATCAGAAAAGAGCAGAGCCTTGTGATGGAACTGGAACATGGGAGTGCAATCAGTGAGTGGGCAGAGAGGCAGGTCAGCTCAGATGGACAACTGAAAGAGAACCCCAGCAGGCAGCATTGAAAATGCTCAGGACAGTGAGATGAGTGTGATGGATGAAGGTTCCACGTGCCTGGGAGAGTGCTTGCACGAGGCTCAGTAAAGCCCTGCTGCACACACACTTCTCCCTCCAGAGTCCGGCTGCATGCAGCTGAACTGCTAGTGGGGGCAGGGGGGATGTAGCAGGAGGACTCGTGAAGCCTGTCAATGAAGCTGAAAGACAACATTACACATTATTCAGTGAAAGTAAATATATTTCTAAATTATAAACTGACAAAATGTGTTCACCCGTGCAATGATTTGTAATCAGAGTTTCTTAACTTCTAGGTGCTGCCCTTACATACACAGTAGGGATGGAGACAGCCTGTGCAATGGTTGGCCCTGTTGCCTCTGATGACTTTGGTGTGCATTCTCTGGAGAGCCGAGGCCTTGAGGGCCACAGCTTGCTTTAGCTGTTCTCCAATGGGCCAGCTGCTCCCCCTGGATGACAGAGGATGAGGTTGAGGGAGTCAGAGGCAAAGGGGGCTCGGAGGGAGTGGACAGCCTCTGAGATTCCTGAGTGGATGATCCAGGGGTGTCCAGCTGCCGCTCCTCCTCCCTTCAGGTGCCTGAGAGCCCTGGCCTGACTCCTTGACGGGAAAGAGTACCTGGAGGGATGCCATGGTGCCTCGTTTCCCCTTCACGTTGCCACTGCTGGAACTCACCCATGGCTACTGCGGTGGAGTGCAAGTCTGCATGCATCTCTGTGTTTTGCTGGACCAGGGTCTCCATGGAATCCGCCATCATTCACATGGAGACCTCCATGCATGTACATGCGGGCATCATTCATCAGAGAGCAGGCAGCTGTATTGTTCTGACTCATGTGCCACTCTGTTGACGGCCTCCAACAGCTCTGTGTGATGTTCCCCCGCCTTCTGCTGACTCTCCATAATGAGTTGGAAGGCTGAATCCAGAGGCTTATCATCTGACTTGGACCTCATAGATGCCTCTTCCCCAGCAGTCCTCTGAGTGCCAGGGAGTTCAACTGAACCTGCTTCCTGCTGCAGACACGTTTCTGTGCAGTGACCACCAGATTGTGAACCCAAGCCTGTTCTAGATCTAAGGTGCCACTAAGGTGTGTGTCTTTGCGCAGGTACAGGGTGTGGGTAAGTACTGTGATGGGCCTTCCAGGCTGCTTATTTCCAGCTCCTCAATGGAGGAGGTGTCCTCTTGCCTGGAGGTGAGGACCTGGATGGAGGTGAGGGACTGGCTGGCTCAGGGTGTCAGTCACATGGCAGAGCTCTCTGTGAACAAAAGTAGAGTTAATTAGTACATGGCAGCAGAGTCAAAAGCAGGAGAGATTGCACTCACAGTTGCGTTGAGAGAGGGATGATGTGTGCAGGATGTTCATGTGGGTTTTCGCCATTGACCCCACCGTCGCCGCAGGCACAGTCCATGTCCTCACCAGTCAGCACAACGGCATGCTTCTCAAAGTGAGTGAGGGGCCTAATGTGGGCCACTCCACCCCTGGTCTGGGACCTTTCCCTGCTATTGTGAGCCAGCATCTCCTGCATGAAGACAGATGGAGAGAGTGTGAGCAGGACACATCGTACTGCATGGAATTATTATGTGGTGAGCAGAGCCATGGACATGCTGAGGACGTGAGCTGCAGAGGATATGAGTCTGATGGAGATGTGAGAGTGCATGTGAGAGTTAGTGGTGTTGTCCCCTGAGGTGTGAGATTCCGTGGATGTGTGATGGGTTTGGGTGTGTGTTGAGAGTGATGAGGTGTTTGAATTACCCTGGCGGAACGGATGAGAGCATTCATCCTCTTCCTGCCCTGGATGGCTGACCTCCTCTGCGCTCTGGTGATGCTGACCGCTGCTGCCACCGCCTCCCAGGCCAGATTGATGATTCAGGTAGACCCCTGCAGCCAGAGCACGGGGAGAGGACATCGCAGCAGCCTTCCACTGTGTCCAGTGGGTGCCCCAGAGAGGCATCACTAAATTTTGTGTCTGCCGTTTTCTTTGCTTTCAGGCCATCTGTCACCTGGAACAACCCCGATCTGAAGACATGAAGTAAGTTGCACTCTGGTGCGCTTTAAATATGGCGCCCAGAGCGAGGAAGCGCTGAGGTCATGGCATGGCGATCTGGTGTGCTTCCTGTGAATGCATAATTAATGAGGCAGGACACGCGAAGAAGGGGATGATACGGCATGAAAACCCGCCACTTCGGCCGGAGGGTAAAATATCTTTTATCATGCCTGCTACTGTACTTAGTGCAAATCTGGGACAATTCTACCATTGGGCCTTTTCATAAATGTACTTGTTGGTTTGATGCCTGTAGAATAAAGGATCACTATGCTGGAACATTTGTGCATTCTGTGTGCTTTATTCATGGGTTACAGCTGACTGGCCTGAAATCACACGGTTTATCTCTTCCCTTTTTGTAAGCAACAGGACAACATTCGCAGTCTTCCAGTCCTTTAATGCCATGTTTATACAGGAAGAGTATTGGAAAATAATGGTCAGAGTTTCTGCTATTTCCCCCATTGATTCTCCTAAAAGCCTTGGATACATTTCATACCTTTCTGTCCTTTCAACAACTTTAGTGAAAAAAAGGCCTTCCCACTCTAGCCTGCCATCCACTGCCCAGTGTATTATGGCAGTGGAGGAAAATTGAGGTCCTTAAGTAGCCACTTAAACACCTCAATAGGCCAAAGGAAGGGTGGGCTAGTGGGTATCTTACCTCCATGCTCCCCACGTTGTGGAGACTGGGTCAGGGTGGGCGGGAAGGCAGTGGACTGCCCATCATATTTTACAACGCCTCTCATCCCTGCCAAAAACATGTCCAGCTGGGGGCTGTAAAATCCAGCCCCAAAGTATTCATTAAAAACATGCGTTATCTTCTGCTTCCATACACAGGTTATCCACAGAGAGATTACTTTTTGCCAAGACTTTCTCATATCCTCTATTTGCTTTCCGAATTTCATCCCTGCATTTTCTATGTTCTTCTTGGCTTTCTGCAGTATTGAGTGTCTGGCATAAGTGCCTTATTTTGTCTTATCCTACCTTGTTTGCTCCTTTACATCAAAGGGGCTCTAGATTTTGGAGTCACATCTTTTTTCTTTGTGGGAACATATTTGTTCCTGAACCCTCACTATCTCCGCCTTGAATACCTCCCACTGTTCTGCCACGGATCTAACTTACAGTCCACGTTTGTTAAATCACATCACAGCGTAGTAAAATTTTCCCAATTGAGAACTTTTACTCCTTGTCTATCTTTGTCCGCTTCCATAACTAAATTATGATCACTACCATCAAAATGCTTTCCCACTGATACCCTTTCACCTGTCCAGTTTTATTCCTGAAAACTCAGTCCAAAACTTCTCTTGTTGGGCTTGCTACTTCCTGGTTTTAAAAAGTCCTCTTGAATGCATTAAGAATTTTTTGCCCCCTATATCTTTTACACTGATCCTATCCCAGTTAATAATAGTTGGTTGGAAACTCCCACTACTACCGTCATTTATTTTAGTGCCGTTTGTTGGATCTTGCCATGTGCTTCGCAGCACCTTGTGCATGAGCTCATGGGCTGTGAAGTGTTTTGCATCCTCGTGAGATCCTGGAAGGCACACTTTCCATCATGTTCATTTTTTGATGATAATAAAATCAACAAATTGTATTTATATAGGAAACAATGGGCCTGAACTTCCTTGGAGTGTCAATCAGCATCAGATTGCCCAATTACTGACGTCAATTTTTTTTCAATGCTATCTCATCCAACCTTCCAACTCAGGCTAGGCGAGATCCAAGTAGTGCAGCGCGTCCTCGTGGCCCTGCATTGAAGTCCAGGAGAGTTGAATGGAAGGAGGCCATGTGCCCTATTTAATAGTGCTAGTTGCCATAAACCAGGTAAGCTTAAAGGTCCATTGAAATTTAAGGGTCCTTAACAGGTGACGGAGATGGTGGGTGGTTAGGATTTGGGGTATAGGGGGAGATTGGGGATTGGCGGTCTGAGGTTGCTGGGGGGCGGGGGGGTGCGGGTTGGAGGATGTCGGGTCTCGAAGGGGGTTGGGCGTCAAGTGGAGGGGTCCTCTGGTTGATTCAGGCCTGTGGACGGGGTGGGGAGAGTCAGTAGCGAGGAGGACCTCGGTTTGAGTCAGGTCGGGCCTGTGGCGTGTTGGGGGTAGGAGGGTATCGGGCCTTGGGGTGGAGTGAGGCCTTGGGGGTTTGGGTGTGAGGTTGTCAAGGGGCCGGATCATGTAGGGACTAAGTCTGGGTGAAATAGGGTTTCCGGAGGGGTTCAGGGGGAGGGTGTTGGGCCCGCCAGGGGGACAGGAGGTAGGAGTCCCATGTGGGTGGGGAAATTCCATGGGGGGAGGGGGTTAGTGCAAGACAATCCCGTGGGGGGAGTGGGTAGTGGTATACTCCTGAAGGGTCAGGGCAGTCCTGTGTGTGGGGTAATTGGGGGTTGGGGGTGTCCCGTTAGAGGGGTGGGAGTTGGGAGTGTCCTCTGGAGGTTGGTCTGGGTCTGTACAATAGTTACCCAGAAGTTAGAAACGGTTTTAATTCTTCTAACCTTTTCTGGGTAAACTATTGTTGTAACCCAGTCAGAGACATCCAAAGTTTGCAATTGAAATCACAATTTTGGATGGTTCCCAGCTCAGAGCAATTGCCCAGGGGAAGTTTGCACTTCTGGGCAATTGCCATGTAAACCTTACCCGTGAAGTTCCAAAGGGGATTCCCCAGCGCATCTTTGGGGTATCCCCCTAATCCGACGCTGGGGAGCTTGGAAGTTAAGGTCCAATAAATCATCCGAAGGCATTTGAGAGGAACATCATGAAACATAATTTGACACCAGGTCACATAAGGAGATATTAGGACAGATGACCAAAAGCTTGGTCAAAGAGCTTTTAAGGTAAGATGACCAAACTGAATCTGGAACACAATGTGGGAGCACAGCAAAGTATCCAGCACGGAAAATGTAGGTTGCACGTTACATGCAAAAAAAATGCATATAGTTACCACAGACATGACGTTACATGATTGAAGCACACCTTTTATAAATAATACAATATTTTCAGGAACATTAGTTTTCATACCGACTGTTAACACAAACCCATCTGTGTTGGCTCAAAGTTTGCAAAAAAATATTTGTAATAGAACTCAAAACTAGCAGATGCTACAAGAGCAGCTTTATGTTTAGTGGTACCTTTGTGTCCTTTTATCGATGTCCTGCCTCCAGTCGAATTGGCAAACAGCAACTGGCATATAACTCTTTTCCAATTGGTTATAAATATGGAAAGTCTTTCGAAATTGGTTGTCAAAGCAGCAAATACAGTTTTTTAACACTGTTTTCATGCTGAATCTCAAATCTTGCATGGGTTCGTGTTTAAACACCATCCAGTCAGTGTAACTGTGTAACTATGGCAACTGCAATAGTGCACTATCGTCCATGCTATAGCTGATAGTAACAATAGTAATAGAAATTAGGGGAAGATGTTGGCATAACGGTAATGTCACTGGACTTATAATCCAGGGGTCCGGGCTAATGCCCCGGGAACAAGATTTCAAATCCGACAGTGGCAGCTGGTGGAATTTAAGTTCAGTTAATAAAATCTGGAATTGAAAGCTAGTCTCAGAAATGGTGCCACTTGGTTCACTAATGCCTTTGAGTGAAACAAATCTGCCGTTCTTACCTGGTCTGGTCTACATGTGACTCCAGACCCACATCAGTGTGGGGCTGACTCTTAACTGCCCTCAAAAATGGCCTAGCAAGCCATTCAGCTCAAGGGCAATAACAAAAGAATTTAAAAAATCTGCTTATTTTTCTCTAATGCATTTATTGAGCCATTTATCCGAGGTGCTTACACTACAATCTCTGTTCTGCTCCAAACTCCATTACCTAACAACTGACTCTATCCTTCTTCCTGTCTGGTGTCACATTTGATCCTGACCTCATATTCAGGCCATCTCTAAGACCACCTATTTCCTCTGCACACCATAAACTTGAAGCTGTCCAAACATCTGCTGCCCATGTTTTAACGCGTAGCAAGTCCTGTTTCCTTATCAACCTTGTGCTCACTGACCTACACTGCCTCCTGGTCAAACAACATCTTGAATTTAAAATTCTCATCCTTGTTTTCAAATCCCTCCAAGGCCTTAACCCTCCCATTTCTGTAATTTCCTCCAACCCCACAATTCTCTGTCACATCTGCGCTTCTTGCTCCTCAAATTCTGGCCTCTTGTGCATTCTCAAACATAATTACTTCACAATTGATGGCTGTGCATTAAGTTGCCTAGGTCCAAACTCTGCATGGAATTCTCTCCCTACACCTCTCTACCTCACTTCCCTCCTATAAGACACTTCTGAAAACCTTCCTCTGTGAGCAAGCTTTTAGACATCGTACCTAATATCTCCTTATGTAGCTAAGTGTAGTAGTTTGTTTTGTAATGCTTCTGTCAAATGCCTTGGGATGTTTCATTACGTTAAAGGAGCTATATAAATATAGATTGTTATTGTTGTTGTGCATTATGGATTAGAACTATTCCACCACTAGATATTAAACATTAGGGCATTTTGGGATGCGCTTCATGAACTGGGCACTCTTCTCGGATATTGTTTGTCTGGGCACGTAATACCTCATCCAGGGACTGTACCTGCAAAACCAGGGCATATGGTCATCCTATTTTAAGGAGCATCTCAAAGCAGGACAAAAGGAAACAGAGGGTTTTAAGGAGAACTTTAGAAATAGGAACTGGAATAGACCATTCAGCCCCTTGAGCTTGCTCCGTCATTCAATGAGATCATGGCTGATCTTCTTGTGTTTCAATTTCCACATTCCCATCTAACCCCAATAACCTTTGATTCCCTTGCCTAACAAGCATCTATCTACCTCTGCCTTAAAAATATTCAATGACCCCGCCTCCACCGCCTTCTGAGGCAGAGAGTTCCAAAGTCTCACAATGCTCTGAGACAAAAAAATTCTCCTCATCTCTGGCCTAAATGGGCGACCACTAATTTTAAAACAGTGTCCCATAGTTCTGGACTCACCCACAAGAGGAAACATCCTTTTGACATCCACCTTGTCAAGGCCATTCATGATCCTATATACTTCAATCAAATCACCCCTCATCCTTCTAAACACCAGTGGAAACAAGTGCAGTCTGTCCAACCTTTCCTCATAAGTCAGCCCACCAATTCCAGGTATCAATCTAGTAAAATCAAAACTAAAAATACCTGGAAAAACTCAGCAGGTCTTACAGCATCTGCGGAGAGGAACACAGTTAATGTTTCGAGTCCGTATGACTCTTCAACAGAAAAGATGTTCTGTTGAAGAGTCATACGGACTCGAAACGTTAACTGTGTTCCTCTCCGCAGATGCTGTCAGACCTGCGGAGTTTTTCCAGGTATTTTTATTTTTGATTTGGATTTCCAGCATCCGCAGTTTTTTGCTTTCATCAATCTAGTAAACCTCCTTTGAACTGCATCCAATGCATTTATATCCTTCCTTAAATGAGACCAAAACAGCACACAGTATTTGAGGTGCGATCTCACCAATGCCCTGTATAGATGAAGCATAACATCCTTACTTTTATATTCAATCCCTCTCATAATAAAGGATAGCATTCCATTAGCCTTCTTAATTACTTGCTGTACCTGCATACTAACTTTTTGTGACTCATGTACCAGAATACCTAGATTCCCCTGCAACTCAGAATTTTGCAGCCATTTTCCATTTAAGTAATACTCTGCTTTTTTGTTCTTCCTGCCAAAGTGAACAACTTCACATTTTCCCACATTAAACTCCATTTGCCAGATCTTTGCCCACTCACTCAACCTATCTCTTTTCCATCTGTAACCTCATGTCCTCTTCACAACATACTTTCCTACCTATCTTTGTCTCATCTGCAAATTTAGTTACTATGTCTTCACTCCCCTCATCTAAGTCATTGATTCATTGATGTAAGTCGTAATAAGTTGAGGCCCCAGTACAGACCCCTGTGGGACGCCAATTGTCACATCCTGCCAATCAGAAAAGGACCCATTTATTCACACTCTCTGCTTTCTGCTAGCCAGCCAATCTTCTATCTATGCTAATATGTTACCCCTTACATCATGTACTTTTATTTTCCGTAATAATCTTTAATGTGGCACGTTATCAATGCCTTCTGGAAATCCAAGTACAGTACGTCTACAGGCTCCCATTTATCCATTGCGCATGTTACTCCTTCAAAAACTCTAATAAATTGGTTAAACATGATTTTCCTTTCACAAAACCATGCTGACTTTTCCCAATTACCTTGTGTCTTTGTAAGTGCCCAGCTATAAACTCCTTAATGATCAATTCTAATAACTTCCCTATGACAGACGTTAAGCTAACTGACCTATAGTTTCCTGTTTTCTGCCTCCCTCCCTTCTTCAATAGAAGGATTATATTTACTACATTCCAATCTGATGGAACCTTTCCAGAATCTAGCAAATTTTGGAAAATTAACCATTTGCATTAGCCACCTCTTTTAAGACCCTAGGAAGTAGTCCATCGGGACCCAGAGATTTGCCAGCCTGCAGCTCCATCAATTTGCTCCGTACCAATTCCCTAATGATTTCAATTTTACCAAGTGCCTTTCTCCCATTCACCTCCTGATTTGCAGCTATTATTGGAATGTTTTTTGTATCCTCTATAGTGAACACAGAAGCAAAATATTTTTTCATTTCTTTCGCCATTTCCTTGTTATCTATTATTAACTCCCCACTGTCACTCTCTAGAGGACCAACACTCACTTTACTTACTCTTTTCCTTTTTAAGTACCTGTAGAAACTCTTGCTATCCCTTTTTCCATTTCTAGCTAGTTTCCTCTCATACTCTAATTTATTTCTCCTGATTAACCTTTTGGCTATGCTCTGGCTTCTTTATATTTTGTCCAATCATCTGTCCTGCCACTTACCTTTGCGGAATTGTATGCTTTTTCCATAAGTTTGATGCTTTCCTTAATTTTTTTAGCTAACCACAGATGATGGATTCTCCCCTTAAAATGTTTCTTTATAGTAAGAATGTACTTATTCTGAATACTCTGAAATATCCTCTTAAATGTCTGCCACTGCTTTTCTATTGATCTATCCTCTAGCCTAGTTTCACAGTTCACTTCAGCTAGCTCAGCTTTCATCCCCACATAGTTGTTCTTATTTAAGTTTAAGATACTAGTCCCACTTAGACCCACTCATCTCCCTTTCAAACTGGATGTAAAATTCATTCATATGGTGGTCGCCCTTTCTACTTCCCTAGTTAAAGTGCATCCAGGAGAGCTTTTTGAGCCAGCACATAGAAAGTCCTCCATGAGAAGGGGCGATATTGGACTTAGTCTTCGGGAATGAAGTTGGGCAAGTGGTAGAAGTGACAGTGAGAGAGCATTCCAGGGATAGTGATCGTAACTCTGTAAGACTTAAGGTAGTTTTGAAAAAGGACAAAGATGGAGGGGAGATAATGGTCCTGAATTGGGGGAAGGCCGATTTCAATATGATAAGACAGGATCTGACCAAAGTGGACTGGGAGCAGATACTTTTGGAAAGTCTACAACATATCAGTGGGAGTCATTCAAAAAGGAAATTGTGAATGTTTCAGGGCCAACTTGTTCCCATAAAGGTGAAGGGTAGGACCAACAAGTCCAGGGAACCCTGGATGTCAAGGGATATAGAGGATTGGATAAGGAAATAAAAAGAAGCTTATGGCAGGAACAAAGGGGCTGAAAACAGTGGAAGTCCTAGAGGAGTATAGAAAGTGTAGGGGGGTACTTAAAAAAGTAATTAGGAGATGAAGAGAGGGGGTGCATGAAGAAACACTGGTGGGCAAGATAAAGATAAATCCCAAAGTATTTTATAAATATATTAACGGCAAGAGGATAACCAGAGAAAGAGTGCGGTCAATTTGGGACCAAAGTGGCAATCTGTGCATGGAGCTGGAGGACGTAGGTGAGGTTTTAAATGATTACTTTTCGTCTGTGTTCACTGAAGGACAATGTAGGTGTAGAAATCAGAGAGGGGGACTGTGTTATACTTGAACAAATTAGCATTGAAAGGGAGGAGGTATTAGCGGTTTTAGCAGGCTTAAAAGTGGATAAAACCCCAGGCCCAGATGAGATGTACCCTAGGCTGCTATGTGAGGGAAAGGGATTGCAAGGACTTTGACCCTAATTTTCAAATCCTCTCTGGCCACAGGAGAGGTGCCAGAGAATTGGAGGACATCAAATGTGGTACCATTATTCAAGAAGGGTAGTAGGGATAAACCAGGTAATTACAGGCCAGTGATTCTAACATCAGTGGTAGGGAAACTATTGGAAGAAATTCTGAGGGACAGGATCAATCTCCACTTGGGAAGGCAGGGATTAATCAGGGATAGTCAGCATGGCTTTGTCAAGGGGAGACCATGTCCAACAAATCTGACTGAATTTTTCGAGGTGACTAGTTGTGTAAATGAGGGTAGTGAGGTTGATGTAGTCTACATGGAATTCAGTAAGGCTTTTGACAAGGTCCCACATGGGAGAATGGTCAAGAAGGTAAGAATCCATGGGACCCAGGGCAATTTGGAAAATTGGATCCAAAATTGGCTAAATGGCAGGGGGCAGAGGGCGATGGTCAAATGTTGTTTTTACAACTGGGAGCCTGTCCCGAGTGGTGTACCACAGGGATCAGTGCTGGGACCCTTGCATTTTGTAGTGTACATTAATGATTTAGACGTGAGCATAGGAGGCATGATCGGTAAGTTCACAGATGACACAAAAATTGGTGGTGTCGTAAATAGTGAGGAGGAAAGCTTTGGATTATAGGATGATATAGATGGGCTGGTAAGATAAGCAGAGCAGTGGCAAATGGAATTTAACCCTGAGAAATCTGAGATGATGCACTTTGGAAGGACTAACATGGTAAGGGAATACACAATGAATGTTAGGACCCTAGGAAGTATAGAGGATCAGAGGGACCTTGGTGTACATGTCCATAGATCCCTGAAGGCAGCAGCACAAGTAGATAAGGTGGTTAAGAAGGCGTATGGGATACTTACCTTTATTGGCCGAGGCTAGAATATAAGAGCAGGGAGGTTATGTTGGAACTGTATAAAATGCTAGGCTGGAGTACTGTGTGCAGTCCTGGTCGCCACACTATAGGAAGGATATGATTGCACTGGAGAGGGTGCAGAGGAGATTTACCAGGATGTTGCCTGGGCTGGAGAGTTTCAGCTGTAAAGAGAGACTGGGTAGGCCAGGGTTGTTTTCCTTAGAGCAGAGAAGGCTGAGGAGGGGCCTAACAGAGGTGTACAAAATTATGAGGGGCACAGATAGGGTGCATAGGGAGAAACTCAACAACCAGGGGGCATAGATTTAAGGTAAGGGGCAGGAGGTTTAGAGGGTATTTGGGGAAAAATGTTTTCGCCCATAGGGTGGGTGGAATCTGGAACACATTGCCTGAGGGGGTGGTAGAGGCAGGAACCCTCACAATATTTAAGAAGTATTTAGATGAGCACTTAAAACACCATAGCATACAGGGCTATGGGTCAAGTGCTGGAAAATGGGATTAGAATAGATAGGTGCTTGATGGCCGGCATGGATACGATGGGCTGAAGGGCCTGTTTCTGTACATAATAACTCTGACTTGTGGAACCTCACTAGTATCAGCCCGCCAACCTGAGAATGACCCATTTATTCCTACTCTGTTTTCTGCCCATTAACCAATTCTCAATCCATGCCAGCATATTACCCCCAATCCTATCTTGCTCACTAACCTCCTGTGTGGGACCTCATCGAAAGTCTCCTGAAAATCCAAATACACCACATCCACTGGTTCCCCCTTATCCATTCTGCTAGTTAAGTCCTCAAAAAACTACAATATATTTGTCAAACACTATTTCCCTTTCATAAATCCAGGTTGACTGCCCAATCCTACCATTGTTTTCTAAGTATCCAGTTATCATATCCTTTATTATAGATTCTAGCATTTTTTCTACTACTGATATCAGGCTAGCAGGTCTGTAATTCCATGTTTTCTCTCTCCCACCTTTCTTAAATAATGGGGTGACATTTGCTACCTTCCAAACTGCAGGAACTATTCTAGAAGCTGTAGAATTTTGTAAAATGACCACTAATGGATCCACTATATACAGCCACCTCTGTCAAAACTGTGGAATGTAGGTCATCAGGTCCAGGGGATTTATCAACTTTCGGTCCCATTAATTTCTCCGGTACTATGTTTTTACTAATTTTTTTCAGTTCCTGATTCTTATTAATCCCTTGGTTCTCTTGCATTCCTAGGAGATTTTTATATCTTCCCACATGAAGACAGACACAAAGTTTTTGTTTAGTTTCACTGCCATTTCCTCTAGTCCCCGTTAAAAATTCTCCTGTCTGCCTGTAGTGGGCCCACATTTATCTTTGCTATACTTTTCCTTTTTGTATGCCAATAGAAGTTTTTACAGTCCGTTTTTATGTTTCTCACTAGTTTACTTTCATATTCTATTTTCTCTTTCTTTATCAGTTTCTTGGTCCTTTGCTGAATTCTAAAATGCTCCCAATCCTCGGGCTTACAATTTTTTGGCAACTTTATAATCCTCTTCCTTTAATATATTACAATCTTTAACTTAACTTGTTAGCCAGGATTAGATCACCTTTCCTGCTAGGTTTTTGCACCACAAAGGGGTGTAAATTTGTTGCAAACCAAGTGTTAGTTATTTAAATACTAGCCATTGCCTGTCTACCGTCATACCTTTTAATGTAGTTTCCCAATCTGCCACAGCCAATTTGCTCTTCATACTTTTATAGTTTCCTTTGTTTAAATTTAAGACACTAGCTTTGGATTGAACTACATCACTTTCAAACTTGACTTAAAATGCTATCATATTACGGTCACTCTTCTCTAGAGTTTCCATCATCTTGAAGAGTTGTGGGGCTGGTGGAAATTAGAGAGATAGGGAGGGGCAAGGCTTTGGAGGTGAATTATAAAATTACTGTTTTTGTTATTCACAAAGAATTCGGAACTATATTGTTATCCTGCCATGTTGTTATGCACGTATACACAAGTGTCCAGGATGCACCACAGCCTGTGTACCAAACTAACATTGTCTCATTCAGCAGCACATGGTGAGATCTGAGAAATACACTGGATGTCAGCTCCAGCATTTGTGTCTAAAAGTTTGATTCTTTTGAACTTCTCTGAACCATAAGACATAATAATTGATTGCAATAAGAAAATAGTTAGGTGTAATGACTCGATGGAGTGGACAGGTTTCAACAAGAAACAGCTAAACTTTATTACAGAGAGCTTTTCGGCTGCTACACATTCGATCAGGACTCTCGTCAGGAAGCCCCGCCTCTGGATTGTCCCCACTTAGGGCTCACTGGTCAGAGCCTAAACAGAACATCACTGATAGACAGCAGGAGGGGCTATACCCTCAGTTACTTCCCCCTTTAGTTTTTTTATACTTTATATTAAAAGGGAAGCATTTGAACATCCAAAAACATATACACATATACAATTTCAGGTGATTAAAGATCAAGTCTTTGAGACAATGGTTCCAGGAGCCTACCAGGGTCCACTACTGAAATTTTGCATGAATACCGTATCACCTACAGTGACTGTGCAAGTTTTGCTATGTATGCCGTGGTTCAATTTTTGATTACGCTCTTCCTTCCCCTCTAAATTTGGAAACACCAGGTGTAACCATGTACATAAGCGGTATTTCATCAACAATTCAGACTGTGTTGAACCTGTAGTTAAATGTGCTGTTGTACGATAACTGAGAAGAACGCGGGAAAGTTGAGATTCCAGAGTGCCTTCCCATAGCTTTTTCATACCAGACTTAAAAGTTTGTACTGCCTTCGGCTAAGCCATTCGACGAGGGATGGTAAGGGGCTGCTTTAATATGTCTGATTCCATACAGATCCATAAATCTCTGAAACTCTGTGCTGGTAAAAGCGGTTCCATTATTTGAAATGACATTTTAAGGTAGGCCTTAATGCTGAAACTGTGACTTAGCTTCTCTATAGTTGTGTTTGACATTCGCGACTTGATTTCATAGACATCCATCCATTTGGAATATGTACCTACAATTAACAACATGGTACCCAAGAACGGCCCTACATATCGAGCCCATGGTCGACCAGGCCACTCCCACAGATGCAGGGGAGCTGGAACAGGCAACTTTTGTTGTTACTGACAGTGGAGACAGTGCTTCACCAAGTTTTCAACATCTTCATCAATGCCTGGCCACCCTAAATAGCTTTGTGCAAGCATTTTCATTTTTGATATGATCGGATGGGCACTATGGAGTTCTGTCAAGAGCAGCTCTCTGCCTCATGCTGGGGCCACCACTCTTGGCCCCCACAACAAAATCCTGCCTTGACAGTTCAATTCCGTCTGTCTGACATGGAATGGTCTCAATTGTTCAGACCCATTTTCCACTTTATGGGATAATAGAGCTCCCACTCTGTAGGGGGAAGCATCACATGTTAATACCAGCTCTTTCAACGGGACGTAGTGTACCAAGAGACACGACAAATGCAACAATTCCCTTGCTTTCATGAAGGCTTCTTCCTATTGTGGCTCATTTTTAGTAACAAATGTAATGGTGCCAACACAGTTGATAGATTTGGCTATAGGAATTGATCATGCCCAGGAAGGACTTGAGTTCTGTTACATTGGATGGTGATGGCGCATCTTTTATTGCCTGAACTTTGTCTTCTACTAGGTGCAGCCTCATGGCATCCGTCCTGTGCCCTTGAAGGTGCCTGAAATGTGCACCTTTCCTTCTTTAACCGTACGCCGGCTTCCTTGGACCTCCGTAGCGCCTCCTCCAGGTTGGTCAAGTATTCTGTCTCAGTTAACCACATTATAAGAACATCATTTAGATAGACAATTACTCGTGGGAGCCCTTGCAAAAGGCTCTCCATTGTTCTCTGGAAGATAACACATACCGAGACCCTAAAAGGTAGACGGGTGTACTGATAGAGATCCTTGTGTGTGTTAATGGTTACGTACTCCCTCGACACTCTCGCTGATGGTGGAGACATTGCTTGACCAAGTTTTCACTATCGAGCTCTAGTTGCTGGTAAGCGTGGCTCCTATCCGGTTTTGTATAGGACTCGCCTCCAGCCAGTTTGGCATTTGAGTCATCTATGCTTGGGATAGGGAACTTGAATCTCAGCATCTTAACGGCACAGAAAGAGGCCATTTGGCCCATCATGTCTGCACCAGCTCTTCAAATAAGCATTATGACCTAGTGCCATTGCCCTGCCGTTTCCCTGTATCCTTGCACATTGTTTCTGTCAAATAATCATCTAACGCCCTCTTGAATACCTCAACTGAACCCGCCTCCACAACACTTCCACGCAGTGCATTCCAGACCCAAACCACTTGTTCTGTGAAAAAGTTTTTTCCTCACATCACATTTGCTTCTTTTGCAAATCACTTCAAATCTGTGCCCTCTCATTCTTGATCCTTTTATGAGCTGGAGCATCTTCTCCTTATCTATTCTGTCCAGCCCCCTCATGATTTGGAACATCTCTGTGAAATCTCGTCTTAGCCTTCTTCTCTCAAAGAACAGTCCCAACCTCTCCAATCTATCCTCATAGCTGAGGTTTCTCATCCCTGGAACTATTCTTGTAAGCCTCTTCTGCACCTTCCTACAATGTGGCACCCAGAACTGTACACAATATTCCAGCTGTGGTCTAATGAGTGTCTGAAGTAAATTCAGCATAACCTCCCTCCTCCTGTACTCTATGACCCTATTAATAAAGCCCAGGATACTATATGCTTTATTAGCTGCTCCCTCCACCTCTCCTGCTACCTTCAATGATCTATGCACATATATGTGTATGGTGTGGTCAAGCTTAACCACTGGAACTATAGGCTCAGCTCATTCCGAGAATTGTACAAGTTGGATAATGCACAGCTTTTCTAACCAGTACAGCTCCTTGTCAACCTTTTTTTTCAACGTATAAGGCACAGGTCTTGCCTTAAAGAAGCGAGATATTGCCTGTGGCTCCACTTCCCTAGTTCATCCCGAAAAACCATGTTGTAATTTATTAGAGGTTCTGGAACTCCATCAGATTTGAGGTGAAATAGAGACATAGAGTTACACAGCACAGAAACACCTTCAGCCCATCGCATCCACGCCAGCCATCAAGCACCTATATTGTAATCCCATTTTCCAGCAGTTGGCCTGTAGCCCTGTATGCTATGGCATTTCAAGTGCTCATCTAAATACTTCTTAAATGTTGTGAGGGTTCCTGCCTCTACCACCCCTCAGGCAGTGTGTTCCAGAAATATCTTAGTCCAGTGGAGATTGACCTTCTGTAGCCAGTGTCAGCCTAAAAGACTGGGTCTTTCTCCTTTCACAATTATTACACGCAACTGGGCTGTCTGTTTCTTGTAAGAAACTGGTACTTGGCGATGCCCTTTACCTGAATGGATTCTCCTGTGTATGTCCTTAATTTAGTGGTTGTTCACTCCAGGTTTATTGACCGTCTACCTTCAATAAGATATTTGAATAAAAGATAAATACTGAGGATGCTGGGAATCTGAAACAAAAACAGAAAATGCTGGAAAATCTCAGGTCTAACAGCATCTCTGGAGAGAAAAAAGAGTTAACGTTTCAAGTCCATATGACTCTTCTTCAGGGCTGGCAAAAGATATTTGAAAGTGTGCTCTCTCACCACAACAGTTGAGCACCTGTATCCACCTCCATTATTAGTGGTTTCTCATTAAGTTGGATTGTCACAGTGATAGGTTCAGTTTTCACAGCTGTTACGTTAGATGGGGAATAAAAAATGTCAGCAGTTTCAGTCTCTGCTGTATTCTTTGATTTGATCATGTTGGTTTGCTGTTTTGCAAGCTGTTTCAGCTTTGCCTGGCATTGCCTTACCACATGACCTTTCTTATGGCAGTAATGACATTCTGCCCCCTCAAATTTGCAGGTGTCCTCTCTGTACTCACCTCCATATCTATAACAATTTAATCTTGAAGTTGCTGCTGAAGTGTTTCTACTAGGACTTTTCATATTTCTCACAGCGTCATTGCATCTCGCTTCGATGCCGTGGGTCTGCTTTTCGCGCCACGGTAGGCGGTAGCACTTTCCATGGCAAAGGAGACTTCTAGGATACACTTAAAGTCGATGTCGACCTTGGCAAATAAGCTGTGCTGTATGGCGTCAATCCTTAACTCCACAAACAAATCGGTCCTGCAGCATACCGTTTAATATGTCTCTGAAGTCGCAGTGTTCTGTTAACTGCTTGAGGTTCACTACATCGTAGCTTGCGATGGACTCTCCCGTGGCCCTAACTCTGGAATTAAATTTAAAATGCTGCATTCTTACAGATGGCTTCAGCTGGAAGTGTGTTTTCATGAGGTTCACTAATTTAATATAGGACTTAGAATTGGGCATGCTTCAGTCCATCAGGTTGCGAATGAGATTACTGCCACATACATTCAAGAGGATCGCTTTCTGCTTTTTCTCCATAGTAATTTAGTTTCCTATGAAAAAAAATCTGAGGCTCTACATACTGGCTCCAGTCTTCCATAGTCACATTATATGGATCAATTTGGTCCCAGAGTGGCATGACCGGTGAGTAGTTTTTTTCCTCAAAACATGATGTACTCACAGTAACAAGGCGAGGTGCAGAGTCAGAGCTAATTTTACGCTGGTTGCCAAATGTAATGACACGATGGAACGGACAGGTTTCAACAAGAAACAGCCAAATTTTATTACACAGAGCCTTTCAGGTGCTACGCACCGGATCAAGACTTTGGTCAGGAAGCCCCACCGCCGGAGCTCACTGGTCGGAGCCTTAACAGAACATCAGGTGACGCTGTTAGACAGCAGGAGGGGTTATACACTCAGTTACCACATTAAGATGCTTACATTTTGAGAACTATTATTCAATTAAGTTTAATTCATAAAATCTCAAATTGAACTGGCAAAAAGTTAGTTTTTCTCTCACATTCCAGCACCCTCAGACCGCGGCTCCCCGAACTCCACCAGCAGGCGCGGCCGCGGAGGTAGGGGGTGAGGGGGCGGAGCCTCGCGCGCGGCCGCGGAGGGTTGGGCGGAGCTTCGCGCGCGGCCGTGTGTTGACGGGAGTGGAGAATGTGGAGTTGGTGACGTTCCACACCTGGTCGCGAGCTTTGCGATGAGCGTTTAGAGCCGCGGCGTTAGCCGAGATAGAAAAGGGAAGGAGGCGACACCGATTGTGACTGAATGTGGAGGTACGGAACTGGAGCAGAACGAGCTGCCATCGCTGAACTTAAACAGGCGGCTGCTGTTCCTTTACTTTCCGAGTGTGTGGTCAAGGTACAGCGGGAGGAGGCGGAGATGGTGCGCGCGCAGCACCGTGTCAATATTTACAGGGTGTCGCCTGAATTGGGAAGGGCTGAAAAAAGCAAGACTTAGGCTGTCCTATCAAGACTTGTCAGTCCCAACCCAGAAACCATAGAGGGAGCGGTCAGTCAGCTTGTGACCTTAGAGGAGCAGGGTAGGCGATGATTGATAAAGGAATGTAGGGGACAGTCAGTCTGTAGATCCATATCCTTGTATTAAGGGTAAAAGGGGTCAATGCCCAGGATGCACGTTAATGAGTCAACCTGTACTGAAAGGAACCATTGAAATCAGGCCAAGTTAGTTTGCGCTTTGGTTTGATAATTGTGTTGCAATCTCTAGTCAGCATGAACAGAAGAGTGATGGTGGGGAAGCAGACCTGCCTGTCTGTGTCCATGTGATAGAGCAGCAGGCAAGATTGCTCATGCCAAGATGTCATTGAAGTAGGTGTGCCTGTTTTGTGCCAATCACTGATTGGGGAATATGTTTCTCCATTCACACAAGAACATTAGGGGAGCCAGGAATGAAAACAGAAGCTTGTTGTCTAAGATGTAAGCACATTAATCGAATCACATTTGGAAGATAGGGAAGGTGAGGGACAGGACTGAGAATAAGTTAGTCTGTATGCAATTGATGAAATAAGTTTTCCCTATTTAAAAACAATGGTGGACAGTTGGCTAATTATGGTGAATGTTGAACGAAATATATTAACATATATTGGTGGATTAGGCTAGCAGTATAATTATGACTAGATTCATAAAATTTAGTTTGTTTCAGGTACTAAGTTCTCAAATAAAATTCACCTTTCCCAAATCTAAGAACTGCCATAAATTAGATGAGAAACATTATATTGTCTAAAATATATGCTTTAAACACAATCTGAAATATACAGCATGGAGAACAATATGTAGTACATGTTTTTGTGAAATTAATTGAGTTGGTGTGTGTAAAAGTAAAGTATCCATATTTTAAGTTAATTCTCAAGCAATGCAAATAAATATAATTGCTTTAAAATTCTTTTCAATGTATGTTGGGTATAAATTGCATGGAAGTTACAAAACTTAAACAGGCTGATTGGTTCAGTAATCCTTGTTTATCCTCCACATGAATAATGGACCTAATCCCATCTACCTGCCTTGTTGCTGAAGGAAGGGGGATAAAGTATGGCTAAGTACAACATACATAACCTATTTTTCCTGGACTTCCCTGCTCTTGATTCTCTGATTTCACTTCACAGAATCACAGAAACTTTACAGTGCAGAAGGAGGCCATTCAGCTCATTGAGCCTGCACTGGCTGACTGAAAAGCAGTCTACTGAATGCCTCTCCCCTGCCTTATCCCTGTAACCTTGCACCTTGTCTCTTTTCAGGTAGCAATCCAACTAATTTTTCAATACCTTGATCAAACCTGCCTCCACCACCCTTTCAGGAAATTTGTTCCAGACTCCAACCACCCTCTGGGTGAAATTTGTTTCCTTACGTCATTGCTATGCCTTATGCCTATTATTTTGAATTTGTGCCCTCTAATTCTTGATGTACTCCTGAGAGGGAACAGTTTCTCACTATTTACCCTGTCCATACCCCTCAGGATCTTGTAAACCCCTATTAAGTCTTTTCTCAACCTTTTTTTCAAGGAAAACCAACCCAACCTTCCCATTCTATCCTCATAGCTACAGTTGTTTAACCCTGGAATCATTCCTGTGAATCTCCTCTGTACTCTCCCCGATGCCTTCACATCCTTCCTCAAGTATGGCACCCAAAACTGGACACAGTACTCCAGTTGAGGCCAAACTAGTGTCTTATACAAGTTTAACATGACCTCCTTGCTTTTGCATTCAATGCCCCTATTAATACAACCTAGGATAATTTGTGCATTATTAACTGTTCTCTCAACATGCCTTGCCACCTTCAATGACTTATCTACATATATACCGAGGCCTCTTTGTTCCTGCACCGCCTTCAGAGTTTCTCCCTTTATTTTAAACTGTCTCTCCACATTCTTCCTGCCAAATTGAATCACCTCACTCTTCTCTGCATTGAACTTCATCTGCCATTTGTCTGCCCAATCCACCAGCATGTCTATGTCCTTTTGAAGTTCAAGACTATCCTCACCACAGTTGACAATGCTTCCAATCTTCGTATCATCTACAAATTTTGAAATCACGCCCTGCACTCAGTCTAGGTCATTAACATATATCAGGAAGAGCACTGTCCCCTGGGGAACCCCACTACAAACCTTCCTCCAATCTGAAAAACAACCATTTATCGTTACTCTGTTTCCTGTCACTCAGCTAATTTCTTATCCAAGTGCCCACTTTCCCTTTTATTCTATGACCTAGAATTTTGTTCACAAGTCTGTTGTGTAGCACTGCATCAAATGCCTTTTGAAAATCCATATATACCACATCAACAGCATTGTCCTTATCAACCTTCTCTGTTACCACCTCAAAAAACTTCAAGTTAGTTAAACATGATTTTCCCTTAATGAATCCATAATTATCCTGCACCTGTGTAACTGACTATTAATTTTGTCCCAAACTATAGTTTCCAAAAGTTTCCTTACCACTGAAGTCAAACCGACTGATCTGTAGTTACCAGCATTATCCTTGCACCTCTTTTTGAATAATGGTATAATGTTCATAATTCTCCAGTCATCCGGCGCCATTCCTGTGATCAAGGAAGGCTGGAAGATTATCACCAGTGCCTCTGCAATTTCCACTCTCACCTCCCTCAGTATCCTTGAATGCATCTCATCCAGTCCTGGTACCTTATCTATTTTAATTAAAGATAGCCTTTCTAACATAGCCTCCTTCTCAATTGTAAATTCCATGAGTGTACAAGTTACTTCCTCTCTCATCTCGACATGGGCAGCATCCTCTTCCTTAGTAAAGACAGATGCAAAGTACTCATTTAATACCTCCACTACTTCTCCTGTCTCCACATGCAAATCTCCTTTTTTTAATTGCTAATTGGCCCTACCTTTCTTTTATTATTTACATGTTTATAGAAGACCTTGGGACCCCCTTTTATGTTAGCTGCAAGTCTATTTTCATGCTCCCTCCTTGATTTCCTGATTAGCTTTTTCACTTCCCCTCTGGTCCTTCTATATTCAACCTAATTCCCCATTGTATTATTTACCTGACATCTGTCATATGCTTACTTCTTCCTTTTCATTCTCACCTCTATCTCTCTTGTCATCCAGGGTGCCCTGGATTTATTTGTCCTACCTTTCCCCCTCAAGGGAATATGCCTTGGACGTTTGCAATACTATCTCTTTGAAGGTTGCCTAATGTCCAGCCATCGTCTTTTCCGCCAACATTTGACTCAGATGCATCGCATTGAAGTTGGCTTTCCCTCAATTAATTATCCCTGTTCTGGATCTCCAGTTGGAGAAGCAAGGTTTGATCAGGGATAGTCAGCATGGCTCTGTCAGAGGGAGGTCATGCCTAACAAATTTGATTGAATTTTTTGAGGAGGGTAGTACAGTTCTTGTAGTTTATATGGATTTCAGCAAAGCCTTTGACAAGGTCCCACATGGGAGACTTATAAAGAAGGCAAATGCACATGGGATACAGGGTAATTTGATAAGGTGGATTCAAAATTGGCTTAGTTGTAGGAGACAGAGGGTGATGACAGAAGGATGTTTAGTGACTGGAAGCCCGTGTCCAGTGGCGTACCACAGGGATCTGTGCTGGGTCCCCTATTATTTGTCATTTATATAAATAACATAGATGACTATGTGGGGGGTAGGATTAGTAAGTTTGCGGATGACACAAAGATTGGCCGGGTGGTTAACTGTGAGGCTGAGTGTCTTGGGCTACAGGAAGATATAGACGAGATGGTCAAATGGGCAGATAAGTGGCAGATGGAATTTAACCCTGAAAAGTGTGAGGTGATACACTTTGGAAGGAGTAATTTGACAGGGAAGTATTCAATGAACAGCATGACACTGGGAAGTTCTGAGGAACAAAGGGACCTTGGCGTGTGTCCATAAATCTCTGAAGGCGGAGGGGCATGTTAGTGGGGTGGTGAAAAAGGCATATGGGACACTTGCCTTTATCAATAGAGGCGTAGATTACAAAAGTAGGGAGATCATGTTGGAGTTGTATAGAACCTTGGTGAAGCCACGGTTGGAGTATTGTGTGCAGTTCTGATCGCCACATTATAGGAAGGATGTGATTGCACTGGAGGGGGTGCAGAGGAGATTCACCAGGATGTTGCCTGGGATGAAACATTTAAGTTATGAAGAGAGGTTGGATAGACTTGGGTTGTTTTTGTTGGAGCAGAGAAGACTGAGCGGCGACCTGATCGAGGTGTACAAGATTATGCGTGGCATGGACAGGGTGGATAGGGAGCAGCTGTTCCCCTTAGCTGAAGGGTCAGTCATGTGGGAACATAAGTTCAAGGTGAGGGGCAGGAAATTTAGGGGAGGTGTGAAGAAAACCCTTTTTACCCAGAGAGTGGTGACGGTCTGGAATGCGCTGCCTAGGAGGGTGGTGGAGGCAGGTTGCCTCACATCCTTTAAAAAGTACCTGGATGAACACTGGCATGTCATAACATTCAAGGATATGGGCCAAGTGCTGGTAAATGGGATTAGGTAGGTCAGGTGTTTCTCACGTGTCAGTGCAGACTCGATGGGCCAAAGGGCCTCTTCTGCACTGTGTGATTCTGTGATTGCTCCTTGTCCTTTTCCATGACCAACCTAAATCATATGATACAATGGTCACTGTACCCTAAATGCTCTCCCACTGTTATTTGATCCATTTGGGCCAGTTCATCCTGTGGACCAGCAGAGGAGCAGAGAAAAATTTGCGTTGTTCCCTGTTCCGTTGCTGGTCCACTGGATTCACTGGTGTGTGCTGCTAACATTTGAGGCCGCTATGAAGCTTTCCTGGACTCCAAGATCAATGTCCACTGGCATATGGTCAGCTTTGTCCTCCCACTTGGACTCCTGACTCTAGTAGACAACCTCCAACAGCATGCCTGCTGAAACTATGTCCCTTAAATGGTTCTCAGCTTCTCTCACTTTCCAGAACTGTCTTAAAACCTGGACATAGCTTTGGATGCACCAGACTTGCCTCATGTTGTGTATAATTCCCACCACTGGACTTCAAAATTGTTTGGACTTTTCCATGATTAGGGCATGTCTCAAAATTTCTCCCATACCTATGTAATACGCACTGCCTCAATGTGCATTGCTGTGCATAGTTTTGGCACCACTATGGACCCAAGCTCAATGCATTTCTCCTTTCTTTCCCCGTCCTGCACCCAGCTGTACCTCTGCATCACCTTTCTCGTGTGTTCCAACACTGATTCCTCTGTTGTCAGAATATATGTCTTGGGTGATCTGTAATTTCTTCCTTGTTTAGTGTTAAGACCATTAAGACTTCTTGGTCTCTTTTGTATTTACTCATTTCAATATTATTCATAGATTCTTATGTATGTATGCATATAGATTATATATATGGGTGTATACACTATACATACGCACATGTAATGTGTCTATACAATTGTGTGTATGTATATAGTGTGTATATGTAATATATATTTGAGTGTATATGTATTATATATCCAACATATATGTGCACATAGCGCGTGTGTATGTGCACATGGCGCGTGTGTATGTGCACATGTATATATCGGTCTGAATTTTTCAATTGTCGGGCACACGTGATCGGCAGGCCTGGGAAATGGACCCCTGACTACAATTTCATGTTGGCTGGCCACTTAACGGCCAGCCAGCATGAAACGTGTGTTAAAAAGCTTAGCACTACCGGGGTGCGGGCAGGAAGAGAGTGAGCAACAATCTCACCAGGAGGGCAGGTAAGCGCTACAAGAGAGCTCCCTGAAGGCAGACAGCTGCCTCAGGGAGCTGCAGACCTGCAAATAACGAAATAAAGCTGTAAAAAACTGGAAACAAATGTCCATGCATCACAATCAAGCACTTGAAAGCATATCTCATAAAAATACTGTCCCCAGATATTGATTTTCATTTTACTTTCCAATGGAAATTTCCTCCCGCCCTTGGGTGAGGGTTGATGAAAAGTGTGAAGAGCACCTGGCCGATTCGCCCATCCACCAGCCGTAACCTTGGACGGGCCACAAAAAATCGCGCATAGTTAATGGGCTTAACTACCAGCTTAATTGTTGGCAGGTGCAATTCTGACTTTTGCGTGCACACACCCGCCCAGCAAAGTATCTTGCGAGTGTGTGATGACGTCGGGATATTTGACCGACATCATCTCACGTGATTTTACGCCTGATCGGGTCAGGTGTGAACCCGTTTGTGGGACGTAAAATTCTGCCCCTAGTGTGCGTGCACACGGTATATGTGCATAGAGTGTCCGCATGTATATATGCATAGAGCACATGCACATACACGTGTACATTTACATATAGTGTGTGCAGATATGCATGTACATGTGCCTATAGTGTGTGCATGTACACGTGTACATGTGCATTTAGTGTGTGAACGTATGCGTGTGCATGTGTGTACAGTGTGCACGCGTGCGTATGCGCGTATGGTGTGCGCTTGTGCATGTATGGTGTGCGTGCGAATGCATGTATGGCATGGGTATAGTGTTGTGCATGCATATGGTGCACCTATTTGCGTATTGTGAGCGTGTTTCTAGCGTGTGTGTGTTCGTGTTTCTAGTGTGTGTTCGTGTTTCTAGCGTGTGTGTGTTCGTGTTTCTAACGTGTGTGTGTTCGTGTTTCTAGCGAGTGTGTGTGTTCGTGTTTCTAGCGAGTGTGTGTGTTCGTGTTTCTAGCGAGTGTGTGTGTTCGTGTTTCTAGCGAGTGTGTGTGTTCGTGTTTCTAGCGAGTGTGTGTGTTCGTGTTTCTAGCGAGTGTGTGTGTTCGTGTTTCTAGCGAGTGTGTGTTCGTGTTTCTAGCGAGTGTGTGTGTTCGTGTTTCTAGCGTGTGTGTGTGTTCGTGTTTCTAGCGTGTGTGTGTGTTCGTGTTTCTAGCGTGTGTGTGTGTTCGTGTTTCTAGCGTGTGTGTGTGTCGTGTTTCTAGCGTGTGTGTGTGTTCGTGTTTCTAGCGTGTGTGCACGCACGTGTGTTTCTAGCGTGTGTGAGTATAGAGCGTGCGTATGTATATAGAGTGTGCACGTATATATATATATATATAGTATATGTATAGTGAATATGTATATATGTTGTCTGTGTATATATAGTACATGTATAGTGTGTGTATTTATAGAGTATATGTATAGTGCCTATGTATATATGTTGTGTGTGTGTGTATCGTGTGTGTGTATCGTGTGTGTGTGTATCGTGTGTGTGTGTATCGTGTGTGTGTGTATCGTGTGTGTGTGTGTGTATCGTGTGTGTGTGTGTATCGTGTGTGTGTGTGTATCGTGTGTGTGTGTATCGTGTGTGTGTGTGTATCGTGTGTGTGTGTGTATCGTGTGTGTGTGTGTATCGTGTGTGTGTGTGTATCGTGTGTGTGTGTGTATCGTGTGTGTGTGTGTATCGTGTGTGTGTGTGTATCGTGTGTGTGTGTGTATCGTGTGTGTGTGTGTATCGTGTGTGTGTGTATTTGTGTGTGTGTATCTGTGTGTGTGTGTATTTGTGTGTGTGTATCTGTGTGTGTGTGTATCGTGTGTGTGTGTGTGTGTATCGTGTGTGTGTGTGTGTATCGTGTGTGTGTGTGTGTATCGTGTGTGTGTGTGTATCGTGTATGTGTGTGTGTATCGTGTATGTGTGTGTGTATCGTGTGTGTGTGTGTGTGTGTATCGTGTGTGTATCGTGTGTGTGTGTGTATGTATCGTGTGTGTGTGTGTATCGTGTGTGTGTGTGTATCGTGTGTGTGTGTGTATCGTGTGTGTGTGTGTATCGTGTATTGTGTGTGTATCGTGTGTATTGTGTGTGTATCGTGTGTAGTGTGTGTGTATCGTGTGTGTGTATCGTGTGTGTGTGTGTGTGTGTATCGTGTGTGTGTGTATCGTGTGTAGTGTGTGTGTATCGTGTGTGTGTGTATCGTGTGTGTGTGTATCGTGTGTGTGTGTATCGTGTGTGTGTGTATCGTGTGTGTGTGTATCGTGTGTGTGTGTATCGTGTGTGTGTGTGTATCGTGTGTGTGTGTGTATCGTGTGTGTGTGTATCGTGTGTGTGTGTGTGTATCGTGTGTGTATATCGTGTGTGTATCGTGTGTGTATATCGTGTGTGTATCGTGTGTGTGTGTGTGTGTATCGTGTGTGTGTGTATCGTGTGTGTGTGTGTGTATCGTGTGTGTGTGTATCGTGTGTGTGTGTATCGTGTGCAGTGTGTGTGTATCGTGTGTGTGTGTGTGTGTATCGTGTGTGTATCGTGTGTGTGTGTATCGTGTGTGTGTGTATCGTGTGTGTGTGTGTATCGTGTGTGTGTGTGTGTCGTGTGTGTGTGTGTATCGTGTGTGTGTGTGTATCGTGTGTGTGTGTGTATCGCGTGTGTATCGTGTGTGTATCGTGTGTATGTGTGTGTATCGTGTGTGTGTGTGTGTGCATCGTATGTGTGTGTATCGTGTGTGTGTGTGTGTGCATCGTATGTGTGTGTATCGTGTGTGTGTGTGTATCGTGTGTGTGTGTGTGTGTATCGTGTGTGTGTGTATCGTGTGTGTGTGTATCGTGTGTGTGTGTATCGTGTGTGTGTGTATCGTGTGTGTGTGTATCGTGTGTGTGTGTATCGTGTGTGTGTGTGTGTGTATCGTGTGTGTGTGTATCGTGTGTGTGTGTGTGTGTATCGTGTGTGTGTGTGTGTGTATCGTGTGTGTGTGTGTGTGTATCGTGTGTGTGTGTGTGTGTATCGTGTGTGTGTGTGTGTGTGTATCGTGTGTGTGTGTGTGTGTGTATCGTGTGTGTGTGTGTGTGTGTATCGTGTGTGTGTGTGTGTATCGTGTGTGTGTGTGTGTATCGTGTGTGTGTGTGTGTATCGTGTGTGTGTGTGTGTATCGTGTGTGTGTGTGTGTATCGTGTGTGTGTGTGTATCGTGTGTGTGTGTGTGTGTGTGTGTGTATCGTGTGTGTGTGTGTATCGTGTGTGTGTGTGTGTGTGTGTGTGTATCGTGTGTGTGTGTATCGTGTGTGTGTGTGTGTGTGTGTGTGTGTGTATCGTGTGTGTGTGTGTGTGTATCGTGTGTGTGTGTGTGTGTATCGTGTGTGTGTGTGTGTGTATCGTGTGTGTGTGTATCGTGTGTGTGTGTGTGTGTGTATCGTGTGTGTGTGTGTGTGTGTATCGTGTGTGTGTGTGTGTGTGTGTATCGTGTGTGTGTGTGTGTGTGTGTATCGTGTGTGTGTGTGTGTGTGTATCGTGTGTGTGTGTGTGTGTGTATCGTGTGTGTGTGTGTGTGTGTATCGTGTGTGTGTGTGTGTGTGTGTATCGTGTGTGTGTGCGTGTGTGTGTGCGTGTGTGTGTATCGTGTGTGTGTATCGTGTGTGTGTATCGTGTGTGTGTATCGTGTGTGTGTATCGTGTGTGTGTATCGTGTGTGTGTATCGTGTGTGTGTATCGTGTGTGTGTGTGTATCGTGTGTGTGTGTGTGTGTATCGTGTGTGTGTGTGTATCGTGTGTGTGTGTGTGTGTGTGTGTGTATCGTGTGTGTGTGTGTGTGTGTGTGTGTGTGTCGTGTGTGTGTGTGTCGTGTGTGTGTGTGTCGTGTGTGTGTGTGTCGTGTGTGTGTGTATCGTGTGTGTGTGTGCCGTGTGTGTGTATCGTGTGTGTGTGTATGTATCGTGTGTGTGTGTGTATCGTGTGTGTGTGTGTGTGTCTATCGTGTGTGTGTGTGTGTATCGTGTGTGTGTGTGTATCGTGTGTGTGTGTGTATCGTGTGTGTGTGTATCGTGTGTGTGTGTATCGTGTGTGTGTGTGTATCGTGTGTGTGTGTGTGTGTGTATCGTGTGTGTGTGTGTGTGTGTGTGTATCGTGTGTGTGTGTGTGTATCGTGTGTGTGTGTGTGTATCGTGTGTGTGTGTGTGTATCGTGTGTGTGTGTGTGTGTATCGTGTGTGTGTGTGTGTGTATCGTGTGTGTGTGTGTGTGTATCGTGTGTGTGTGTGTATGTATCGTGTGTGTGTGTGTATGTATCGTGTGTGTGTGTGTATGTATCGTGTGTGTGTGTGTATGTATCGTGTGTGTGTGTGTATGTATCGTGTGTGTGTGTGTATGTATCGTGTGTGTGTGTGTATGTATCGTGTGTGTGTGTGTATGTATCGTGTGTGTGTGTGTATGTATCGTGTGTGTGTGTGTGTATGTATCGTGTGTGTGTGTGTGTATGTATCGTGTGTGTGTGTGTGTATGTATCGTGTGTGTGTGTGTGTATGTATCGTGTGTGTGTGTGTATGTATCGTGTGTGTGTGTGTATCGTGTGTGTGTGTGTGTGTGTATCGTGTGTGTGTGTGTGTGTGTGTGTGTGTGTGTGTGTGTGTGTCGTGTGTGTGTGTGTGTCGTGTGTGTGTGTGTGTGTCGTGTGTGTGTGTGTGTATCGTGTGTGTGTGTGTGTGTATCGTGTGTGTGTGTGTGTGTATCGTGTGTGTGTGTGTATCGTGTGTGTGTGTGTATCGTGTGTGTGTGTGTATCGTGTGTGTGTGTGTATCGTGTGTGTGTGTGTGTGTGTGTGTGTGTGTATCGTGTGTGTGTGTGTGTGTGTGTATCGTGTGTGTGTGTGTGTGTGTGTATCGTGTGTGTGTGTGTATCGTGTGTGTGTGTGTGTGTATCGTGTGTGTGTGTATCGTGTGTGTGTGTATCGTGTGTGTGTGTGTGTGTATCGTGTGTGTGTGTGTGTGTGTATCGTGTGTGTGTGTGTGTGTATCGTGTGTGTGTGTGTGTATCGTGTGTGTGTGTGTGTATCGTGTGTGTGTGTGTGTATCGTGTGTGTGTGTGTGTATCGTGTGTGTGTGTGTGTATCGTGTGTGTGTGTGTGTATCGTGTTTGTGTGTGTGTATCGTGTGTGTATATCGTGTGTGTGTATCGTGTGTGTGTATCGTGTGTGTGTATCGTGTGTGTGTATCGTGTGTGTGTATCGTGTGTGTGTATCGTGTGTGTGTGTGTGTGTATCGTGTGTGTGTGTGTATCGTGTGTGTGTGTGTATCGTGTGTGTGTGTGTATCGTGTGTGTGTGTGTATCGTGTGTGTGTGTGTATCGTGTGTGTGTGTGTATCGTGTGTGTGTATCGCGTGTGTATCGTGTGTATGTGTGTGTATCGTGTGTGTGTGTGTGCATCGTATGTGTGTGTGTATCGTGTGTGTGTGTGCATCGTATGTGTGTGTGTATCGTGTGTGTGTGTGTATCGTGTGTGTGTGTGTGTGTATCGTGTGTGTGTGTATCGTGTGTGTGTGTGTATCGTGTGTGTGTGTATCGTGTGTGTGTGTATCGTGTGTGTGTGTGTGTGTATCGTGTGTGTGTGTATCGTGTGTGTGTGTGTGTGTATCGTGTGTGTGTGTGTGTGTATCGTGTGTGTGTGTGTGTGTATCGTGTGTGTGTGTGTGTGTGTATCGTGTGTGTGTGTGTGTGTATCGTGTGTGTGTGTGTGTGTATCGTGTGTGTGTGTGTGTGTATCGTGTGTGTGTGTGTGTATCGTGTGTGTGTGTGTGTGTATCGTGTGTGTGTGTGTGTATCGTGTGTGTGTGTATCGTGTGTGTGTGTGTGTATCGTGTGTGTGTGTGTGTATCGTGTGTGTGTGTGTGTATCGTGTGTGTGTGTGTGTATCGTGTGTGTGTGTGTGTGTGTGTATCGTGTGTGTGTGTGTATCGTGTGTGTGTGTGTGTGTATCGTGTGTGTGTATCGTGTGTGTGTGTATCGTGTGTGTGTGTGTGTGTGTGTGTGTATCGTGTGTGTGTGTATCGTGTGTGTGTGTGTGTGTATCGTGTGTGTGTGTGTGTATCGTGTGTGTGTGTGTGTATCGTGTGTGTGTGTATCGTGTGTGTGTGTGTGTATCGTGTGTGTGTGTATCGTGTGTGTGTGTGTGTGTGTATCGTGTGTGTGTGTGTGTGTGTGTATCGTGTGTGTGTGTGTGTGTGTGTGTATCGTGTGTGTGTGTGTGTGTGTGTATCGTGTGTGTGTGTGTGTGTGTATCGTGTGTGTGTGTGTGTGTGTGTATCGTGTGTGTGTGTATCGTGTGTGTGTATCGTGTGTGTGTATCGTGTGTGTGTATCGTGTGTGTGTATCGTGTGTGTGTATCGTGTGTGTGTGTGTGTATAGTGTGTGTGTGTGTGTGTGTGTGTGTGTGTGTGTCGTGTGTGTGTGTGTCGTGTGTGTGTGTGTCGTGTGTGTGTGTGTCGTGTGTGTGTGTATCGTGTGTGTGTGTGCCGTGTGTGTGTATCGTGTGTGTGTGTGTGTATCGTGTGTGTGTGTATGTATCGTGTGTGTGTGTGTATCGTGTGTGTGTGTATCGTGTGTGTGTGTGTGTGTCTATCGTGTGTGTGTGTGTGTATCGTGTGTGTGTGTATCGTGTGTGTGTGTATCGTGTGTGTGTGTGTGTATCGTGTGTGTGTGTGTGTGTATCGTGTGTGTGTGTGTGTGTGTGTATCGTGTGTGTGTGTGTGTGTGTATCGTGTGTGTGTGTGTGTGTGTATCGTGTGTGTGTGTGTGTGTGTATCGTGTGTGTGTGTGTGTGTATGTATCGTGTGTGTGTGTGTATGTATCGTGTGTGTGTGTG